>NC_056747.1:960147625-960502625 GCF_019279795.1 Protopterus annectens
ATTATTGGATCTAAAAGTGTGCTTTTATCTGTCTGTGGGTTATATCTGGCTGTGTTTGTTACTATTTATGCTAGGTTATAATGAGTTAACTGTCACATGTTTTCATTCATGGTTTTACAATGCTTCGATGGTCCTTGATTCAAATGTGTCTCTTGACCACACATTCTTTTGCTGCACTCCACTGCTGGTTTCACATCTATTCAGACTCCTTCAGAGGCATGTAAATTTATTTAGCTGTGCATCTGTGTACATGGACACTATAATGCTTCCCTTATTGCACTGGACTTAACTCTGTGCCTTTGTTCTGCTTTCTAACCCCCACCCCCAGCTCCTCGTCATGTACTGCCTATTAATTCCTTCTTATTTCTGTGACTTTATCTCATTTAAATTTGTATTCTGGAGGAGACAACTGGTAGAAGTGGACCTTTTTTCATGCTGTCATGGTAGTTTACAAACCATGAAACTATTAGTGAAATCCCACATTATTACATCAAGTTTTATGGTGCAAGACTTTGTGGTAATGCAAAATATTGCTTGTATATGACATAAAATTTTGATTGCATAACATTTTGAGAAAAGAGATATAAATGGGCAACAAGTGCAGAAATACATAATGAAGGTTAGTACCTCAAACTGACATTTACTTTTTTACCAAAAAGTGTAGATTTATAACATATTACTGAATGATCATCTGATTTAAGTATTTAGTAAACACTTTGGTAGAAGCAAATATGGTTTGTTCAGACAAATGCATATTCATAAGTATTAATAACATGGAGGTTTACTTGAAAACAGTTTTTCATTTTATTTCTTAACTGAAGTACAGCACTGATCCTTTTGGACCATTTTCAAGCTTAGACCAGAGTTACTTAAAAACAAGAAAATAGTTGATTGTAATATTGGTAATATAATGTTTTATAAAACAAATTAATAGAAGTTTATGAGTGATCCACACAGAGATTATTGATACGTTCTTAAGATACCATACTATAATCTGTAGTAAATGTTGTTTGCTGGCTGAAGGCCCTTTGAGATCGATAGGCAGGATATGCATCTATGAAGGAAGAAAATAAGACGTGAGGAGGTGGGAGGAAGAAGGAGGAGAGCTGGGTAAAGAGATTACGAGAGATCCGTTTGAAAAGAGAGGAAGAGTAGAGATATAGATTGAGGGAGGAAGAAGAGCAGTGATACGCAGGGTATTTAGAAGTGTAAGGGGCTTAGGTGATTCTATTACATTGTTCCTGTTTGAACAGTAAGGCTTTTAGCTCAGCGTGAAATATAGAAATAGAGGGAGATGGATTTTATATGAGGAAAAATGGCTGACCAAACATTTGGAACAAGTATAGAGAAAGGCTTTCCAAATAAAACCTATTCCCAGCATCAGAGCAACAAGAGAACTTGATCACTCATCTCAGTAGTAAGAAGGAACATGCATAGTTATAAATGGAGTGAAAGAAAATATATAAGGATGCCTGTTTATGCAGTATATTCAATATGTGCAGTCAAACGATTGCCTTTGGAGGCAGAGGCTGAGGAAGGAGCAGAGAAGGGAGAGAATAAGAGAATACTGGATAAAGGGAAAGGTTATGGGATAGCGTACCTTTCATTTCTTTATTTTTTCTTTGTGTATTAATCCTTGTATATTCCTGTCCTATAAGTCTTTGTTTCTGCAGCCAGTGCACTGACCCCTGTGCAGTTGAGTTCTTTTTCCTTCCTTCATCACCTTTGCATACCTCTGATCTCCCTGTTTCATTACAGCCATTACACGTCAGTAGTCTTCTTTTTCTTCCCTCCTTTGGTCCCTGTGATTCCCTTTGCATAGCTTTTTTCTCCACTATTCTACCCTTGTTGTACTTCTTCCTGTCAGTCAGCACCTGTCATTTTCCAATTACATGCGCGTTGCTTCTTGCCTCCTGCTGTAAGGATTTTCTGTTGTAATTTTCCATATTCTCTCTTATGTTAACTTTCTTCCTCCCATTTAATCAACCACTCTGTTTATGCTGCCATGCGTATGTTTTGTGAGTCATTCTCTCCTCCTACTCCCCATATTTTTTGGTTTCACAATAATTTGTTTATGTGTCATCATATTTTGCTTGTCCAGTTGTTTCTGGAGCATTGTGTTTACTACTGAAATAAACAGAAGGATGCAAACATGGTAGCATACAGTCATTTGCCTTAAAGCCTTGTACTATGCATTGCATGTTGTTATTTTGCTGCATTTCTATTTTGCACTGCCTTAGCTTTCAATTTGTCTTCCCAGGTTTTCTGTTTTCCCCCAACCTCTGTTCTCCTCCCCATTTATCAGTTTCTGCTTTCCATGCCTAATTCCTGAGTTTGTGTTCCCTCTGTTTCTCCCTGCTGCTTGTTCTATGCCATGTCTTACTAAGATTCCTCTTGTGTAGGCTTTACGATCCTCACCCTTTCCCTGTCGGCTGTCACATTACAATGTACTGTCTGATTCTGATACCCCCCCCTTCCCTTATTCCTTTACGTTTCTTTGTTTCTGCCATCTTTAGCACTTTAAATCTTGATTGCTTCTCTCATTTTCACACACAAACATCAGAAAAAAGCAAAACTGTTATCACACAGTAATGCAGCAGTCATGGTCACACAGTTGGAAAATGGAAACTTTAGAAATCAGACCCCGGACTGCTACAGGATTTAGGCCTGACAACATATAGTTTTAAACCTCTGCACCAAACTTCCAGGCAAATTGCATTTGTATATTACTTTTAGTCCTTTTGCCTGAGATGAAGCATCTAAGTAATTATATTCACTGATGATAAGACTATAGTCTTTTAAACACATACCTCAACCAATACCATACAGTCTTACTTCTAATGGTTTGGCTGTAGTTCACCACATCTGTTAAATGGTACAGTCCTGTCTATGGTTTTCTGGTTGATATCTTATTAAGATTTTTTTCTATTATTTTCAGTTTGCTTGTAAACGTGGAGTACTGATACCTATAAGACTGCTTGCCTCTGAAAATTAATCTAAAGTCATACCGCTCAACTTCTTATCAAAAGAAATCTGTACAGAGATAAAATTAATGTGGAGGGGCAAAGGTCCAAAAATAGGGACATACTTTAAATATTGCCCTTATAAACTTAGAAAGATGTTAGAATAATGGGTTTTGCATCAGCATGTATTTTCTGAAGGATATGGAATCTGAAACTCAAATGTCTGTCATTAGTTTGTGACCTAAATCTTCTGAGATTTGCCAGAAAGCCACAGATTTCATGATGAACAGACTGACAATGTGAGTTAAAGATCTGGACATCCTGTGAAAATGAGGACCATTGAGAGGTATCATGACTCTTCCCATTGCCTTGTTTATACTAGCTGAATTTATTGCAGGCAATGCACAGTTCATTACACGTACTGCCTGATCACAGTTGAGCTGCTGCTGATGTGCCCAGTATGCACTGGTGTGTCTATAAGTAGATGCAGGCAGACTTTGTTACTTTCCTCATAGCCTGTTTCTCAAAACAATGTTTTCTTCATACAGCCTTACTTATTTCTACTATTGTTATATATATTTAGCTAAATGTCTTCCACTGATGTGAGGTAACTTTCACCCTCTCTTCCTGTCCTGCTTCTATCTGCTCTCTATCTGCCCTGTGTTCATCTTCTGAGCACCTCAAGTGTTATTTTACTGAATCTTCTTACCCTTTTTTATTTTTATTTTCTGGTGTTGACTGTCTCTCTTTGCCATGACCTCAACCTGCCTATGTAGAAAACAAGGTGCTCAGGCCTTACAACTGTCTAAACAATGGCTTATGTAGAAAGTAAGGTGCCCAGGCCCTACAACTGTCTAAACAATGGCTTTTATAGTCATTCAGACGAATATGTTGCACCCATTACTGGTTAGCATTTGCAGTTGCTCTACATTGTTAAAAAGCACTGCCATGTAGCTGGAGCACTCTGTGTTTAATCTAATATTTTTAGTTGTTAATGTACTTGTTGTGGTGATAACCACATAAACATGGGAAACTGTAGCTTGACACTGTCACCTTCCTCATTATATACTGTATGGTTAGTGGTCTTTACCTGCAATATCTACAACCACCCTGTTTGTCTTGTGTACATGTGCATGCAAAATGTACATAGTTAGCTGTTATTCTTTAAAACACTTTGCTGAATTTCTTAACTTCATAGACCCTCTATTACTGAATGGGAGTTGTGTGCACGAGCACATTGATCACTTGCCATTAGTGTTATATTAGGCAGCTTTGCTCTCCTCCTGCACCAACCTCTGCCACCTCAGGGGCTCCTCTGCATGTATGCCGATGTAATCACCTCACACTGTACACTGATTCATACATGATATGACATTTTCTGGTTTTCATAGTGAATATGATAACATTTTCCAGATACTTCAATGATTAGACATCAGTGGGAAAGCAGAAAGTCTGAAAAATTGGAAAGAAACGTAATTGCAAAAAAAAACGTTTCTGCTTATTCAATCCCCATAAAAAATGACAACACTTAACATGAAGGAGTAGTTACATCCAATCATGAAACAGCAACTAATGAGAGAGGTGGTCTTTTTAGAACTACAAGAATTTTGTGCAGCACCAAGCTGCTCCAGTCAAATTGCAAATACGATTTCTTGGCGGTTTCAAACAGGTCTTGTCACAAATAGCTAATGACAACCAACACCAAACATACATCATCACTTAGACTCAACATTGCAAGAAAAGTGGCAGAGTAACACGCACATCCAGACAACTACTGCAAAATGAAGACAATGTCTCATCTCAGGGGGTAAAAATCAATAAATTGAGAAGATGCAGATAGAGCAAAACAATTTGACATTAACACACATACCTATAAGGTAATAAAAAAGAAGTTATGTACTTACCATAACGTTCCAAGTGAGTTGTTTATCTCGCCTTCATTCTTACTGATGGGTTTGGAGCCAATCCCTTGGCTCTCAGTCAGCTTACTACAATGCTCGAAGATTTCAAGTAGCTCGAGGCCAAGTCCCTATCCCATGATGCACCTTGAGTTACCAGAGATCTTGTTTGCTGCATATAATAATACCATATGTTATTCTATAACTCCATAAGAGAGAAAGTATAGAAGGGTTGAGTGACCAGGAAGGCCCTAGCACCTTGGTTTTCTGAAAGCCCAGGAGGGTGTAGGAGGGAGGGAGGGACGTAAGAATGAAGGTGAGATGAACAACTCACATGGAACATTATGGTAAGTACATAACGTCTTTATGTGAAGTTGTTCTATCTCGCCGTTCATTCTTACTGATGGGTAGCATCCCAAGCACCATCTACCTCAGGTGGTTCACGGGAGTATATTTTTCAGGACCGTGGATTCAAAGGAGGCCCTGTCCCCAGAGGCCCTGTCAACTTTGTAATGAGTGAAAAAGGTATGAGGTTTCGACCAAGTGGCTGCTTCACAAATGTTATCAATAGGAAGTCTGACAGAAAAGGCAGAAGATGTAGAAACTGCTCTGGTTGAGTGAGCTTTAATTTTATGCTGTAAGGGCATATTGGCAGCTGAATAAGCAAAGGTGATACAATCAGATAACCATTTAGACAGAGTTGTTTTAGCCACTGGCATACCTTTCCTGGAGTCTGAAAAGGGAACAAAAAGCTGATCTGATTTCCTGAAATCTTTTGTTCTAGCCAAATAAAATCTGAGCTGTCTATGAACATCAAGTTTGTGCAGCATGTACTCTAGATTGTTGGAGTGATTGGGGAAGAAAGCTGGCAAATCAATAATTTGGTTGAGATTAGTTTCAGTGCAAACCTTAGGCAAGAAGGAGGGGTTTGTTCGAAGTGAGACTCTGTCAGCATGGAAAATTAAGTAAGAAGGTTTATTGGACAAGGCCTGAAGCTCTGATACTCTGCAGGCAAAAGTAATAGCCACTAAAAAAGATAGTTTTCCATGATAAAAATTTGAGATCACATGAGGAAGCTGGTTCAAATGGAGGAAGAATAATGTGGGAAAGCATAACATTTAGATTCCATGGGGAATAGGGAGATTTCACAGGTGGTCTGAGATGAAATGTCCCTTTGAGAAAGGCTTTGGATAATTTGTGTGTCATAATATTCAATCCTTCAAATCCCAGATGAAAATTACAAATGGCAGCAAGTTGAACATGGACTGTTGCTGCTGAAGCTCCTTTATTGAATATCATGGTCAAGAATTCTAATATAGAGGCCATAGGGGCTTGGTAAGGATCAATATTGTTTTTAGAGGCCCATATAGAAGATGTTTTCCAGTTGCTCAGGTATAGCTTCCTCGTAGAGGATTTATGAGAGGATAAGAGAATTTGCTTCATCTCATTGGAAAGGTTATGGAACCTGGCTTTGATGAGAATTGGAGCAGCCAAGCTGTCAGCCTCAGGGACTGCAGAGAGGGATGAAGTTCCCCCCGATGAGTGCTTCAGAAGGTCCGGAGGTGGGTCCAGAATCCAGGGGTCTTCCAAAAGATGAAGTCAAAGGAAAGGGAACCAAATCTGACAAGGCCAATGAGGAGCTATTAGAATGATGGTCCTTCCCAGGGCTTTCGCTTTCTGTAATACCATGGGTATCAATGGGATTGGTGGGCATGCATAGAAGAGACCCGGGGCCAATCATGAACGAGTGCATCCCTTGGGGCTTCTCCCAGAGGGGGAATCAGGGCAAAGTGGCTTCTGCATTTCATGTTCATGTGACTGTCAAAAAGGTCGCAGCAAGGCTGGCCCCAGCTGTGGAATATCCTGTCCGCTATTTCTGTCTTGAGGGACCACTCGTGGGGCAACATAATTGCTTTGCTTAGCTTGTTTGCTATCACATTGGATTTCCCCAGAATATGCATTGCTACCATAAAGCACTGGATGGATATAGCCCACTGCCATACTCTTAGGGCCTCGCGACAAACGGGGTATGATCTGGTTCCTCCTTGTTTGTTCAAGTACCAGACCACTGACATGTTGTCTGTCTGAATCACAATCGTACCCAGAGGAAGAGAGTCCTGGAAATACTGCAACGCCAAAAGTACTGCTCTCATCTCTAAGACTTTGATATGCAGGTGTGTCTCTTGATCGGTCCATGTGCCTTGGGCTGTTCTTCCCTGAAAATGTCCCCCCACCCTATCAGGGAAGCGTCCATGGTCACTGTGGTTGCTGGTGGGAGTAAAACAAATGGACAGCCTATCATAACATGAAGTGAGGCCAACCACCACTGAAGATCTTTTTTGTAGGAGTTTGTGATCATAATCAGGTGAGACATAGGGAGCTCTTGGTAAGACCATTGAGTGAACAACAGCCATTGCAGTATCCGCATATGCATACAACCCAGTTGTATGGCCAGAATTGCTGCTGCCATCACACCTAACAATTTTAGAACTTCTGATGCTGGTGCCTTGTTTTTGGATATTAGAATGTGGACCTGCTGATGGAGAAGTAAGACTCTTTCTACTGGAAGTCTTAGCATGGTGGTGGTGGTAGTGTCAAGTTCTGCTCCGATAAAAACGATATGCTGCGATGGCGATAAGGCAGATTTTTCTGAGTTTATTGTAATGCTCAACTGGTTGCAGAGTGACAGAGTGGATTTTCTGGCCTGAATGAGTTGATGCCTGCTGGTGGTGGTGAGGAGCCAATCGTCTAGGTACAAAAACACCTGTAATCCTAAATGTCTCAGGTGAGCCGTGGCCACTTCCATGCATTTGGTGAACACTCTGGGGGCTGTAGTGAGACTAAAGGGCAGGGCTCAAAAATTGGTAATGATTGGCACCCAGCCAGAAGCACAGATGAACCCTGGATGGCCTGGCCATTTTTATGTGGTAGTATGCATCCTGGAGATCTATGGAGCACATCCAATTGTCTTTCCCCTAAGAAGGGAAGTATTGACTGAAGCGTGACCACCTGAAACTTCTCTTTTTTGACAGATCTGTTTAGTCTGCAGAGGTCAAATATAGGTCTCCAGTCCCTTTTTTGGAACTGAAAAGAATCTTGAGTAAATTCCGGATCCTGTCTGGTCTGCTGGGACTGGTTGGATGACTCTTTTTCTTGGCAACGTTTGGACCTCTACTGTTGCTTGTTCCCTGTAACTGGGTGGAACATCTGGGATTTTTCTTGTCGGTGGAGGGGGTGTGGCGAATGGGATGAAGTATCCTCTGGAAATGATACTTTGTACCCAGTTGTCATTTATTATTTTGAGCCAGGCGTCTGGGTACAAAGATAAGCGACCTATGACTGCCTCCAGAGCAGGACAGTTGGGCCTCTTTCAGGAGCGCTGGTAGAGCTTCCCAAAGAAGTGATCTCTGTCGCCCTGGTTTTGTGGATCCCCTCTGCCATGAGGGCGGCATCTTCCATTATTGCCCCCTCCTCTGCCCCTTGTGGGGAGTTCACTATGTGTGTCCTGAAAGGCTCCTAGGGTTTTTTGGAGCCACATTTTCCCTCCCCTTTGACCCTTGGGGTAGGGTCTGGTAGGGGTAGAAAAATGGACTCCAACAGCAGACAGAGTCTTTCCCTTCTGCTCACACCTGGTCAAAGTTTCCTTAATATTGGGCCCGAAAAGGGACGAGCCATCAAAAGGGGTATTCACAAAGGATGACTTGAAGGCCTCCACGAAGGAAAACAAGCGCATCCAGGAGTGTCTCCTAAGATCAACCCGTGTACCCGCTGTCCTGCTCGTTCTATCAGCTGCATATGAAATGAGGTGCATGGACGAGTTAACAATGGAGTTGAGGGTAGCAAGCTGGGAGGCAAATTTATCTGTAGCTCCTGCAGCTACTGTACCCTGAAGAGTATCTCCCAGCTCTTTAAGGAGATCTCTTTGTAGTCTTGTGAAATGGGTTAAATAGTTAAGCGAACGGAGTGCAAAAGTTGCTGAACCAAACATGCGCTTCGCATATCTATCCATGATCCTGGAGTCTCTGTTAGGATGATGGATAGATGAGGAAGTTTCAGACATTTCCTTTTTGGTGGCTGCCGCCACCACCATGGCATCAACTGGCACATCTTTGGTCAAGAAGGATTTATCTTGGTGGGCAGATATGAACTTATTAGGCCTCCTAGGGACAGGCTCTATGGTGTCCAGAGACTCCCACGCCCTTTGTGAGACCAGCTGCATAAGCTCATCAAAGGGCGAAGACACCCAAGAGGTGGAGGGCTGAGACACAAAAGACTTCAGGAGAACCGATTCGTCTTCAGTAGGGTTTGTGGACTGACAGTCACCCCTCTGCCTAAGGATTTCAAGTATCTCTGCAAATGAGATATCCTCATAGGGGGACTGTGGGGACCCTTCTGTTTCATCCAAGTCAGTATCAGATGTTGGGGACTCCTGAGGGGAGTCTAAATGTTTCCTCTTACACATTCTCTTCCTGGGAACCTCATCATTGGGAGCTTCTGGTGAGGTCTCGGAAGAGCATGGGCTACCCAATGGGGCTTGCTGAGGCTCTGGGTCTTTGCACTTTACCAGGATCTGTGAAGTAGAAGCAGACACAGGCACTTTAGAGGATGAAGAAGCTGGACCTGAGGTTGAGGATGTCTTAGGAGACGTAACTCTCCTCATGGCTTCAAAGGCACCCCTGCTCCGATGCAAAGGGACCTACGGATCTGAGGTAACCATCGATACTCCCGACACTGGGACAGTGGGCTCTGAACCCGAGGTAGGAGCTGAGCTCATCTGAACCAAAGCCCCGAGAGGCAGAGTCGGAACCGACAAGTTGGTTCAACTATCTTTCCCGGACCCAACCAGAGACTGTCAGCTCCTAAAGTCCTCGATCTACACCAAGGACATCAGAGTGAACAGAGCCGAAGACACTGGAACAGTTGTCGGCTCCGAAGGTGCCACAATCAGCAAGTCCGACTCCTCCGGCTCCGAAGGGCCGGTATGGCTCAGAGGAGGAAGAGTTAAAGCTGGCATAAGGGTCTTCAGCTACAAAGCCGCCTGGGTTGGAGCCGATAACAATTTTGCAAAGGCCGGCACCTGTAAAAGCTTCTGCACCACACGATCCACATCCAAATCTGAAAGGCTAACAGAAGACCGAGATGAATGGATCGATGGTACCGACTGAAGTAAAGGAGAGTTTGGAATTTCGGATACCGGTTCCAAACTGGGGACTGGCTCTAAAAAGAAAAGACAGTCAGCTCCAAAACCTGTGGAACCGATGTCACAGACTTTTTTGATTTTTTTGATTCTTTAGATTCCAAGGAAGTCTTGGAAGACTTTGAGAACGTAATAGATCCATCCTGGTCACTCAAAAACCTCCTGGAAAGGAGGTTTCAACAAACCCCTGTCTATGAGTTTCCTCTTTCTCTCTTGGAGAACTTGAGAAGAAAAGGAATGACATATAGAACATGTTTCTTGTAAGTGTAATGCACCAAAGCAAGAAACAGAATTGACATGGCTGTCAGTGACAGATATCTTCTGACAACATTTAGGGCACTTTTTAAACCCTGACTTAGGGTGTTTGTCCTTGTCATCAGCCATAACAGAAAATGTGGACACACCCAACAGCAACAATTATCAGAATAAGCCTTCTACTAAAAATAGGCTAAATATAAGTACACAAGCCCTTTAAACTAAGGCTAACAACAATCCAATAAATGACTAAGCCTTCTAACAAAAACAGGCTAAATATAAGCACACAAGCCTAAGGCTAACAAAGCACACACACACACACACACACACACACTATTTATCTAAAGAGATATCAATAATAGAAAAATTAACTAAATACAAATTACCATTCTATTCTACTTCTAAAGTTAACTATAAAGTTGTAACAAATGTCACTAATTAACTACACAATACTAATCTAAGAAAAAATGTGACAGAAAGACAAATTTTTAGTCAGACTTTTAAATAGGCCTAAGAAAAAACCAAGGCCAACTATAAAGTTATGAAAAAGGGGCACAAGGGGAAAGGGAAACTATAGATAAAGCTGTAAGAGCTTTACAAGCTAGCTATCTAACAATAATATGAACTACTACCTTTCTTTCACCTCCACTAACTACCTTGATTATAGCAAGCTCAGATGCTCATAAGCCTAGTACTTATTATACAGCAGGAACTTCTCATTGTTACATTTGTTAAAGCCTGTTATGTACTTCACAGATAAAGATTCTAGTTGTCTACTGATGTACTATGTTCTTCATCTGTAAATATGTTGTAAGTAATTTCTATGTTAAATTGTTAATCACTATGTAATCCAATGTAACTACTGTCTGTTTATTTTACTGTGGAGCTTTTCTCCCCGGGCCTCCGCTGAAAATGGACCCACGTCCAGTCGGACACTCCCGGTCAACAAATTTAAATAAATAAATAAAAATAAATAAATAATATGAAGAAATTATTAGCAATATTTAGAAAAAAGATAATAGTAAGGTTTTTACTGTCCCGAGCTAGTGAGAACCTCCGATCTGTTGCAGCGGCAGACTAGATCTGAGGTAACTCTAGGTGCATCATGGGATAGGGACTTGGCCTCAAGCTACTTTAAATCCTCGAGCTTTGTAGTAGGCCGACTTGGAGCCATGGGATTGGCTCTGAACCCATCAGTAAGAATGAATGGCCAGATAGAACAACTTCACATCTTGAGTTCCCATAAACCTTTGAGGAAGGAATCATGAGCATGAAAAAAGGGTTTTTCATTTGTGCCATGTAAGAGTGCAGACCCAATCAGAACTGTAATAGACTTGAAACTGTGTTTTAAAAAGTTAAATCTACATTGCTACTTGAGTGATATTTTATTTAGCAAGGGCATAACTCAAAACATAGTATCCTTGTCTTTGGTGTTGAATGATCAGGAGGCTGTGTGTTCTATTCCCACTGCAAGTGACTGGATTTATTTTTAATTTGCTAACACTGCAGCACAGCATTAGGGGGATGCTGCACCCCCGAGTATGCCGTCCGTTGGATGAGATATTAAAGCAAAGTCCAATCTCCTTGAGTTGCTTGAAACTCAATGTCTATGGCATCTTTTGAAAAGGGTAGGTAATTTCCTGTTGCCCTGACCAAATTTCCCCTAGTAGTATAAATATTACCTTGGGTATCCCCTGAAAAGAGCCCACTAGCCTTATGGAACTAACATGGTCAATAAAGAATGCATGCATAAATGAATGAATGAATGAATGAATTAATTAATTAATTAAAAAATCATAAATAAACAAATAAATGAAATTAAGGCACCTCTTCCAGAATTTTCTGATTTTGAAAGTTTGTGTGAGAATAATATTTGGGTCCTGTTGAATAAGCCCTCATCACATAAATCTTACAATTTAAATGTTATTGGCAGACAGGCCTTGTTAGTGTTAACAAATAAGAACAAATAAGAATATAATCAGATTTACAAAAGATGATAAATCAAGAAATATGGTAATTTTGGATATATTGGTGCAGAATAAGTGAAAAATATTGAATAATGATGTGGATTATAGAAAGGTTATTAAAGGGGAATTGAATGAGGCCTGCCTACAGGTGGATATGACTTTATTAGTTCTATTGCACAGTCATATAATCGAATCATCAATCTGTAATTCTTATCATCCAAGAACACCAGTTTTCTTTGGAATTATCAACCTCCATAAGGATCCCAGGGACATGCCTCCCCCATCTCACTCAATAGTACCATTTAGAAGGTTAAAACTCTAGATATTTCCTTTTATTTGAATAATTTCCTAAATAAAGTGACAATTTATGCCCTCTTACATAAAACATTCTCGATATTTCCTTTATAATTCAAGCAAACTTGAGTTAGGGAATTTACAAAATGAACAAAAAAACTACAGCCATAGATAAAATAAACCGTTAATAGTACACTCTAGCACCTCGGCACAAAAGCCTTCAAAGGAGTTAACATTCATTCAAACAAGCCAAATATATATACATTCAAATAGAACAATATATATGTAAATGGTTCAGTTATGCAAATGCTTCTTTCATTCTTGATTCTAGATAGTTCTATAGCAAGTATTAATAATGATGGTCATTGCTAATGGTGTAGTGTATTGTGTCACATGGACAGCTTGCAGTGCCTTGTAAATAGGCAGACAAAAAGGAATGTCAGGGAAAGATTAAATAGGTATTTACATGTGATCAAAATAAGAATTAAAATCTCTAACTCCTTACATCAGTTATACCACTAGACCCCTCTGAAACACCTCCTCCTTTATGAGATGGCTCTTATTTTAATCACCTGTTTTAACATCAACACTGTTGCATCCATCCTCTTCTTTTGTGATCACCTTGGCAGGTACAAACCTTCAGACCAGCACTCCTGGCATGTGGTTAACTAGGTTTCCAGATTACTGTAAATTGGGTGTTGTTACTCAATCTTCAGCTGACTCACAATTGTTCAAACATGGGATAAAACATGTTAACAAATGGTGCAAGGACAATGGCCTCAAATTAAATATAAAATGTACCATAGTTTATTTTGGTAAACAAAATAGTTTCACTTAGCATATAGGAGATCCACCCTTCCACTCAGACACTGTTGTAATGGATCTAGGCACTTTTGTTGATTATTCCTTATCATCCTGTCTCCACACTAGATTGGAAAGCCTTTTATCTGGCTCATCTAATTTGTAAAGGCATCTCCACAAGATCCAAAGAAGTCTTCTTTGCATTTTACTTCTATCTTATCAGACCCATTATTAAATAGAATTCACTTTTTGGCATGTATTTTGTCTTACATATCACAAAACTAGATAGACATCAGAGATTCATAACTAAAATGTTCAGTGGCCTCAAAAAATCTCAGTTATCAAAAGAGACTGGCAGGCCTTTCTCTGTACTCAGTCACATGCAGACTCTTCCATGGAGATCTGTGCCTACCTTTTGCACCATAAATGGACCTCCTGTTCCTTTACAGAATGAATGGTACCTCAAACACTCTGTTAAAGTGGCTAAACCTTCATCAGCAGATACATAAGACATGCTGATGTGATGTATTCATATCCTAATGTATCCCTCACTTCTGGAACAAATTTCCTCTAAATGTCAAGCATAATAGCATCCTTGCCAACTTCAAAGTAAATCTAGGTAATTGGATAGGCATCCCCAAACGTTCCCCCTATTTTGTCTTGCCCTTCTTGAGCCTAGAGGGAACCTTTGAATAGGACTTATTTTTGGATAAGCTTAAAATGGTCTGCAGAATGATTGCCTACTAATTACATATAAATTAACGAATTAACAAATCCTGTTTATATAGGTTCATGGGAGGTTACTAGGCTAACTGCCCTAGAGCTCTTACAAATCTAGCCATGATTATTCTGAGTTGCCTCAGTTGTTAGTGGTTAGGTGAGTGAAGTTCCAGAGGTAAGGGTCTATGGTAATTAATACCTCTTCTGTCCAGGATGGACATGGGCAACACCCCAAGAGTGAAATTCTGGTAACCCATCCATTCATCTAGGTTGCATTTGAAGAGGGTCAGGGAGTAGCTCTATTTCACATGAATTGGAAGCTTGCTCCAGAGAAGTCTCTGGGAGATGTATCCATCTCTCCACCATGACCTGTTCATGTCAGAGGCTAGGTTAAGATCCCTGGAGCAAGTGACTCTCCTGCAGTTTGATTTACGAATATGTAGCATTTCCATTGGGACCAAGTCAGAGACTGCCCTCTAAGGCAGGCACAGATCACCCCTTAGCAACCTGTAGGAGACAGAATACAGTGACAGGGCTTTCAGTCTTTCTGTGTAAGACTTGTTTTGTGTATCCTGTAATTTCTTGGTGAGAAACCTCTGTGGTCTCTCCAATTGTTGCAGGTGTCTGGTGAGGTACATGCAAAAAGGAGAATTGTACTCAATTATTGGTCTGATGAGGGCTGAGTATAATGGAGTTATAACATCCTTAGATCTAGATGCAATGCCTTTACTTATAAGATGTGCCACATATAAGGATTTCCTTACTACAGCGGATACGTGGTGGTCAAAGTTCAGATTGCTGTCAACCTGAGTATTCAGCTCACATACCACTGGGTCTGCACTTATGGGGTGCTGTCTATAATGTATAGAGGGATGTCAGCTTTCCAAAAGGGAATAATAATGCATTTTTTGCATTTAGGATTAATCCATGGTTTTGGTACAAATCATTTCTCTGCTTTAACCCTGTCTGTAGTATATTAACATCATGGGGGACTCAATGATTGCTCCCAATTTGCAATTATCAGTGAACTTGGTCAGTCACAGGCCATCCAAGTTTGCCTGGACTTCTGAGAAATAAATTCCAAACAGTAAGGGGCCCAAGACAGAACCCTGTCATACACGACTGGTGACTGGTCTTTTGCTAGAAGTCACACACTTTGACAGTATGTGTCCTGTTGGTGAGCCAGTTGGCTATTTATCTTTTAATGTATGGGTTAATTCCTAATGGGGAGAGTTTCTCTATAATATCTGAATGGGGGGTTGTGTCAAATGCCTTGGCTAGGTTGGGTATGCACTGTCTTTCCCTCGTCCAGGGCTTGGTGACTTTCTCGAATAAGTCATCTATGTTTAATGGGCATGATCTGCCGTTAACGAATTTGAACTGGGTTGGGTCCAGAGTTTGGAGATTACCTATGTCCTTGTCAATAAGGTCCATAATGATTCTTTCCACGGCCTTTCAGATGAGTCTAGTCAAGCGTATGGGCCTATAATTCCTTGGGGTGTTGGATGGTCCCCCGTTATGCAGAGAGATTACTGTTGCTATCCTCTGTTCTGCCAGAAGACAGCCAGTTTTCAGGCTGTGGTTAAACAGTTTTAAGTAGTTTAAAAGGCAACCTGGGATGTTGTCTGGTCCCACTCAAGCCATGTTTTTGGCCTTGGAGAGCGTCAGGATGACCTGCTCTCTTGAGGTAATAGGCTGAGGAATGGTGGCAGGTATACTTTGGGGGATGACTGGAGTGAACAGGTTGGTGAAGTTTGCTTCAAATGATTCAGCTGGCAAGTTGGCTATTACCTCTGGTTGAGTATGGGTGGTGCAATCCACAACCAGTTCAGTGCATATCTGGGTCATTTTCTTTTATATTTTGGAGGTATTTAAAGAAAGCTTTGTGATTATCCTTAGCAAAGGAGGTTATTTTTGCTTCATAATTAGCGTTGGAGGACTTGACAAGATCTCTAATTTGTTTGTTTAAGCTAAAGAGAGATTTTTTTCCTCTGCTGAGACAGTTACCTCTTATTTTTGGGCATTAGTTTCTTTCTTTTGTTGTATAGCCTGTTTAAATTAGGGTTCCACTGTAGTGGCTTGTTTTTTTTTTTTTTGGTAAGACCTGGTTTTAATCCGGTCAGGTAGAGGCCAATTCTACTTAAATGCTTAAGTGGTTATGCAGGGTATTGGTGTACACCTCTTCATAGGAGTCTGTGTTATCTGGATCTGGGCGGCTTTGAAACTTCTTATACCATCACTTAGTAGGCAATAATCTATCTCTGCAAAATTCTTAAGCATTATTAAGCTTCATGGGGTATCTATACTGAATCTGTAATCACTATACTTCAATCATTGTTTGTCTTCTAAACTCAGAGTTAGTTAATTCACCAGTATGACATTGTGACCATTTATTGAATAAATAGACATTACTGAAGCCATAACACAATAACCTCAAAACCACATCATAACACAGTTTACCACCTGGTATAACCAAGCCCTTTCCATCTCAGGTTTAAGGTTCAAATGCATAATCCAAGCTGCCTTGGAGCTGCATGTAAAGACCTTTAATGCTTGCATCCCAACCAAGGCTTAATCCTGAAGCCAAACTGCCCACAATTAAAAGGCTACTGAAGTACAACAAGGGGGAAAAGAAGGAGGGGAACCTGCAAGGCAGCTGCTGACCATCCCTGGTTAAGACCTGGAATTAAGGGAGGGTAGGAGAGATTCTGAGAGTCGCTGCTGAAATTATACTGAAATTTCCAGCAGAAATACCAATTGCCTTGGCCAAGGCTTAATCCTGAAACCAAACTGCCCAGAATGAAGAGACCACTAAAATACAACCGGGAGAAAAAGAAAGGGGGAAAGTTGCAAGGTGGCCACCAAAGGCATGGATGCCATGCCTTTCTCCCGAAAGGACTCCAAAACAAGGGTTAATTACTTCCTGAGTTAAAAGGAATGAGAAGACACTTCTTTAAAGAATTTTTCAACTGCCATGGTAATGTTCAAATTAATTAAGTCAAAGCCTAAGTTGTTCAAGTGCACTTCATCCAGGCTATAAAAGTTTATATTTAGTTTATGCAAGTCCTTGTGTTTGATTACTTGAAATCCAGTTTGGCTGGCCGCCTCAGCCACCCTGTGGTTAATAAACCTGGAGATTTCTATACCTGTGCTCTTCCTCGCCCCTGGCCATTGAAGCCTTGACGCAATCAAAGACCAGATCAGCACTATTCCTGGGTACAATGAATGGAGTCTGTGGAGATCCGACAAAATTCTGGCTAAAATATTACTTTTAGGGGGCAAGGATAAGTTGTTCCCCCAGAATGAATAACCAAAGCCCTGGGTAACCTTTTGTGCACTGACATTTGATGACACACTTCCCAAAACTGTAATCAAGAAAGCCCCACCTCCCAAAAAAAAAAAACGCTGGGCTAACCAGTGACTATGTTCTAAAGACCCATTATGCCCAACCAAATGGAATAAAACTTCAAGAGCTGTACTTCTGATGAAGGAGTGTCCCACAATACAGGTGATTTCCTTCCCTGTAACATAGGATCATAACATGAGGCCTAAGACAACCATCTTCACCTTCCTTTTAGTACTTTGGTGGAATGCGCTTCCATTGCTAGATTGGATATATGTCATATCCGAAAGGAATGAGATGAGTACCCATGTGAGTCTGTGCCTTGACAAGACAAAGTTTTAACTGAGGTTGTGTTAGCATTTATTAACTTAAAAGGCCTGCCAGCCAATGAAGTAAAAACAAGGCCTACTCAAGCTGTTTTGCAAGATAAACCAGTGGAATGGGCAAACAACCAAGACTCTGACTTCGTCCAGGCAGACTTGCTAGCCTCTTCCAGTCTGATCAGTCTTGGACTTTCCCAGCCAAATCAGTGAATTACTACATTCTCCCAGCATAATGAGTTTAAGAACTTCTTAGCACTGACACCCCAGCATAAAGATTGTAAAAGTATAAAAATAGACAGTTGAATTAAAGAAGTCATTGACAAACAATAGCCAGGAAGTGGCTCCCGATCAGATTTCTGTAATTCTTTGAGGACCGTCTTAACATTTTTCCAACCTTTAAGCATTCTAGTTGTCACCTATTGAGTTGAGTAATCCTTAAGTCCCAGTAGTCATGCTAACTAGCATAATGCTGCCAGGCATATGTGGAGTGTATTAGGAGACTCACCCTTACAACATTTGTGCACTAGAAATTGCATGACCAAAAGCAATCCCCATCTTCTATGACTCTGGGGTACTGAAGTATAGAAAACTTTAAAGGTTTCTATTGATGATGATGAGTAAGCCTTTTTTTGTGTTCTGAGCTCAGGAATTTGCCACTAGTGATATGGCTATGCTTCTCCAATTAATGACACTTCAGTGCGAATGAAGGTTCAAAGCAGCTCTGCATCCTTTGGCCAATTTGTGAGACCTGGGAAACTTAAAACAGGACAGACTGTCAGTGATTCCACTAGCACAACCAGGGAAATGCAGGATTAAAAAAGTTAAATTGATTTGCAAACACAACAGAACTCTCAGCCTAATGATGGAGTACACCTATTTTGACTTAGATGAGCATTTATTCCAGGCATGGACACTGTGAGATTGTCTGAAGAAAAGAAAATCCTGCAGTTTTGTAACCAATCCTTCCACACCAAAGCAGCCACCCAAATTGGCAAGATCTTCAAAAAGTTAATGTCCTTCTCCTTTTGGCTGTCCAGGACTTAGACCATTTGGTGGCAAACCACCTGGAAAATTCCCACCCATACCAATTCCTGCTGCCGTGTCCATGAACAGATGCAGCTCATGGGATGAAACCCAGGGTGACTGATAGCAAAAAACTGCTTGTCCTGTTTGTGTGTGTTTCAGCTTTTTAAAAGTTGATCATATGGTTTCAACCATATGAATTTTGACATTTGAAAAAGTCGATCATTTGAACTGGAACCCCAGTAACCATTTTAGATCATGCACTGATGCAAAACTAAGATAGAAATGCCAGGAAATGAAGTAAAAATGAGACACTGGTGCATTCCTATTTGTGAAAAACAGATGCAGTTAAGGAATAGGTAAAAATCATTTTTTCAGACAGGATAATTAGTGAATGGGATAAAATGAAAATGGATTTTAAAAATAGTGTTTAAATAAAAAAGAAAGAGGTGAAGGAAATAAATAATATGACTTATTTTAGAGAGGCTGACAAAGATTAAACTATTGCAGAATCAAAGAAATCTGACAGAGCAGGAAGAGTTGCAGCTGCAGAGTCCTAAAGGGAAAATAAGGGAATATTTGGTAATATTCACAAGTTTAGCAAGATTGCTGTTAAACAACTAATTTTTGATAACAACCCTAGATAACAAAAACATTTAGCACAATAAAAGTAGAAAGTGTTGTTGCCAAACTTAGGGGAGCCTATGACAAGAAAAATAACCAGATATCCTATAGAGATATTACAAATATTTCAGAAATGTTATGAAAATTTGTATAAAGCAGAGGAATTTGTAAAGAAAAAAGGCACACATGGATATATTTACAGAAGACTTAATTATACCAAGGTTAAAGAAAGATGAGGCTGAGCAATTAATAGCTAAGCTAAGAAAATATGAGAAAAATTAGTCAATCAACGGGGACTCTATGGAAACAGTGTTTCTGTGGAAGTTTGGAAGTTAGTAGGGAAGAATGTGAAACATAAAGATCTGGATTGTTTTGTTTAACAGTATTTTTAAAAGGGAGGGGGCACCAGCATCTAGGAAAAAAATCTATGGTGGCTGTATTACCCAAAGAAGGTAAAGACTCTTCATTCCTAACTTCGTATAAACCAAGTTTAATTTTGAAACATGATTGTCTGTACTAGCTAAGAAAATGGCCTAGGTGTTGCCAAAATTAATATATATATGGATTAGTGTGGCTTTGTTTTGGGATGGCAAGGATTTGGCAACATTGACAGAACAGTGATGATACATAGAGAAGGAGAATGTAAGAAAATACCAGTATTCTTGATGGGGCTTGTAGGTTCGTAGGTGTTAATTAGGCTAATGACCACAAGGGCCTTTTTAAGCCTAGCCATGCATCCCGAATCTCAGACAAGTTCTTTATGCAGAGAATGCATTTAGTAGAGTCAGCTAGGATTTTATAAGTAGGGCAATGGAAGTATTTGTATTCTTTGATAGAGTAATCAGGTTAATTATGATTGTGTGTCCATATATATATATATATATATATATATATATATATATATATATATATAATATATATAAATAACATCAAAAAACAAAGGCTAGGGTGTAGGTAAACCAGTCCGCCAAAAAATCAATCATACAGTAGCAAGAACAAAGGAGGCAGCGGAACAGCACTAGAGTTTAAAACATGTAATCCAAAAACAGACAGTGAGCACTTTCGCAGCCAAAGCTGCTTCATCAGACAAACAAACCTCCAAATTGCAGTGTTTTTAAAAGACTGAACAGCCAATCAGCAAGTATAAGCAATTAAGGAGCTATTAAAATCCTTTGATTCTATACATACTTAATATAAAAAGAACAAGATAAAGATATATAGAAAATATATAATACAGTTCAAAATCCATTGTACAAATATATTTATAAAGTTCAACTAAAATAACAAATAATAAATACACTTAATAAAATAAATTAATATCAAAACTATACCTACTGTTTTTGGATTACATTTTTAAACTCTACTGCTGTGTTCCGCTGCCTCTTTTGTTCTTGTTGCTATAGATATATATATATTTAGGAAGGGACAGTGGCAAGAATTTAGGTGGGAGCGTTCCTGTTCAACATATTGTATTTGAAAAGAGCAACTAGCAAGGGTGTCCTCTTTCCCCATTTGTTCAGCAACAAAACCCAAAAGGAGCTCACCAACGTTGATGTTAACAAAAAACTCGTTTTCACTTCAAGAGTTTAATATTCAAAACAAAACGTTTGAAGATTGAAGTCTGATGAAACTTTTTTGAACGTGAAAGCGCTTACTTTTGGATCCAGCATTTGTTTTGAATATTAAACTCTTGAAGTGAAAACTGGACTTTTTGTTAACATCAGCATTGGTAGCTCCTTTTGTGTTTTGTTGCTGAGTATATAATTTTTCTGAGGAGCACTTTACCCAGCAAGTCATGGTTCTGTTGATTCAGTTTCCCCATTTGTTGTTTGCTTTATATTTAGAGTCATTGGCAAAGAAAATAAGTGACTCAAACTTCACTGGATATAACTGGCATAGTAGGCAATAAAAGTTAGCTTTATTTGCAGATGATATTATTTTGTACTTGATAAATCCAGAAAAGGACATTTTGGTTTTCTACAATATTTTGAGACAGTTTCAAATCTTTTCAGGATATAAAATCAGTGAAGATGAAACAAAGGGTATATATAGCTGTAAATTATGAACCCACACATTAATTTATACAACAATACCCGTATGTATGGGGTCATGATAACATGAATTATTTAGGTGTATGGATTTAAAAGGACTTTGTTTTGGCAGCTAAGGATATGTGCGAGGAGACTAAACAAAATGTAATACAAAAACTGAGAAACTGGAAGCTCTTGGTTATGGGATGGATAGTATGATACAACAGCGAAAATGTTTTAGTCGCTTTACATTTATATTCAGGTCACGGGTATTTTTATCAACCAGACAAGTTTTGGACAATAATTAAAAACAAGTTGCAGAAATGTATTTGGAAGTGGTAGAGTGCAAAAGTCAAGTGGGATAAGTTTATCCTCCCCATAGAACAAGCAGTTTAGGATTACCTGATTTGAATGGATACTTAGAGCTACACAGTTAACTGCGGTGGTGGTGCTGCGGTAGCATTGTCACCGCACAGTAAGATGTCCTGTTCGATTCTCAGCTAGAGGGTCTTCTGTGTGGAGACATGCATGAATGGGTGTACCTTCTTTGAAGGTTGTGCGTCAGGGCCGGCAACTCGGCACGTAAAAATCTACTGCCAATCATTAGCGGACTGGAGTTCCGCTGTGGCGGCCCCTAACCGGGAAAAGCCGAAAGACACAACAACAACAACAACTTAGAGCTACACAGTTAAGGCTCATACACAAAACGCGAGCAGAAGGTTATCATCCAAAGTAGAAAAGTCTGATGATGAAACAACAGGGAAGTTCCAGAAATATGGACAGTGCAGGTTTTTGGATGCAGATCCTTAAGGAGAATAACAACAACTATACAAAATATTATATTCATAAGGTTGCATACAGTATTCTGAGAACTAAGACAAAACTAGAATGGAAAAAGGAGATTTTGCCAATAGAGATGACCGCAAGTAGGGGTATATAAATAGGCAATACAGGGCTGGAATTTACTAAAGAAAATTGACAAAGAAACCAAGATATTGTGAGCAAATAACTTTAGATGGAAAGGTAATAGAGTTGGATATGGCCAAGAAGAAGTTTGGACTGCAAGACAGAGACTGCCTACCCTACCAGGGTTTATACTGGAGTATAGACAAACAGAAATGGATAGGGAGTACTAAGTGAATGACAATCTTTGATAGAGTTTTCAGTCGAGCCTAGAACAGACACTGCTATTACAATGGATAATTAGTATGACATATATAATATTACATGATAACAACAATAATCGATCAGACAAAGTTAGAAAAAACTGGGAAGAGAGATTTGAAAGATGATTTACAAAGGAACAATGGAAGCACATCTGTATGGCTCTCAAGTAGGTGACAAAGCCAAGGAGATTTAGAATTTTTGCTTGGAAGTGTTTGCATAGATATTTTTATACCTCATGCAGACTTCAGTGAATTTTTTCCTCAGGTCAGTAGCAAATGCTATAAGTATGATGGAAAAGCAAGAGAGGTAACTAGGAACATTCTTTTAGGGGTGCAATGTGTTGGCAGATTTTAGAAATTCCTTATGGAGAACCCTGTCATAATTGTTGGGGAAGCAAATGGCTATAACTAAGAAAATTTAATCTTTTGAGTTGGGACACAGGATTTGAATGGCATATGCACAGTAAGGCCTTACAAATCTATTGGCTGCCAAAAAAGCAGTTACTAGAAAATGGAAATCAAATGTATCTCAACTGTAACTGAAAAACTGAATATTGCAAAGGAGATAAAAAAACTAGAGATGGAATCTTTAGAAAAGGGAAGGAGAAAATGAAATATAAAGATATGGAATTTCTAGAAGTAATACATGCAGAATAATGTTCAGGAGGAAGAGCGAGGCTTAAGGGCAGACAGGAATAGAGCAATTTATAGAATGCTGGTGTGAATAATTGTTAAAAAGAAAAACAACTATGTAATGTATAATGCATGAATATGAAAAATGTTAATATGGTTTGCTTTCTTTCCTACAAAATTATGTGTGCCTATGTCTTAAGGGAGAAATTAATAAAGGTATTTGAAAACTGTAAAGTGGTCTTGCGTGACCCAGCTAGACCAGACTGGTAGTCAAATGCAAATAATTAATGAATGAATGAATTAACTAATTAATCAAACCTTTCTCAAGATATTATATGGTATAGCTACACTATACAGAAAAAAGATCAAAACCCTAGATTTTCGGCTCCCCCTGAACTTAAACAGTGGATGATAAAAGAGACAAAGCTGGGAAAACATGTAAACACTACATACCCCATTTGCTTATCAACAATATTGGAGTCCTAGAATCCTTTTAAAAAATACTATTATCGAAAAAAAATACCATCACCAGCTTCAATCATCTCTCAGTAAAAGTCCTAAACTCTTCTGGAGCTTCATAAAAAACTCTACACCCAGACAAAAATACAACCAACAAAAACTTAGCACATTTTTCAGGCTTCAGCAACCAGTAAACTGAAGTACCTCCCCAAAAATCAGAGACATCTTCAAGCAGTATACAGCTTAACAGCCCTGCCCAACCAATAAACTTTGAAACAATTTACAGTAACTTCTCTCTCCACCCCAGTATCACTGACCACCATTAGAAATGTCCTACAAGAACTAAAACCAGCTTCCCCTCGACAAAATCTCTTCTCAGCATTTACAACTCAAAGCAACAGAATGCTGCTCGTCCAGTTGTGATACTGATAAACAGACCTATAAAAGAACACTATGTCCCAGGATAATGGAAACAGTTCTATATTACTCCAGTTCACAAAGGTGGATAAGATCCATAGCCGGCCTTAGGCATAGACCAACTAGGCGGCCACCTAGGGTGCTGCTGTATCAGGGGTGCTTTTCCAGTATTTATTTGGTGTAGGTAGACTTGAATGGGGCACCGGGTGGTGTAATAGGGGGTGCCATGGAGCCCTTTTGCCTAGGGCACCAGTTGACCTAAGGCCGCTCCTGACAAGATCAGTATTATCTCATACTTCAGACTACTAGCAATTTAATCCCCATCGCTAAAATTCTTGAAATGTACATTAATAAAAAACTACTAGGGTATTGCACCAGAAATAGTAGATTATCAACAATACATCAGGGTTTCTGGTCAGAATATGCCATGGACTCAGCTCTCTTATCCTTAAGTACAATGGCACTAACCTAAATCAAAATAATCGCCTCTATCTTTTAGGCTTTTCTAAAGTTTTCAACATTATCTTGCATGAAATATTACTTAAAAGGCTGTCTGATTGTTTCATGATAAATTAGTTTAAAAATTGCCTAAATGGGCACTGTCAGACAATTAAATGGAAAAGCACTTATATCATATCCCTTCTCAATACTTTTGGTGTCTCACAAGGATCAATATTTTGTCCCCTACTACTGCAAGATACTTAAAAACAATATCTATAAAATACTTGATAACGGCACCATCTTTCACCATGTCAGTAACTCTACACTAATTTCTTAGACAGTATAGTTTTTAAATTCCAAGAACAAATGTAGTTCTTCCTCACTAAGATAGACTATTTTACAGAATCCCAGCTAATACTAAATGCAAAACAAAGTAAAACTGATGTTCTTTGCTTTGCAAATCAAAGCCTTACCCAATATCACAAATGCTTCTAAAAGCAATGCAGCTGTAGAGACCATCCAACACATTAAAATAAACAAATTAAAGTGGTATCACTTGTTATAGACAACAACTTTGACCATCACCATACTAACCATCTAATATCCAAAAGCAACAAAAGTTTGGGGCACCGTATAAAATTAAAACATACTTAGCGTCAGTCTACCATAACTCTGCTAATTCAAACTCTATGCATCCCCCATACTTAACACAGTTCATAAGACAATCGTGCAAATTTGAAAGGTGCTATAATGCAATTGCTAAATTTGCTTAAAATTACCCACACAAAACGCATCACTTTTTTTGCTTTTCGGCAAGCAAAATGATTTAATATTGACTCATCATCAGTTTAAAAGCACACGTAAAATACTATATATGCCAAACAAATGTCCTGTTATTTCAAACCTGCTCTGTAAATATACCACAAATGGACAACATCATAGCTCTCAACCTTCCATCTCCAAAATGAGGAACACTAGCCCTCATAATGTGGAACAAATGGGCAAAATGTGGAACACGTACTAATGGCTTACTAACAACTTCAGCTAGGAAGGTCATAGGATGGTTAAAATATGCTGGTTTTACTTATAAAGAAGATCTTTTAATGAATTAATATGATTTATTTTTATTTACTATGGATTTCACTTAAATAAATTCCCAACAGTGAATGTGTTACAGACCCTTTCACTGTGGAACTTCGTGGAACTTCAAGGAACATGAACTTTTATTTAAGACCCCAAATGAGGTACGTTCCTCGTAATGAGGTACACTTGAGAGGCATGGACAACATCACAGTCCTAACATCAAAAATGCTTGTAGAAGTTCTTCTTATTCAATTAATATGTTCATTGCATGTTTTATTTTATTTTATCGTTTTAAGGTTGAAAATTTACATTTATTAAATATAAAATATTAATTTTATTGTAATGTGTTAAAGTATTGTGTTTTTAAGCTAGTTAGTCTAATATTTAAGAATAGGGAGGGAATTGACTGATTTTTTTAGCATAATTGAATGATTGAGTTAATTTAATTACTGTTACACTGTTTAAGCTGTTTTGTTTAGTTCTTCTGGTTTTGTCTGATGAAGTTTAGCTACTTGCTGAACGAAAAGTGTATAAACTGTTGTGCTTAACATTTGAACGTTGAGTCAGTTTCGTGTGTTCCTTTGTTTCAGTACTAGTTTTTTTTGTTTGTTTTTTTTTTGTTTTTACAGTTTAGTTTGCCCATATTCAGTTTTTAAACAAGCACTTACCTTTGTCAGTACAGTGCAGTTGATTAAATATCAATTACTGAATGTGCTGTTTGCACAAACTACCTTGCGCTATACAGTAAATAGTACAACTGATCGGCCATGGTAGCAACTCACCGTCATTGTTCTAGATACAGTGGTAGTACCACTAAATAAGTAGCATTCACAACTCATATCTTAAATGAGCAGTTCAGCAGATAATATGTAATAACCAAATACCTCAAGAAAGAGGAAGTACTAAAGATAGCACAGTCGAGATAAATACCTTTCCTCATTCCCAACCCTGACGTACAAGATTCTTCAGCCTGAGAGTAGTCAGCAGTATTGACTGCAAGACTGTTTACAGAAAAAAAGCATAGCCAATATGAGCTTCCTGTTAGGAATCGTTCTGTGTTTTCAAATTTTTTTTGAGGTGGCTTGTTCACGTGTTACAAAATGGAACATTTCATTCAATAATGACTCATATTAATGAAGTTCCGTGATCTCCCTGAAGTGATTAGACATTACGTTTAGAATTAGACAGACTACAAAATGTGCTTCTCTGACTCAGGTGTACATACTGGTTAAAGGCTGACTTGATTAGTGTTTTATTTCCAAATATTGTATTTTTTCTTATTTCATTAATGAGTTCATTAGTTGTTTTGCAGGCTTGATTTGTATGAGTCACTCCTTACATAACTTTGAAGGATCATTTATGCCTAGGTGCTAGTTGTTTTGCAATTTGAATAAAGTTTTCTCAAGTTATACATTTTCTTGTTCTGTTTTTATTTCTGTAAAAGGAAAAGTTTAAATTGTTGTCTTACCACTGTATCTGAATCTTTAATATTAGTGTCATTTTTTATTTGACATTTATTTTGTACTCATACTATATGCTCTTTATACCAAGTTTCATGATGCTGCATTTACTAATATTAAAAGTGAGGTCTTTAGTACTGCACTAGTGTGCAATTTTTTTAGGCCAGGTTGGAAAACATTATCTTCTTTTCCTGAAATGTTTATATTATCTACTTTGCAATTAGTATGTTTGTTTAAATACTATTTCCCACATTTATATCTAAGGGCAATGGTCCAAAATTAAGTGGTCCCCATACACGTCCCTGCGCAACACTACTGCTATCCACTGGCAGGGCAGAGATGTGATGCCCCCACCATATTGACCTGTTGTACACTGTTTGACTTACTTATGGATTGACATTTAATATCTTTAATTTTTCAGTTATTCCCTTTTGTAAAATGCCATCAAAAGTCTCAGGAGGTCAATATAAGCAATATTCACTGTCAGACCTAACATCAAGTGTTGATGTTACCTTGTTAAAAATGCCACAATATTCAGAAGTCAAGATATCTCCTCAACAAACCTACACTGGTTCACAACTAACAGAAGTAGGCTCTCCTGCGCTAGTTTAGATACGCTCTATTATGACTTTTTCCATGACTTTACACAGAATACCAGTTAAGCTGATGGGTCTGAAATTTTTGGTACTAATGTGATTCCCTCTTTTGTACCACTACAGCTAGTTTGTATCAGGGATATGTCTACATCCTAACGTTGTGTTTAACATAAGTAATAGGGGTTTAGTTAGGTTTTTTTCATTCTCTGGTGAAATCCACCAGGTATGTTGTCAGCGGCCATGAAACTTGAGTTTTTAATTTTGCTTGTAGTAGCAGTTATCAGGTATGCAGTTATATAAGGCATATTTGTCTCTTTAGCATCTTTACATATTTCTTTTCTTACTGTGAAATATGCGCAAGATGTTTCTGCAAGCACATTTGCTGTGCTCTGTGACCAAGTCATTACTTCATTATTTATTGACAATAACTTATATTCACAAAACATCTCTTTTAGTTCTCTGATGTAATTAAATAATGCCTTATTGTTGCCTTCAGCTTTTGAGGAATATTGAGTTCATAATTAGATCTGGAAGATTGATAAGACAACAATAGTTTCTGTACTTTATTTAATCTAGATTTGTTTTTATGGCCAGGATACTTTTGACATCTAAATAGTATCTCCCTTTTATGCTGTATATGTTATTAATTTTGTGATTCCACCAAAGAGAATTTTATTGAATTTACTGTCGTAGAATGTTTTTGTAAACGCAGAAAGAACTTATACCATAAATCTTGTTGCTAGTATTTTATGCAGAATTATTTAGGTCGTTCAGGGTGAAATTCCATTCTGTTTCTGTAAATATGACACCATGTAAAGGGAGGTTTATATATGACATTGCACACATTGTGTTGAAGTGAGAAAATATAAAAAGCAATGATTTGGGTATGCTGGCATCCTTGGCAGTGGCTGGCTATCTGTCACTAAGTAGCCCTTGGATTTTTTCCCAGTTTGCATCTTTTTTTCACTCTCACATTTACGTCTACTTATTGTTTGGCTTTGATCCTAATGTGAATATATTTTGATAGGCTAGGACTGTGGTGTTCGTCATCATATTCATGGAATGTGATATACTGAAACAATCTGACTTGGCTGTTAATACTTACCCAAATACAATGGTGCTATCAGGCTTGCTACTTTGTATTTGTTCGGCCTCCTCACCTGTATCATCGATTGATCCAGATTTTGTTAGCTATTGCTGGTGACTTTTGGACTTCCTTGGGATACCAATTTGCTGTGGAAGATTATATTCTAAAGATTTATCTCAAAAACCTATTTTTGACAGCTGTTTGTTTAGTTGACAGTTCAAGACTATTTTTGAATTGTAAAGGTTTTCACAAGCTTTTCATAAGTGGATTACGTTTATTTTATGCTGGTATTTGTTAGAGAAATTTAAGAGCTGCTGATTGCTTTTCTGTATGTATATGGAGTAAATTCAAGCAGTACAAATTTATCTCAAGCTGGATGATGGCTTTTTTTTAAGTTGATTTATTTATTGTATGATTTAACAGTTAAATTATTTGTCAAAGCTCATTTTGAACCTTCAGTGAAGGTTAGAATTCAGTTTCATATGGCTTTTATTGCACACAAAAATATTTAGCTACATTGTATGATATTCTTTTGTTGCATGTTTCATTTAATGAGCTTTTTTGAGACTCTGAAAGTTGAATTAAACAATATAATGCATTAATTTATCATTAACTTTATTATCTACTGATTTACTATAAATCAAGCATGATTTTTTGAAGAGCTTAGGATTCGGCATTTAAATAAAACTGATTTATTAATTGAGGCATACTGTTATCTGCGGTGGTGCAGTGGTAGTGTTGTTGCCTCACAGCAAGAAGTTCTTTCGTTCGATTCTCGGCTGGAGTGCAGGGAGTGCCTTCTGTGTGGAGTCTGCATGTCCTCCCCATGGTTGGATGGGCGTTCGAAAGACATGCGTAAATGGGCGTGCCTTGGTTGAAGGTTAGACGTCGAGCTGGCACCTCGGCATTCGTTAAAAAAATCTACTGCCAATCATTAGCGGACTGGAGTTCCACTGTGGCAACCCCTAACCTGGAAAAGTCGAAAGACAACCATTGCGGGAAATCAAATAAAATAATCTTTCATTCAGCATCTTTTGTCTTTTTAATTCATTCCATACAGGAATTGCTTGGTATAGCAGAAAAAATCCATTAAAAGAGTCTACAGACTTTTTCCAAATTACTTTTTATTTGCTGGGGTCCAAGAGCCCTTTTCAAATGTGAGAGCAGAACCTTCAGGATATATATATATATATATAGAGAGAGAGAGAGAGACAGAGAGAGAATGTGAAAGCAGGGTTAGTGTAGATCCTGCAACATGTAATACAAGTAAGCAATAATGCCTGACAGGGTATGTGTTAATGTGTAATTAATGCCCGCCCAGGGGTGTCTGCAAAATTGTTGTGTTTTACTTACTTATTTTTTTAAGTACTATATATATATATTTTTTTGTATATTTTTGATGTGAAATCGTTCCTCCGCCTAATGTTTCAAACTTTCTGTAGTATATGTTAATGGTGTTGGAGGAAGCATTTTAAATCAAAAATATATAAAAAATAATATAGAACTTAAAAAAGAAATAAGTAAGTAAAACAACAGTTTTACAGACAGCTATTCTCTTTCTCTCTCTAATACAGAGTCACTTCTGCTTTCATACACTCATTCACTCGCACAAGATCTTTCTCACACTCTGTTGGTCACACACACACACACACACACACACACACACACACACACACACACAGTCACTTACTCACACAAGACTACTCTCTCTCTTGCTCTCTCTCTCCTGATCTTTCTCACACACACACACAGTCTCCTCTGCTTTCATACATGTATTCACTCACACACACAGACAGAAAAATAAACACACATTCATATACATACACACACACACGCATACACTTCTTTCTGTTTTTCTTTTACACACACTAAACAGCAAAGACAGTGCTTAAGGAGTGTAAAAGTAATGGTGGCTGTTAGTTTTTAGCAATCCAAGCTCCATTGTGGCTTGATATCTGCCGTGAAGCGCAGACTCCTTTTTCAGTGGGCATTATTTGTACATGAATAACCTGCTGGAGAACATTCGTTCTCCAGTCAGAGTGCTGATGTCTAGTACGCCCATTCTCTAACAGACATTATACAGCAGCTGAATGGAAGTACAGAGCATGTAAGGGGTAAGTAGAATACTTAGTCCAAGCAATGACCACAGCAGCAGTGAAACAGTGTATTACTAGTTATACTAGAGGGCAAGAGTCAAGTAGGGTAAATTGATCCTTCCAATAGAACAAGGAGGTTTGGGATTACCTGAGTTAAGGCTCCTATACATAACACAAACAGAAAGCTATAATTGAAAGTGGAAAGGGAAGATGATGATTCAGAGGGGAAGCTCCAGAAAGAAGGAGAGAGTAGGATTTTGGATGCAGATCCTTATGGAAAATAACAGTAACCGTAGAGAATATAATATTCATAAAGTAGCAGAGTGTATTTTAAGAACTAATTCAACACGTGAATGAAGAAAAGAGACTCTGCCAAAAGGGATGACTACAATTAGGAGAACAGAGTGTAGGCAAGAGGGCACTGGAATTTACTGGAGAAAACTGGAAAAGGGACCAAGGCATTAGAGAGGGAAAAGTAACAGAATGGGAAGATGCCAAGAGTACATTTGGACTGCAGGCTAGAGATTACCTTTCCTATCAAGGATTGATACCAGAGTATAGGCAAAGAAAAAAGAACAGGGGGAATCGTAAGTGAAAGACCAGCACTGATGGAGTTTTTAGTAGAACCTAGCAGAGAAGCTGCTGTTAAAAAAGGATAATTAGTAGGTCTTATAAAATATTGCTTGATAACTATAGAAGTCTATCAGAGGAGGTTAGAAAGGATTGGAAGAGAGACTGGATAAACAATTGACAAGGAAACAATGGGGGATATATGTATGGCTTCCAAATATGCAACAAAATCTAGAAGATTTAGCATTTTTGCTTGGAAGTGTTTGCATAGTTATTTTTTGTTCCCAAGCAGACTCCAAAGAATTTTTCCTCAGGTAAATTACAAATGTTGGAGGTGTGATGGTGAAGAAAGAGGTAACTGGGAACATAATTTTGGGGAGTGTAATGAGTTGACAGACTTTAAAAATTCCCTGCAGACTACTATGTCAATAGTACTGGGTGAGCAAATTGATGTAATTGAGGAAATTATTTTTTTTGAGCTCTGATACAGAACCAAAATTGCCTAGACGTAGTAAAGCCTTGCTGAGTTTAATTCTGATGGCTGCCAAAAAAAGCAATTACTAGAAAATAGAAATCAAAGTCCAAACCAGCTGCACTAGAAGTAGTGAATATACTAACAGAGATAAAAGAACTGGAAGCGGAATCTTTAGAAAAAGAGTAGGAACAAATTACATAGAAAAATGGGAATTGTGGGAACAATATTTGCAGAATAATGTTTTGAAAGAGAAATGAAGTTTAAAGAAAGGTGGGGATTGAATGAATTATGTAATGGTTGAATGACAATGACTGTACAGAAGATTATATGTGATGTATCATGTCTGCAACTGAAAATATGTCAATATGGTTTGTTTTAATTTCTGTAAATGTATGCTTGCTTATGTCATAAGTGATTATTCAGTAAAGATGCTCATTGTTAAAAAAAACAGCCAAAACAAAAACAAGTTACTCAGTATGTATCACTATACATCTGATGAAGCAGGACACAGCACTGTGACAAAGCAGTAAAGATGATTAATAATGCACAGTAATATCCAGACAGTGTAATCAGAGGTGAGTAATAGCTAATTCCCTAGAAGCACAACCAGTGAAATGAAGCAGTACAAAGTTTTCTTAAGTTGGACAGCTTTAGTACTGTAATTTTAAGAATGAGTGGAATGAAGTAGTCTTCAAAAGTTGTGTCAAAATCTAATTTTCCAGGATAAGCAATGACCTTCTTGTACTACTTCTGTTAAAGATAACACACATACACTGTCAGAGAAAATGGCAACAGACATGCGGTTATTGCAAGGTCAAAGTACAACTTTGTCTGCCTTTAAGTCTACGCTTGATTGGATATGTAGACATAAATTGATACAGGGTTAGCATATATCACCCTGTTTAATTTGGGAGATAGGCACTATTAAGTACTAGTAAATGGTGGCAAAAGCTTGTAGAGTGTCTACTTAAAAGTGTATACAGTTAGGCCTTATATGATCTCTGCGAATAACATCCTAGTATTGTTCTTATGATTGATCAACTTTTTTATTCATTTATCATCAATGAATGGGAATGGAGCCAACTTAGAGGGAACTCATTAGACAGTAACAAGCTATTCACTTAAATCACATACCATCCAGACCTTCACTAACTTCAACATTTTCTGATAAAGGACTGAAGGCTAAAAGTCACTCACTAAGGTTTGCACTCAGTCAGTAGTGCCAGTTATTAGATTTTCATAGTTTGTTTTGTTCAGAAAATGCACGTGGATACAAAACATGTTGTTCTGTTAACTTTTTAATTGAGCTAGCCTAGTCTGCCTGATGTTCTTCGTGTTTCACTGTTGCAGTCATTACATTTGGGTAATCTGCTGGCAGTTTGCCCTCAGTCGGCCTGAATAACAAAGTCTTGGGTCCTGCGTCGATTGCTGTCCCTTCTTCCATGACGTCAGGTTGTCAGGGGTATAAAACATGCAGCTGATGCCATTTTCTTCAGCCTTTATTGCCACACGGTGCCCGAAGCAGAAGCAGTTTGCAAGTGCCGGTCGGCCGACTCCTGAAATTTTCGCATTCGAGTTTCAGAACCAAAGTCATCAATTAAAGCTAAGTACCCCGTTGGGGAAACTTTTTCTTGCTCCTTACCAATGTCAGTAAAAGTTAATAATTGCATTACTTGTGGGAAGCAAATACCTCATAAGGATTTTCATTTGTAATGTATTCCTTGCCTAGGCCCAGATCATAACGTGCCTTGCTGTCAGTTTTGTGCTAGATTTAACCAACGCACTATTAAGCATCGGTATATCTTTGCTTCATAATATTTTGGAAACTGATTTAATTACCTTGAAATGTCATCGGATAGCAATCCGACTACCGGAGTTCACAAAAAACGCAAAGAAAAGGACAGAGACAGAATGTCGAGGTCCAAAACTGACGACGAAGCTTCTCCTAAGCCAGTCGCCGGTTCGCTGGTACTCAGTGAGGTGGTTTTGCAGCCCCTGATACCCGTTACTTTTGAGTCGCAGGCCTCTACTGAGACCCATGCGGAGTCCAATATGCCACGAGATTCTCAGAGTATTGTACCTGCGGATCTCTCTCCCTCGGATGAGTCTGGAGCCACTGAGCAGGCACTGGCTTCTGAGGGGGTTTTCAGGCCTCAACATTTCTATATAAAACCGACGCCAGCTTCAAAAACAAAAACAACTTCTAAGGCTTAAAAAATGACGCATGAGCCACGTGCTGAGGCCCCTATGCCTAAAAAACAGATGATCAAAATGGCTGAGGACTTAATTACCTTGATCAGGGGTTTCCAACCCCCCCCCCCCCGATAAGAGGCCTAGGCAAGGCACTGATTATGAATCTTCAGATCAGGTTTCTATTTCTTCTGATTCCTCTTCTGATCAGGAATTTTCTATACCACCATATAAGGATTCAGATGCAGAAGAATCCACCCGATCTGCATCTCCTCCTGAAGATTATTCTTTTGGGGAAACCTTGCATACTTTAAGGGAACATTTTCATTGGGAGAGTCAGGATTTCTCTGAATCAAAAAAGAGGCTTAGGGATTTCATTCTTCTTCCTCAGCATAGGCCTTTGGCTCTACCTCCTGTATTAAACATTGTTGATGATGTGTTTTCGGAATCAAGCATGGCTCCTGATTCCCTACCTCCAGCTCCTAGTAAGCCAGACAGATATTACAGGGTTCCTGACTCCCACACATTTTTATTCAAAAATCCTGCTGCTGATCCTGAAACTATCTCACAGGGTCCCAAAGGTGTAAAGACCTCTACATCCAAGAATCTTACCCCCTCTGATAGAGATTCCAGGGCGCTGGATAGATGGGGCAAGAAGGTTTATATGTCTGCAACCTTGGCAGTTAGGGCCTTAAACTGCCAGTTTCATATGCTTAAATATCAACAGCATGTTATGGGATTATTGAAACAGAAAATGATGTTGATTTCTGAATGTGTGGAAAATAAAGAATTACAGGAATTATTGCATGCAGCAGAACAGGTTGGAAAGCATACTTTGCAATGTGGTTTTGATTCCTTGGAGGCCTCTTGTAGGGCCGCAGTTACTGGATCTGTGATTAGAAGGCATGACTGGCTCAAGGAGTAAAATCTGTCTGATCATGTTAAAGCTAAATTGTTTGATGCACCTCTACAGCATGATACTCTGTTTGGTAATAAGGCAGAAGAGGTTTTAAAGAAAATGGAAGACAAAGCTAAATCTATGCAAACTGTAAAAGATTTCTTACAAGTGCAGCCACCAAGACTCAGTAGACACTGGCCTACTAAAAACTGGTCCTTTCCTGTATCCAACAGAGCCTCACAAGGCAAATCCAGGCACTTAAAGGGCTCTAGATACCAATCACAGGGTTCTTACAGGTCAAAGCAATGGGGTGCCTCTACCTCCAAATCTGGAGGAAACAAAGCGCAACCCTACAGTAAGCAGTCTGAATGACTTCCCTCTACCATCACCAAGCACTTATCTTTTGGCAGCCCCCTTGGGGGGAAAATTAGCACTTCATGCTCAAAATTGGCAGTTAATAACCCAGGACAAGTGGGTATTAAACATAGTATCCCAGGGATACATATTTCATTTCCATAACTTGCCAATTCCAAATGGTTGGACAGAGTTGCCACAAAATCAATGGGCAGAGTCTCGGAAACAAGTTACGTCCCTCATGGATATGGGGGCTATTCAACCAGTACCAGAACAGGAAAAAGGACAAGGTTTTTATTCAAGACTGTTCCTGGTACCCAGAAAAGACAATGCCTGGTGTCCAATACTGGATTTATCGATTTTGAACACTTTCTTGGACATCCCAAAATTCAAAATGCTGACTTTACAACAGCTTCTGCCCATGCTGGGCAAGAACGCTTGGTTAATGACACTAGACTTAAAAGAGGCATACCTGCATATCCCAATAAGGGAATCGTGCAGAAGATACCTTCGTTTCAAGGCAGGTTTTATGCATTACCAATTCTCTGCACTGCCCTTTGGCTTATCTACTGTGCCCAGGGTCTTTACAAAGTGCCTGGCACCAGTAATTGCATTTTGCAGACAAAGAAGCATACAAATCTATCCTTACTTGGACGACTGTCTCATTCAAGCAGAAAACAAGGACATTCTTCTTCAACATCTGGCATTTGCAAAAAGGCTTCTAACATGCCTAGGGTACACAATAAAAGAAAAGAAATCACAACTCGTACCGTCTCAAAAAATTACATTCCTGGGTGCAAGCTTGAATACAACTGCCCAGATGGCTTACCTTACACCAGACAAACAAAGGCAACTGACTATTTACTTCAAACAGATGGCAACAACAACCCAGTTATCTGCAAGACAAATTCTGCAGGCTTTGGGATTCATGGCATCCTGCATTCTACTAATTCCATATGCAAGACTGCATATGAGGAAACTACAGTGGTATCTAAAAGTTTATGGAGTCAACATTGTCACAGTCTGGAAACAATGATTCCTCTCATTCCCTGCCTACAACAGGAGTTTCTTTGGTGGGCAGAGACATGTCACCAGAACATGGGACGGTCTTTCACTCTACCCACTGCCACCCAAACCCTAACTACAGATGCATCAGACTATGCTTGGGGGGCCCACATGGCGGGGAGATGCATTCAGGGAATATGGAGCCCAAAACAAATGCATCTGCATATCAACCAGAAAGAGATGTTAGCTGTTCAGAATGCCCTGACAGCCTTCAAGGACTTACTTCATCCAGGACAACTACTGATAAAGACGGACAACACCATGGTTATATGGTACATAAACAAGCAGGGGGGTACACATTCCTACTCCCTTTGCAGACTAGCCATGGCATTGTGGGACACAGTCTTGACTTACCAGGTACATCTTCAAGCTCAGTTCCTGCCAGGAAAACAAAATACTCTGTCAGATGACCTAAGCAGAAATCTTATGGACCCTCATGAGTGGAAACTGGATCCACAAGTCTTCAGCATGATAACAGAGAAATGGGGGAGTCCAGACACAGATCTATTCGCCTCTCCCCAAAGTTATCAACTGGACAAATTCTGCACAAGGACTTATCACAGACAAGCATGGAAAGTGGGTGCCCTATCCTTCAGTTGGAAAAACATATCAGTCTATGCCTTTCCTTCTCTGCCTCTTCTCCCCAAGGTCTTACTAAAGGTCAGGCAGGAAAAAACAAAAATGATTCTAATTGTCCCAGACTGGCCTCGCCAGCACTGGTACCCAATTCTAAGGAATATGTCTCAGCTCCCTCCTTGGTACTTGCCTCAAATACCTCAGCTACTGTCTCAGCAGAGCAGTCAAATTCTGCACAATCAGCTCCAAACTCTGAACCTGGCATCGTGGCTGATCATGTAATTATTCAAACAACTCTGTAAATCTGTGATGGATGTCATTTTGGAAGCGCAAAGGCCTAATACTAGAAAATTTTATGCTGATAAATGGAAGAGATTCTGTGCTTGGAACCAAGCACAAGGAACAGACACAGCAAAGCCAAATATTCCTCAGATTTTACAATATTTGACTGAGATGCTTGACAAGGTCCTATCTCTTTCATCAATAAAAATCCATGCCTCTGCCATCTCGGCTCATTACAACACAGAGCCTCCCATCTTTTCTCATCCTCTGCTAAAACAGTGTCTTAGAGAGGCTAAAATTTAAGGCCTCCCAGAAGATCACCAACTCCTGCATGGGTCCTGAATTTTGTGCTGGAAAAGCTCACCCTGCCTCTTTTTGAACCAGCAGCTAATGTGGATATAAAGTTTGTATCTTGGAAAACAGCTTTCCTTCTGGCAATCACTTCAGCAAGAAGGGTTTCAGAACTACTGTGCAGCCTTTTATTACATTTTACCTGGACAGGGTGTCCCTCAGGACCAATCCTTCATTTATGCCTAAGGTGGTTTCCAGTGTGGCTCTTTACCAAACTATACACCTGCCAAATTTTTACCCAAATCCGCAGAACAAGGGGGAGCGGATTCTGCATTCCTTGGATGTACACAGACAACTAAGATTCTACTTAAACAGGACCAAACCTCTAAGAAAGTCTGAGCAACTACTGGTGGCATTTGCTGCAGGATCAGAGGGAAAGGCTATTTCAAAGCAGACTATTTCAAAGTGGATAAGCCACTGCATTCATTTCTGCTACTTGCATCATGTTAAACCGGTGCCCGGTGGTATCAGGTCACATTCCACCAGGGCTGCATCTACCTCAGCAGCTTTTCCCAGAGGAGTTCCAACCAAAGACATTCTAGAAGCTGCTACTTGGAACTCTGTTCATACATTTACAAAGCATTATCATTTGCCTCTTTTCTCTAAGTCCAGGGCAGGCTTTGCCACTGCAATTCTGCAGGGCCTTATAGCCGCTCCTAATGCTATTTAGTTCCAGCCTCCCTTCCATAGCTTTGGGATTCTACAAAATATAATGACTGCAACAGTGAAACATGAAGAACATAGTACAGTTGTGTACACTTACCATAAATGTAGATGTTTGAGTGTATTCACTGTTGCAGTCCGGGTTACCCACTCGCCATCCCCCTTTTTTCTAGAACTTCTCTTTCTTTCACTATATTCTAAAGCCTTTGTGGTGTATTTGCTTTTAGATGAAGGTAAAGTTTATGTTGGTACAATTGCATTTACATGTATATTGCAGTTTATTCATATTTATATATATATATATATATATATATATATATATATATATATTTTTTTTCTCCCCATTTGGGGGGGCACCTGACATCTGGGGCAAGAAGAACTGAAGAAAATGGCGTCAGCTGAATGTTTTATACCCCTGACGACCTGACATCATGGAAGAGGAGACAGCAACCGACGCAGGACCCAAGACTTTGATATTCAGGCCGACTGAGGGCAACTTACCAGCAGATTACCCAAATGTAATGACTGCAACAGTGAATACACTCGAACATCTACATTTATGGTAAGTGTACACAACTGTACTTTATCTATTGTCTGATTTTGCCTCATATTTATGCCCTTTTCTTTGTTAACTTCTTTTTTTCTGGTAAATCACTGAAGATTACATAGGTTCGTAGGTGTGTACTAGGCTAATGGCCCTGGAGCCTTTACAAGCCTAGCCCATAGAAGTGCCCTGGCATTGTGCTGCCTGATGTTAGTTCCCAGTGCCTCTATCAAGTAGAGCCACTGCAGTGATCCCAGGGTGAGCTTTCTATTACCCATCCACTCATCAAGATTTCTCTTGAAGAGAGACAATGAAGAGCTCTACTTGACATGTATGGGAAGTCTTTTCCAGAGCATGGACAGTCTCTGGGTGAGGAACCTGTCCCTTCAGAATGTTCTGTTGATTGTGGTAGTAGGTTCATAGGTATGTATTAGGCTAATGGCCCTGGAGCCTTTACAGCTAGCCCATAGGATTACCCTGGCATTGTGCCACCCGACCTTAGTTCCCAGTGCCTCTGTCAAGTAAAGCCACTGGAGTGATCCCCGGGGTGAATTTTCTATTTCCCATCTGCTCGTTAAGATTTCTCTTGAAGAGGGCCAGTGAGGTGCGCTGCATGACATGTATGGGAAGTTTATTCCATAGCATGTGCAGTCTCTGGGTTATGAACCTGTCCCTCCAGCATGTTCTGTTGATTGTGGTAACGAGGTTGATGTCTCTGGAACGTGTGGTGCAGAGGGATTGGGATTTCTTCAGATGTAGCATTTCTAACAGAGCTGGGTCAGACATGCCTTTGTAAGCCAAGCAGAGATCGCCTCTAAGTAGGCAATATGAGACAAAGAATAGATGGAGTTTTTCTAGTCTGTCCATATAAGATAAATGTTTAAGGCCTAGGATCCTCTTTGTGAGATACTTTTGTGGCCTCTCCAGTTGTTGCAGGTGTTTAGTGAGATACATGCCAAATGGGGCATTGTACTCAATGATTGGCCTAATGTGGGAAGAGTAGAGGGAGACAATGACCTCTTTTTTCCTGGATGCAAAACCCTTAGTAATGAGATGTGCCACATAGAAGGACTTTCTGACCACAGTGGCAATGTGGTGGTCAAAAGAGAGGTTGCTGTCAATCTGTGTTCCCAGATCTCTTATAGCGCCTTCTGTGTTCAGTGGGCTACCATTGATGTGGTAATTAATGGGAACTGTTTTTTCCCAAAGGGGATGACAACACATTTTTTGGCATTGAGCTTAAGGCCATGGTTCTGACACCAGTCGTTGGTCTCAGTGAGGCCTTTCTGTAGGATGTCAACATCACTTGGGGAGTTAATAATAGCTCCCAACTTGCAATAGTCTGCAAACTTTGTCAGCTAGAGTTCCTTCGTGTTGGCCTGGCCTTCAGAGAAGTAGATACCAAATAGGAGAGGACCCAGGACTGAACCCTGTGGGACTCCACTTGTGACTGGTCGTCAGTCTGACTAGGAGTCAGCTACTTTCACACTGTGGGTTCTACCTGTGAGCCAGTTTGCAACCCACCTAGTGAAATAGGGGTTGATGTCTAGCTTAGTGAGTTTTTCTATGATTCCTGAGTGGGAAATGGTATCAAAGGCCTTGGCCAGATCAAGGTAGGCTGTATGAACCGTCTTGCCTTCATCCACAGCTCTGGTGACTGACTCAAAGAAGTTGACCAAGTTGAGCAGGCATAATCTACCCTTCACAAAACCAAACTATGTGAGATCCAGAGTTTGGAGATTCCCTATATCCTTGTTTATTAGGTCCATGATGATACGTTCCATATCTTTGAATATCAGACTCGTCAGGCTAATGGGGCAATAGTTCCCAGGGTCTGTAGTTACTCCTCCTTTGTGGAGAGGGATGACTGTAGCAGTGCGCCATTCTGTAGGGACAAAGCCTGAGGTGAGGCTGTGATTGAACAGGGCACACAGGTGAGGTGCCAGTTCACTCTGTAGTTCATGTAGAACATAGTAAGGGATATTGTCAGGTCCCATAGAAGCTGTATTCTTAGCCTTGGACAGTGCTGTTTTAACCTGTGCAGCAGTAATACTGGGTGCCTGGCAATCTAGTGATATTGTGACTGGTCCCTTATGGGGGGAGAGAGGGGTAAAGTTGGCACTGAATCTGTCAGCCACTATAGTGGCAATATCTGTTGGCTCAGTATAGGAGGTACCATTGTGCAGTAGTTCAGAGCAAATCTGGGTATTGCCGTGGAGATTCTTTACATAACTATAGAAGGCCTTGTGATTGTCTTTACTGTCTGCTGAAATTCTATTTTCATAAGTAGCTTTAAAGGATTTGAGGAGGGATCTCAACTTTTTGTTGAGGCTGATAAGGGGGGTTTTCCAGTCTTGGGACATCACCTTAGTCTGCATCAGTTTCCTCCTTCTGTTGTAGAGTTTGTTTATGGCAGTGGACCACCAGATTGGCTTCCTTTTTTTTGGAGGAGAGCTTCTTGGTTCTGTTGGGTATGGTGAGATGCATGCATTTGTGTACGTGTTCATACAGTGCATTGGTGTGTGATTCGGCAGTCATGCAACTGATCTCCATTTGCATGTGTGCAGTGAAGTCAGCCACCTCTGTTTTTAGGAGCCCAAAATTAGCTTTGGAGGTTTTTCATGGTGGTTACCTTTGCAGGGGTGGTGGGAGGGATGGGCATTTCCAAGGTGATTAGTTTGTGGTCGGATCTAACCAGGAAGGAGTTGACTATTGGTGTAGAGCAATGATCGCCCATGTTAGTAATGACCAGGTCAAGGATGTTGCTACCTCTGTTGGGGGTAAGAACAAGCTGGTCCAGGGCACTGGAATTAATGAATTCCAAGAAACATTGGGCAAGTGTATTGGTACGTGTAGTTTTCCCAGTTAATGGAGGGGTAGTTGAAGTCGCCCAGTATGAGAGTGTTAGGTTGGACGTTAATATTCTCCAGGGTGCTTAGGAACATGAAGTGTGAGTCTTGGGACATGGTTGGGGACCTATAGCAGGCTACGACCTGAATTGGTGTATTACCCAATGTTAGCTGCACCTGAAGTATCTCAGATGCGTTTTGTTGGGCTACCAGTCTGGAGGTGTGTGAATCCTTTATGAATATGGAAACACCACCACCTTTGGAGCTTCGGTCCAAGTTCTGGGGTGAAAGGTGTGTAATGAGTTATAGCCTGGTATTGCAGGGGTGCTTTCTGCTGCCTTGAACCAGGTCTCTGTTACGGCACAAATGTTGATGTTCTCCATTTTAATGAATGCTTCGAACGAGTGCATTTTGAGATTTAGACTTCTAGCATTGAAGAGCATGACCCTCAGATTGCATTTGTTTGTAGCTGTTACGGTAATAATTTTGTCTTTGGAACACCACCTAAAAAGGCACTATAGGGGTGACAATAGCCTTGGCCAGTATCTGGAAGCCTAGGGGTGACAGATTCAGGCCATCTCTGGCAAAGCATCGAGGTCTGTCAATCATGTCAGGTTGAGGTCTCTGGAGCATGTGGTATGGAGGGATTGGGATTTCTTTAGATGTAGCATTTCTAACAGAGCTGGGTCAGACATGGCTTTGTAAGTCAAGCAGAGATTGCCTCTAAGTAGATGATATGGGACAGAGAATAGCTGGAATCTTTTGACTCTGTCCGTGTAGGACATGTGTTTAATGCCTAGGATCCTCTTCGTGAGTACTTCTGTGACCTCTCCAGCTGTTGCAGGTGTCTAGTGAGGTATATGCCAAATGGGACATTACACTCGATGACTGGTCTAATGAGGGAAGAGCAGAGAGAGAGATGATGACCTCTCTCTTCCTGGATGCAAAACCCTTGGTAATGAGACGTGCCACATAGAAGGACTTTCTGACCACAGTGGCAATGTGGTGGTCAAAGGAGAGGTTGCTGTCAACCTACCTCCACAGCTCTCTTATAACACCTTCGGTGTTCAGTGGGCTCCTATCGATGTGGTAATTAGTGGGAACTGAGTTTTTACCAAACGAGATGACAACGCATTTTTTGGTGTTAAGCTTAAGGCCATGGTTTTGACACTAGTCATTGGTTTCAATGAGGCTTTTCTGTAGGATGTATGCATCACTTGGGGAGTTAATAATGGCTCCCAGCTTGCAGTTGTCTGTGAACTTGGTCAGCCAGAGTCCCTTTGTGTTGGCCTGGACTTCTGAGAAAAGATGCTGAACAGGAGAGGACTCAGGACTGATCCTTGTGGGACTCCACTCGTGACTGGTCGGCAGTCTGACTTGAACTCTGCTACTTTCACACCGTGTGTTCTATCTGTGAGCCAATTTGCAACCCACCTAGTGATATAGGGTTTGATGCCTAATTTGGTGAGTTTATCAATAATTCCCGAGTGAGGAATGGTATCAAAGGCCTTGGCCAGATCAAAGTAGGCTGTATGCACTGCCTTACCTTTATCCACAGCCCTGGTGACTGACTCAAAGAAGTCAACCAGGTTGAGCAGGCATGATCTCCCTTTCAGAAAGCCAAATTGCATGGGGTCTAGAGTTTGGAGATTTCCTATATCATTGTTAACCAGGTCCTTGATGATGCGCTCCATAGCTTTACATGTCAGGCTAATGGGGCAATAATTCCCAGGGTCTGTAGTTGCTCCCCCTTTATGGAGAGAGATGAATATAGCAGTGCGCCATTCAGTAGGGACAAAGCCTGAGGTGAGGCTGTGACTGAACAGGGCACACAGATGGGGTGCCAGTTCACTTTGTAGTTCATGTAGAACACAGCCAGGGATATTATCAGGTCCCATGGAAGCTGTATTCTTGGCCTTGGACAATACAGATTTAACCTGTGCTGTAGTAATGCTGGGTGCCTGGCATTCTTCCGGTATTGTGATTGGTCCTTTGGGGGGGGTAAAGTTGGCACTGTATCTGTCGGCCATTATGTTGGCAATATCTGTTGGCTCAGTGTAGGAGGTACCATTGTGCAGTAACTCAGAACAAATCTGGGTATTGCCGTGAAGGTTCTTGATATAACAATAGAAGGCTTTGTGATTGTTTTTAGTGTCTGCCACAATTCTGCCTTCATAGCTGGCTTTAAAGGATTTGATAAGGGATCTCAACTTTGGCTAATAAGGGTTTTTTTCCAGTCTTGGGACTTCACCTTTTTCTGCAACAGTTTCTTCCTTTTGTTGTAGAGTTTATTAATGACAGGGGACCACCAGATTGGCTTCCTTTTTTTGGAGGAGAGCATCTTGGTTCTGTTGAGTATAGCTAGTTCCATGCATTTATGTACATGTTCATACAGTGCACTGGTGTATGATTTGGCAGTCTTGCAGCTGTTTTCCATTGGCATAGGTGCCGTGAAGTTAGCCACCTCTGTTTTTAGGAGCCCAAAGTCAGCTTTGGAAATTATATCTCTTTAATCAATGAGCTCTTAGCAGAGGTGAGAATCAAACCTTGTACCTTATGCATGTGAGGCAAACACCTTAATCACTGTGCCATATGACTTTTTGCCTACAGTAAGTAATTAATGCTAGTCATTACAGTTTCATAGTCTAGTCAGGAAATGCTTACCCATGTAATGCTTATTTTTCTGTTAATACTTTAACTGATTTGGAGTTGTCTGGCACTTAATGCTCTGCAATGTTAACGCTGTGTTGCCTGTGTTCAAAAGTACAGGGTTTGAATGTTTTCACTTCCATTAGTCTACTGTGTGACTTTGAGGAAGTCATATAACCAGACAGTGCTCCAGGGTTACCCCTGATGATGGACAAACAGAACATGCCGGATGGATAGATTCCTGTCCCCGAGACTTCCCATACTCTGGAATAAACTACCTATCTATATCAAACAAAGCTTCTCATTAGTACTCTTCAAGAAAAATCTTGATGATTGAATGGGAAATAGGAAATTCACCCCAGGGATCACTTCTGTGGCTCTGCTCGACAGTGGCACAGGAAAATAATTTTCTTGGGTGGCAAAAGCCAGGGTACCTTTTCGGCTGGGCTTGTATAGGCCCTAGGGCTGATAGCCTAGTACCTGCCTATGAACCTATGACACTTTGTTGAATGGGTTTACATAGTTAACAAATACATAAAATAATATTTAAATAATTTTTAAATAATTTGTCCCTTTTGTCCGCCATTATTTTTGACTTTGCCCAGAATTCTTGATCTGAGAAATTAAGAAATATTTTGGTTTGTTCCTTGTTAAATGTGTGGCAAATTGCTCTGGATTGTGGTCACTAAATAATGTCAGGCATGTGAGTTTCAGACTTGCATCCATCAGAAAATACTTGCTAATGTAAAGCTTGTTATTCTAGCAATGTTCTAAGTATATCAGAGAAATATATAAATTGGTTCCTAATTTTAAGTCTTTGTTTCTGATTCCCCATCTAAGAAGTTGAGAGGGCCAGGAGTGGTGGGAGGTTGCACTGCATGATTCTGACAGCAGTGAGCTGAGCTACATTTCTGGGACATTATTTATGAATTTGTTTATTCACTTGATATCAATCAATATCTGAGGTATACAGTCATGCAAGTGTCTGTAACTGATGTGTGCACATATGTGTGTGCATGTTTGTATGTACGTGAGTGTGCATGTGTGTGTGCTTGCATATAGAGGGTGTAGTTCTCAACTATCCTTGACTTTTTCCCCTCATAATTTATGTTCTGATATATAGCTTTATGGTAAAGTGTTGTGAACTGCAGTCACTAAATAATGGCAAACATGTGAGTCTTAGACTTCATACCAATTAGAAAATGCTTGCCAATACAACCTGCTACTTTCTAAGTATAAAGACCAGTATTTAACATCTGTTTCTGATTCTGTGTACTTGTCTCTGATTCTTGAGCTAAGAGGTTGGGAGGTCATGTGGTTGCAAATGGCTGCTCTATATGTTTCTCACACCTATATACACTTCTAGGTCATTATTTATGAAGATGACCATTCATCTGATAGCAGTCAAACTTCTGATGTTTACACAAGGGGCTGTAATTGTAATAGTTTCATCTCTGTGTGTCTGTATAAATATTATTCTTGTATCCCAGAGTAGTTATGGTGTAAAGGACGTAAATCAATTGTAGTAAACAGGAGCATCATCAGATCGGCCATGTTCTTTGAGTATGAACTCTGGTTTTCTTGTTTTGTTAAAATGTTGACAGTGTGTTTATTCTTTAGCTGTGGATAAATCGGACAGCATAAAGACTACAAATTTATTATTAATATTTTAACTATCAATACATTTTTAATTTAGCTTTTTTTCTTAGGCATACATGTGTGAAATGCACTATTTTTGGAACTACAACAGTTTGCCTAGTACTTAATGCATGTGAGTAAAATTATAAGCTGTTAAAGAGCTGCTTCTTGTAGGCCAGGGTTTGATTCCTTCAGCCTTCTTTTGTTTTCTGTATGACCCGGACCATGTCACTTCACCAAACAATACTTTTGGTGTGCTCCTGAAAAGAGACACTTGTGTCCAATGGATTGTCCCAAACTGTTAGCAAATATGTTACACATTTGATTTTGAATACCTGCACCCTTCACGTAGCCCCTAATTAATGCTTCACTATATGCTGTTTGACTACGAATCCGATGAGGTCTCTTGTAGTTTAATGCATTGCCAGATGCATTGTCAATATGAAGAGCTTTCAAGGGAAGAGAAGTTTACTGATGCTCATGCTAAGTTTGCCTTTAACTAGAGAGTATTTCATTTTGTTTAACAAATGGCTACTAGTGTTTTGCTGAAAATTTTGAAATACATTTTAAATGAAATCCACATCTCTGATCAGAGCAAAGCAGGTACATCTTGCTGTTCTTGCATTTATAGTATGAAATTATTTTTCTATTTTTACTATAGCACAAATGTCTTTATGCCATTCTTCCACATCTCTTGTATTGCTAGCTAGTGACAGTGTACAAACATTTCATCCAATACGTATTGCCAGGATATGTAAAATACATAAATGTATTACTAGACTGTGACATTTATTGTTTTAACAATGGATTGTGGGTGAATTACCATGCATTCTATATTTTTTTCTTTAGATATTCTATATGCCCCCCCCCCCCCAGCTACCTACTCTGCTCTATTGTATCCCCAGCAATAAAGAAAACCTGGAGTTGCCACAACTCCTGACTGCTGAGAGCCCTACAGCAAGTAAGGTGGAATTATGTACAGTTGTGTATCCAGAATTTTTCCAGTTGTACACCAGTTTCTTAAAAAATAGTCCTGCAGTTGTTTCAAAATGCAAGCAAGTAAAATGAAAGAACTGATGAGATATAAATCTATTCCTTTCCACAGTAACAGAAAGAAGTAAACCACCCATTTCTACAAAACAAACAATATAATGGGAAAGCTAAAACAAAGACATTTCCTAAGATATACAAACAGAATATTAAGCAGAATTAACAAATCATTAAGTAGTAAACCGCAAGAAATAAATATTCATCCTCTCACAACCCACCTCCTCAAAGAAATGTATATGAAAGCTATAGCTGACATAAAAAAATAGCTTCCCTAGTAACAAAAGAACTATTTTGTGGATACCACCCAATACCAACAACCGACATGTATGCCTTAATGAATATCTCATGATGTCTGATATGATGAGCTTTACATTTGCAAATTTCTGATTACTGTTCCCCAGCAGGAATGTGTACATCAACAGAGACATAGCCCCAGCCCCTCCAGTAAAGCATATACATTTTCATGCTGTCCCAGAAAGCATTGCATTGCAGTACAGTTTCTCCATTTCCACTACAACTCAGAATGCTTAAAACAATATTATGCATTAAACACCAGAGATTGTCTCATGCAGAAAGCTTGTATTCCAAGTGGCAATACACTTCCTCATCTCCACTGACTGGAAACATCTGTTTTGCAGTTCAGAAAACAGCTGCACATACTTGACAGAATCTAAAATAAAAATGAATCTCTTATTTACATGTAGCATTCACATTGACTAACTATGTATCCCAGCTCAGGGATGCCACAATGGCTTTCCATAAATGGTACCTCCATTTATACGTATCCTTTGGAGTTTAACTCTACACTTCATATTTGTTGCTTCTGATGAGCTAAATCAGTTCTTAACATTTTCCTGTCTTCCATTCACTCTCACCACTGCTCCTGCTCCTGTTTCCTTATTGCTATTCCTCCTGAGTTCTTTCCCATTCCTCAGCCATATCACCTTCCTTTTTGGTTTGTAATCCTTGACTTTTAGATGATGCGGTATACTTTTCCTTTTTCTGCTGTTTTTTATTTTGAAATACTGGCATTTCATCCCGATTCCATTCTTGCAGTTCTACTTGTCCTTCTTTATAAAGCCAAATTGGAATTGTCCAGTCTTTAACATGAATTTTACTTTATTTGTATCTTGTAAGAGTCTCAGTACAATTTTTAGATCACATCAGAAAGGAAACAAGTGCTTGCTGGTTGGCAGCCACTCCAGACTTACCTTAAATAATGCATTCAAATCTGTCTTCCAAAACTGAAGTTCTTGTGATGATATTCTCTAACGAGATTTTTATTTATCACTTGGAAAAATGAATATATAAAGAAAACAATAAAATAAATTGCTTGATGTGAATGAATATGCTATAGTTTACTAGGTACAATAACTCACCTAATGGAGTTACTTAGCTGATGTTCTTTCATAGTTTCATAGTATAGTACTAGGCTATCTGCCCTAGGGCATTTGTAAGCCTAGCCATAGTGATGTGGCTTTTGCCACCCCATGAAGTGGTACAAAAATGTACAGAATAAAATTAGAATACTGTGCCTCTGTCTAGTAGTGACACAATGAAGGTCCCCTTATGTAATAGAATTAGTTTACTGTGCCCCTGTCTAGCAGTGACACAGATGTGACCCCTGGGGTAAACTTACGATCTCCCATCCACTCATCAAGATTTATCTTGAAGAGAGTCAGTGAGGGACTCTGCCTAATATGAACTGGGATCCTGTTCCAAAGCATGGGAAGCCTCTGGGTTATGAATCTATCCCTCCAGCATGTCCTATTCATACTTGTGCCGAGGTTTAAGTCTTTAGCTCTCGTGGTCCTGGTGGATTTGGATCTTTTGAGGTGGAGCATGTCCATCAGATCCTGATTGGACATGGCCTTGTACGTCAGGCAGAGATCACCTCTGAGCAGGCGGTATGCTACTGAATAGAGCTGAAGTTTCTTTATTCTGGCAGAATAAGACATATGTTGGAGACCCTTGATCCTCTTGGTGAGGTACTTTTGTGGTCTCTCCAGCTGTTGCAAATGCCGGGTGAGGTACATACCAAATGGGGCATTGTACTCAATCATGGGTCTGATGAGGGAGGAGTATAGGGGCACAATGACATCCCTGGATCTGGATGTGAATCCCTTCATGATGAGGTGTGCAAGGTAGAATGTTTTTCTAACCACTTTTACAACATGGGTGTCAAATGAGAGGTCGCTGTTGACTTGGGTCCCTAGGTCTCTGATTACTTTTTCCGTACTCAGTGGGTTGCTGTCTATGTGATAATTTGTGGGTACTTTGTTTTTCCCAAAGGGGATGACTATACATTTTTTGGCATTTAGTTTAAGGCCGTGACTCCGGCACCAGTTGTCCGTTTCTGTGAGGCCTTTATGTAGGATGTATGTGTCCGCTGGTGTATCGACTATGGCGCCTAGTTTGCAGTCATCTGCGAACTTTGTCAGCCACAACCCTCCCATGTTTGCTTTAACATCTGAGAAATAAATGCCGAACAAGAGGGGTCCCAGGACAGATCCCTGTGGGACACCACTTGTGACTGGCTTTGAGTCTGACATTGCTCCAGCGATTTTAACTTTATGGGTTCTGTCCTTTAGCCAGTTTGTAACCCATCTGGTGACATAAGGGTTTACGTTTAAGCTGTTGAGCTTATCTATGATGCCTGAGTGGGGTATTGTGTCGAAGGCCTTAGCCAAGTCCAGGTAGGCTGTATGGACTGCTTTGCCCTCATCAATGGCTCTAGTGACTGTTTCGAAAAAGTCAACCAGGTTCAAAAGGCAGGATCTGCCCTTTACAAAGCCGAATTGGGTGGGGTCAAGTGTCTGTAGGTCCCCTATGTCTCTGTTTATGAGTTCCATAATGATTATTTCCATAGCTTTGCAGGCCAGGCTGGTTAAGCTTATGGGGCGGTAGTTTCCAGGGTCTGTAGAGGTACCCCCTTTGTGGAGTGGGACCACTGTTGCTGTACGCCACTGTTCAGGTACATATCCTGAAGTAAGGCTAAGGTTAAATAGCATTTTTATGTGTGGGTTTAGCTCCTCTTGGAGTTCACGTAACACGCAACCCGGGATACCGTCAGGTCCCATTGATGCTGTGTTTTTAGCTTTGTTTAGGGTGGTTCTCACTTGGACATCTGAGATGACGGGGAGATTACATTCAGCTGGGATAAGTATTTCTTCTTTTGGGGGTGAGGGAGGGGAGAAATTTGCACTGAACCTGTCAGCCAGAATGTTGGCAATATCCGTGGGTTCAGTGTATTTTTTGTTGTTGTGAACTAACTCTGAGCATATCTGAGGGTTTCCGCCCAGGTTTCTAACATAGCTGAAGAAGGCTTTGTGGTTATCTTTAGTGTCCTTAGTGATTTTTCTCTCAAAGTTGGCCTTGGATGTTTTTATGAGAGAACATAGTTTTCTGCTAATGTTGATCAGAGATGTCTTCCCTTCATGGGATTTTGCTCTGACGTGCAGTAGCTTCCTTCTTTTGTTATACAATTTGTTAATGGCTGATGTCCACCAGACAGGACGTTTGCCTTTGGTGGAGAGTGACTTGGATTTATTTGGGATTGCATGATCCATGCATTCTTGGAGATGTCCATAGAAAGCATTTGTGAAGGATTCGGCATTTTGGGATGTGGTATCCACTGGCACAGTGGGCTTAAAGGATACCATCTCAGTCTTAAGAAGAGTGAAGTCTGCTTTTGAGAAGTTTTTCACTGTGGTCTTTTGTGCTGGGGGTGGATGTGGGATATGTATATCCAGGGTGATTAGTTTGTGGTCAGATCTCACTAGTGAGGGGTATACTTCGGTGTGGAGCATTTTGTCCCCATGTTTGTGATGATCAGGTCTAGTATATTATCTCCCCTAGTGGGAGAGGTGACTAGTTGTTCCAGTGCATTTGAATTTATGAATTCCAGGAACCTTTGGGCTAGGGTATTAGGGCTAGAATAATGTACCCAATCTATGTTTGGGTAGTTGAAGTCTCCCAGTATGATGGTATTTTGTGATACATTCATATCCTCCAATGTCTTCAGGAAGGCTGAGTGGGGTTCCTGAGATTGGGAGGGTGGTCTGTAACATGCTACCAGTTGTATAGCAGTTTTGCCTATGGTTAGTTGCACCTGTATGATCTCTGATGCTTCATGTGTTGCTACTAACCTGGAGGTGTGGGTGTCCTTGATGAATATGGACACTCCCCCTCCCTTTGTGGTTCGGCCCAGGTTTTGGGGCCGAAAAGCATGATACGAGGTATAGCCTGGTAGCACTGGGGTGCTTTCAGGAGCCTTGAACCAGGTTTCAGTTACTGCACAGACGTCAATGTTCTCCATGCTGAGGAGTGCATCGAGTGCCTGCATCTTGAGATTTAGACTTCTGGCGTTGAGCAGCATTACCCTTATTTTTTTTCCATTTTTGTTTCCTAAGGAGGTGGGTTTGTCTTTTGAGCCTTGCCTAAAAAAGACACTATGGGGGTGGCAAGAGCCTTAGCCAATATCCGGAAGCCCAGTGGTGACAAGGTGTAAGCCATCCTTTGCGAAGCAGCGTGGCTTGTCCAACATGTCATCCCAGGCAGACAGACATTGGATCCCCTTAGAATGACAACAGTACTTGAGCCAAATATTAAAGCTGATCATCTTGTCTTTGTATTGTGGTATCATTCTTGGTGAGGGCAAGATGCTGCTCAGGGTCAGGGTCATACCACCCTGGGCTACATAATCGGAGAGCTCCTCTATGTCTCTTTTCATGTAGTCCAGAGAGGTACGTCTCAGGTCATTCATGCCAGCATGGACAATGACGGAGTCATATTTGTACTTGCTTTGGAGTGACTTGAGTGCATGTGTTATGTGGCGGATCCTAGCTCCTGATAGACAGCTCACAGTCACCCTCTCCTTGTTCAGCCTGGTCAGCGGGACATCAGTGTGTCTGACTATAGAGTCACCTATTACTAGTGTATCAGGCATGGTTTTGGCCTTAAGGGCTGTGATTGGTTGACACACTGATTTATTGAAGTATTTGTTGCATGTGCTTTGTTTTGAGGTGGTGGATTTTTGGATGTCTGCTTTAGGAGCCTCTGTTGTTTTGGTAAGTTTTTTATTGGAGCCTCCGAGTATGTCTTTGTGTTTTTATGTGTTTGGTTTGCAGTTGTGGTAGGTCTATGTGGGACTGGGATTGTTGTGTGTGTGGTTACCATCTCCTCCTGTCTGGTCATGCCAGCCCTGAGTTGAGAGAGTTCAGCCTCCAGTTTGGCTATATAGTTGCATCTCTCACATGTATTTGTGTTTGTTGGGAGGAGGAGAGGGTTGTCTGTGTACATGAGACAATTGTAGCATTGTCTCAAGATACCCAGATTGACCAGCTGAACTGGAGAGGATGCCAGTAATCTACCACTCGACATGCTAGAACAGTAATAGGGAGTGCTGTACCTTTAAGGGAAGTGGATATTCACAGGGGTGGTATGTAGATGTAGTGCTTTACTTAGTACGAGAGTGCTTACTTAGTAGAGAAGTATTAAGAACAAGTGCTAGGCTTATAATATAGTGAGTAGTCTTATTATACTAAGAGTAGAGTTTCCTTAAGGGAAAATTTGAAGAGCAGACTTGGCGGAGCCAGAAGAAGTTTAACCTTGTTTAACCAGCGCTGCGCTATGCGCACAACCTCGCAAAGCCGTGCAAACATGGATTTTAAACAGGGAACTACAAAAGAGCTAGAAATGGTCCAAAACAACCAATTACTACAGCTTCTTGTGCTGAGGTCACTTCCTACAGGGACAGGTAGGCTGCTCAAGTCTCCCCACTCCCACTGGTGAGCAAAAAACTTCCTTCTATCCAAGTAAGGTAATGGACAACACAGGAACTACACCACAGCCCAGAATACAGCAATGCCTGTAAACTGGTCTAAACTAGTCGAGGAGAGGCGGGAAAACAAAGATTATTTTTTTGTTTTTTTGATAGAAACACACAGAAAATGCAGAAACAGTGATAAATCAGTTACACAGGCTAGCACACTTTAGTGGGCAGCCTCCACAGTTAAATTAAACAAACAAACAAACAAACTTTCGATCAAATTCGACTAAAAAGTAACTTTAAGTGCAGATTTTAAAATAATGCAGCAAACAGTTAAAAAACAGTTCAAGCTAGTTCAGGGTAAGCTACAGAAGCTATTCCAAGTGAAAAACAAAACAAAGATACTTAAATCCAGAAAGTAGTCGCTTTTCTGAGTTCTCTGCAGCTAAGACCACTCTGCAGGACCACGAGGAGCTTGTCTGAGCAGTATAGCCAGAAAAAAACACCCAGAGGCAGATTTTAAACAGGGAACTACAAAAGAGCTAGAAATGGTCCAAAACAACCAATTACTACAGCTTCTTGTGCTGAGGTCACTTCCTACAGGGACAGGTAGGCTGCTCAAGGCACCCCACTCCCACTGGTGAGCAAAGAAACTTCCTTCTATCCAAGCAAGGTAATGGACAACACAGGAACTACACCACAGCCCAGAATACAGCAATGCCTGTAAACTGGTCTAAACTAGTCGAGGAGAGGCGGGAAAACAAGGATTTTTTTTTGTTTTTTTTTATAGAAACACACAGAAAATGCAGAAACAGTGATAAATCAGTTACACAGGCTAGCACACTTTAGTGGGCAGCCTCCACAGTTAAATTAAACAAACAAACAAACAAACAAACAAACTTTCGATCAAATTCGACTAAAAAGTAACTTTAAGTGCAGATTTTAAAATAATGCAGCAAACAGTTAAAAAACAGTTCAAGCTAGTTCAGGGTAAGCTACAGAAGCTATTCCAAGTGAAAAAAAGCAAAGATACTTAAATCCAGAAAGTAGTCGCTTTTCTGAGTTCTCTGTAGCTAAGACCACTCTGCAGGACCACGAGGAGCTTGTCTGAGCAGTATAGCCAGAAAAAAAAGCCAAGAGGCGGATTTTAAACAGTGAACTACAAAAGAGCTAGAAATGGTCCAAAACAACCAATTACTACAGCTTCTTGTGCTGAGGTCACTTCCTAAAGGGACAGGTAGGCTGCTCAAGGCACCCCACTCCCACTGGTGAGCAAAGAAACTTCATTCTATCCAAGTAAGGTAATGGACAACACAGGAACTACACCACAGCCCAGAATACAGCTACATCTCACACCATAAGAGTGATACTTTTACCTACCCATTATGGTGCAATTGTCTTTTACATACACTTATTAAAATCAAGCAAATAAGATAACGAAAATTGACATCACATGAAGCTGTGATCACTAGCACAGTACAGGCATATTAAACACAGCAGGCACTGCTGGGATGGGCTGCGGGTAGAATGGTACATTAGATACACCATAGTGCCTCTTTTTTGGCTGCTACATCTCACACCATAAGAGTCATACTTTTACCTACCCATTTATGGTGCAAGGAGGCAAAAACAGGCAGAACAGCTTGCATGCCAAAAAAAAAATAGCCAAAGAGTTGGGCTGTATTACAAGACAACAAAATGGCAACCATCATCACACGGGCTCACAGCATAATTTAATGTGTGCAAGTGTGTGTCTGCTTGGGTCCCCTTCGAATGGTCGGCATTTCACAATGTCAACATTCATATGGCCGAGACCGTATGATCGACATTTGAAATGTTGACCATGGGGAACCTGCATCTCCCTACAGTGCAGAATGGAAAGCTTTCCACTTCCGCACTGTAGTGTGATCTCGGAGTTGGTATATTTAAGTTCCGGGGGGTGCAGGGGGTGAAGCCCCCCTGCTAGCAGTGTTAAGGTAAGTTTTTTTTTTGTTTTTTTATGTTCTACTTGTATGGTCAACATTTCAAATGTCGATCATATGGTCTCGGCGATATGAATTTCGACATTGTGAAATGTCGACCATATCAAGTAGACCCGTATTTGTGCATGCATGTGTGCATGTGAGCGTGCGTGCCTGTGTGTGTGTGTGTGTGTGTCTGTGTGTGTGTGTGTGTGTGTGTGTCTGTGTGTGTGTGTGTGTGTGTGTGTGTGTGTGTGTGTGTGTGTGTGTGTGTGTGTGTGTGTGTGTGAGTGTGTGTGCGCGCGCATGTGTAGGACTCCATGAATTTGTGACTTTAGCATTTGCAGTAAAATAAGTAAATGTAAAAGTTTTCAGGGCAAGAACAGCAGCAACAACAAAACTTAATAATGTAATAATGTCACCAAATGTAGAGGCACTTCAGCCCAGCAGCCCAATAGCACCTACCTCATTGGCATTAATACAGACTTGAAGCCACAGTAGCATTGTCTGGCAAACCAATTCCTTTCAGTTATGACTGTTTTTTAAATAATGGTCTTTGGCTGAAATGACCTTGCCTGGAAGCAGCTTCAACTGATTACTACTTAGGTTAGATTATTTATCTGTCTTTCAAGTTGTAGTAATTCATACAGAAAGTAGCCATGTAGAGTCTTGTAGGATATTACTTATCCCTTAAACCTATAATAAACTGATAAGAATAGTCCAACTTGCTTAAGCCTCTCACGATGAGAATTATTAGATATTCCACTAATTGTCATACTTCCAGTCATTACCATATTAGATCTCCATTTTGTATTCCTTCTTAGTTCTGTACTTGAAACAGGTCTCACAAGAACAGTAGATATAGGAAGTGTAATTTCTTGTTCACTACTGGATACAAAATTAAAGAGTGAGTCTATCTTCTTCCTAACCTGAGTGCACAGTTTGTGTACATGCAAACCAAGCTTCAACTTATTCTCTACTAAAATGCCTAGATCATAACAATGACTCACAGATCTGAAGTCATTGCCATTCCACGAATATGTACCTGTATCTCTGTATTGTCCAGGTCATGCATATTGACTTTGTTATAGCCACCCTCAGACAGTTATTACTGATCCATTATTGTAGCCAGACTAGTATCACCTGCATTTTATGATAACACACTGAGTCAAAGATACTGCAGCCTGATTTTGAATTGTCAGCATGTACTTCCTTTACCTGGGCATCATGACTGAGAGCTGTACTACCTTTACCTGAGCATCGTGACTGAAAGCTGCACTAACTTTACCTGGGCATCATAACAGAGAGCTGCACTACCTTCACCCGGGCATCATGACTGAGAGCTGTACTACCTTTACCTGAGCATCGTGACTGAAAGCTGCACTAACTTTACCTGAAGTCATGACTGAGAGCTGTACTACCTTTACCTGAAGTCATGACTGAGAGCTGTACTACCTTTACCTGGGCATCATGACTGACAGCTGCACTGCCTTTACCTGGGCATCATAACAGAGAGCTGCACTACCTTTACCTGGGCATCATGACTGACAGCTGCACTACCTTTACCTGGGCATCATAACAGAGAGCTGCACTACCTTCACCCGGGCATCATGACTGAGAGCTGTACTACCTTTACCTGAAGTCATGACTGAGAGCTGCACTACCTTTACCTGAAGTCATGACTGAGAGCTGTACTACCTTTACCTGGGCATCATGACTGACAGCTGCACTAACTTTACCTGGGCATCATAACAGAGAGCTGCACTACCTTCACCCCGGCATCATGACTGAGAGCTGTACTACCTTTACCTGAGCATCGTGACTGAAAGCTGCACTAACTTTACCTGAAGTCATGACTGAGAGCTGTACTACCTTTACCTGAAGTCATGACTGAGAGCTGCACTACCTTTACCTGGGCATCATGACTGACAGCTGCACTACCTTTACCTGGGCATCATGACTGAGAGCTGCACTACCTTTACCTGGACATCATGACTGACAGCTGCACTACCTTTACCTGGGCATCATGACTGACAGCTGCACTACCTTTACCTGGGCATCATGACTGAGAGTTGCACTACCTTTGCCCGACATCATGACTGAGAGCTAGGCAGACATTTCACAAAACATATTCTGTTAGTGTTTTTGGACAGTTTACTCACATATGCATGTTGAGTGCAATCACAGCTTATGCCCCCTTTATTTATAGGCCCAATTTCTTGCATATCATACCCTCTGTATGTTTAGCAATTGTATTTGGTTAGTTAATAGGTGTATAACTATAGGGCTCATCATCAGATCCTTTCGCCTTACATATGAGTTTAATTTTGGCCATTTTCTACTCAGATGCACACTTGCCAGTCCCTAAGGTGTCATTAAATAGTCTGCTCGGGACTGGATTTCATCTCCCAGTTTATCATGGATCCTATGGAAACAGAATCAGATGTAAGTGTGTACTCATCTTCAGTTTGTTAAGATGCCTCTAGCCTCTACCTCACAGATGTTTGTGCATATGGTTTACCTTTACATTGTGGAAAATCAAAATATCGATAGTCCTGTTGTGCGAACCAAAAGGACAATTTATGAATGTCGAACGCCACCAAGGTTCGAAAATCAGCAAATCGAACAGCAGATTCACTGATTTTCGAACTACAATGTCGAACACACAATGTAATGCAGGGGGGCAAGCCCTCTTGCACCCCCCCACTTTAATATACTAACTCTGAGATCGCACTACAGTGGGGAAAGGGTCCATTTCCTGATCCCCACTATAGTGCCGTCTGCACCCAAAATGCCGAATCTGCAATGAGCAAATGTCACTGTGCATTCACTCACATTCAAAGTATTTTTTTTCAACATTTTGGAACTTTGAAAAAGTCCTTTCAACCTTTGGCATTCTCCCATGTGCAGAACGCACATATAAAGGTAAACCGTGTATTTGACTGGTTCTACCTCAGTTAGACGACACGCCGGAACATCGACACGAAAATCGCGAGCCCCAGAAGATCGACAGCTCAGAAGACCGATGCAACGGGCCCCAGAAGATCGAAGTTCAGAAGACCGACCCGACGGATGAAAGCACCGACGCCGAGGATGCCGACATGGGAAAAGGCTGTGTAAGTATGCGGTAGTGACGGACGTTAGGGTGCGAGTAAGGTAAGTGTGGATATTGATGGTCTGTGGGGATAGGGGTGGGTTAAGTGAGTTAGGGTTAGGGAGCGGGTCAGGTAAGTGTGCGGTAGTGATTGTGTTTGGGTTAGGGGCGGGATAAGTGAGTTAGGGTTAGGGAGCGGGTCAGGTAAGTGTGCGGTAGTGATTGTGTTTGGGTTAGGGGTGGGATAAGTGAGTTAGGGTTAGGGAGCGGGTCAGGTAAGTGTGCGGTAGTGACGGACCTTAGGGTTAGGGTTTGGGTTAGGGTTGTAGGTAGTTGTGTATGTGAGGTTTAGTGTGGGTTTGTAGGGATTTAGGTGTGCTTGTGTTGTGTATGTGGTTTGTGGACGGGGAATGTGTTTTGTTTGTTGATTGTTGTGATTGTGGTGTGTGCAGTGTATGAGGTTTCGTGTTTGTGTACCGTCGGTTATTTCATTGTCGGGCATGTGGGGTTTCGTGTTTTTGTACTGTCGGTTATGTGGTTTCGGTGATTGCGTTGCCGGTGTTGTGGGGTTTCATTTATGTCAGGTAGAACCATTTGACTACATTTATGGAAAGCTGTATTTTGAAGTATTTGGTTCTTAACATTCATTCTATTAGCCTACTAGGTTCATGGGTTCATAGGAAGATGCTAGGCTAGTGTTCCTAGAGCCCTTATAAGCATAGCCATGTTAATCTTGACATGCCTCAGTTGTCCTTGGTTAGATGGATGTAATTTGCAGAGAGAGTTTATGATCAGCACCAGCGACACCTGTTTATAAGGGACATGGGTGCCACCCCTGAAGTGAATTTGCTGTCTCCCATCCATTTGTCTAGCTTGCACTTGAAAAGGGTCAATGAGGAGCCTTTCTTCATGTGACTTAGAAGTTTATTCCAGAGTAGCGGCAATGTCTGGGAGAGATATCTGTCTGTCCAACATGTTCTGTTAATGTCAGGCTAGGTTAAGATACCTAGAGTGAGTGGCTCCTGCATCATTTTCTTGCGGAAGTGCAGCATTTCCATCAGGGCAGGGTCAGAGACTGCTCTGTAGGCCATCCACAAGTCACCTCTCTGCAGTCTATATGATACAGACTACAGTGACAGAGCTTTCAGTCTATCCATGTAAGTCATGTTTTGGAGGGCCTGTATTTTCTTGGTGAGAAACCTTGTGGTCTGTCCAGCTGCTGCAGGTGTCTGGTGAGGTACATGCAGAAGGTAGCATTGTACTCTATTAATGATCTGATGAGGGTCGGGTACAGTGGAGTTATAACATCCTTAGACCTGGATGTGATGCCCTTACTTATGAGATGCACAACATAGAAGGCTTTCCTTACCACTGTGGAAACTTGGTGGTCAAAGTTCAGATTGCTATCTACCTGTGCTCCCATATCTTGCACCACTGGGTTTGAACTTAGAGGGGTGGGTCAATATTGTAATTATCAGGGAATTCCACTTTGTCAAATGGGATAATAATGCCCTTTTTTGTATTTAGTTTTAGGCTGTGACTTTGGCACCATTCATTTGTCTGTGTTAGCCCCGCCTGTAGTATGTTAACATTACTGGGTGACTCAGTGATTGCACCCAGTTTGTAATCATCAGCGAATTTGATAAGCCAAAGGCCATCTACTTTAGCCTGGACTTCCGAGAAAGAGATTGCAAACAGTAAAGGGCCCAGCATAGATCCTTGTAGTACGCCACTGGCAACGGGTCTACTGGTAGAGGTGGAGTCACTAACTTTGACAGTATGTGTTCTGTCAGTGAGGCAATTGGCTACCCATCTAGTGATATAAGGCTTTATGCCCAGTTTTTAATTTCTCCAAATCTTTTGGGTTTCTAATACCATGACAGGAATGGACCCCATTCCTAAGTCAAAGTATGATTAACGTTCATTAAATTAGTATTGTTTCAATCTTTGATATCAGCCAAAGTGCTCTTCTCAGCACCTGCAATGTGCCCGGTAATGACTCCTTCTGCAATTTGTATGGGGTTACATGTATTGGTAACATATCTAAATACAAATATATATTCTTTTTTATAAGACCCGTTGCTCCTACTACTATTGGAACTGTATGGATACCTTTCTTCCAAATTGCTCTTGTTTCTGCCTGCAAATCTTGATATTTTATGACTTTGTGTCTCTTTGTACACAAGATACTGTAGTCACTTGGTGTAGCGATTTCAATGATCAATTACAGTTTTGTCTTCTTTTCTTGGACCACTGTATCTGGTTTTCTCACATCTATCTTTTGAACTGTTGGTAATGGGTGATCCCATGTGATGTAGACTTCATCATTTTCTGTGATGGTTTGTGGTTCATATTTCCAGTGTATTTCAGCCACTTCAGTGCCATAATGTTTGCATAATCCCCAGTGCAACAATCTTGCCACATTATTATGCCTCTCAGTATACAATCCTTCTGCAAGTAGTATGTCACAACCAGCAACAAGGTGTGCGACTGTTTCCAGTTCTGTTTTACAAAACCTACATTTATCTGTTTCTCTCACATGTTCAGGGGACTTTGTAAACCAATGTCTTGGGCTGCCAATATTAACCTTTCATCTTTTGGTTTGAATTCGCCTCTCCTTAACCATTCCTGCATTCGATCCAGATCAACACGAGGTTCTTCCAGAAGTTGTCTATACTTGCAACTATATTTGTGCATTTTCCAAATTTCTTGCCTTCTCATCTGATCCTTCACCTTATATTCTTTCTTTTGTTTTTTGGCACATTAAGTTGCTGCCTGATTTTATTTTACTTCTGGTTTGATTTCCATTCCTGCTTGATGCCGATATAGTTCTCCTATACTAAGCAGGGACGTCATCTTAGATTTATTCTCCTCATGTTTAAAAACTTTCACTATGGTTGGGTCTTGTGAGGTCAGCAGATGTGTGTGCAGTCCCACGATTGCAGACCTATACATGTAATCAATTTCAAGGAGGCCTATACCTCCTTTGGAATGGGTAATATATAATCTTGGTATGCATTGATTTTCATAAATCATTTGGTGAGCATGAAGCATCCTTCTTGTTTCCCTGTCTAATCTATCCAGCATGATGTTCTTCATGTTTCACTGTTGCAGTCATCACATTTGGGTTATCTGTTTGCAGTAGTCCTCAGTCGGGCTGATTATCAAAGTCTTGGGTCTTGCGTCAGTTGCTGTCTCATCTTCCATGACGTCAGGTAGTCAGGGGTATAAAGCATGCAGCCGACGCCATTACATCAGTTTTTCTTGCTCCAGATGTCAGGTGCCCCCATAATGGGAAGCAATTATATACAAGGTTACACCCCCAACAAAAAAGCAAATACACCAAAAAGCTTTAAGCACAGTAAACAAGAATAGAGGTATAGTCAACAGAAGTCAGGGGGCTGGAGGGTAACCAGGACTGCAACAGTGATACACTCGAACATCTACATTTATGGTAGGTGTACACAATTGTACTATGTTCTTCATGTTTCACTGTTGCAGTCATCACATTTGGGTAGATTCCCAAAGCTAAGGATGGGAGGAGGTAATTAGATAGCATTATGACCAGCTATAAGGCCCTGCAAAACTTCAGTGCTGCTATCCAATTCATCTCCAGCCCCAGACTCTTGGTAGAAGTGACTATCACTATTCATTTATTGTCAAATCAAACCAAATTGCCACATTAACTAAAGCTTTATTGCTAATTTATTGCTTTAGTCCAAGTTACTGAAGTGCTCAAGGACGAGGCGTGGGTGGCAGTAATTTGATCACTGACAGCTCTTCAGCTAGGCCATATGTCATTGTTAACATGATACTCTACCTCAAAGGGCACACAGAGGAAGAATGGCCTAATGGTAAGTTACTTTACTGTAGTCTTGTTATGTAATGAGGAACCCACAGGGCAGTAAACCTTGGTCTGAATCTCTGACCAACTTGAGAGTAGCAACCTAGAGGTTCGAGCCCCTTACCCACTCTCATTTTACCACTTCCCTTTCTTCCAGCCCTGTCTCTCTTCCACAGGTTGAGTGAAAGCTTACTTGATCCATCAAGCAAATTATCTTTGATGATTAGAGTCTACCATCTTCTCCATACACTCCTCCGATGTTACCCCAGAACATGCTTGTTGAACACTTTAGGTCATTACCATTCTAGCTTCTAGATTTTTATAGCCACATGCCATATATCCTTTTCACCAAAGCTCAGAACATAACTTTTTATGCAACTATTCAGGATCCTCCTTATTTTTTGTCATCTACCAGTGCTAAGTATCAAACTTTGTACAAAGCAAAATCCTGGTATTGTTAGTAAAATATAATGGTGCATATTTTGTGATACTAATTGCTGTAAGAAAGATAAAAATCATTCACTCTTTTGACATGTTTTGCCCAGTAGCCTGCAGCTCTGTGATTGTTTGCCATATCCTGTACAGGAGATGCTTGCTGTGTTATAGGATGTACAGCTGTGATGGCAGACCCACCCCCTCTTTGCAGCTGCACTGGCTTTTTAGGCTCCCTGCCTCCTACTGTAAGCTATGTCAGAATACGAACTGGGGCATCAAAAGGGGCAGAACAACTTCGCAGCTAGCTAACATTAGTCATTATTTCCTTCAATAACAAGTTTTTCTATAGCTTTTATTTTCAAAGCATAAGAGAACCATTCTCGGACAGTATAGTGTGAAAATGATGTCCGCCTACCATAGTTGTGAGAATTAATGCAATGCATTAGTGGAAAAAAAGTGCTTTACTTGTAGTCATGGGATGTGCGTGCTATACAGAAAAATCCTTGCGTTTTTGTTAATGATGAAAAGAAATGATCAGTGAAGGGATGTGAAGGTTCCAGTAATATCGTGCTTGTTCTGGTTTGAATAGTAGTGGCAGTATGTGTGTGTCTGGGGGGTTGGGGGTCAGTGGACCTAATGCTCATGTCCCTTAGTTGAAACTAACTGGTAGGGACTGTCTGAAAAAAAAATGACTACCTTAAAACTGCAGTTTCTTTTACTAATTTTCTTCTGTTGACAGATTCTGCCCAGCATGTTTTTGTTGCAGTGCTTTTCTGCAAAACAATTCCATTTCTGCATCACTGCATGTAATATGACACTTGTACATCATTGGAAAATGACATCATTGCATCACCCCTCCCAACAATAACCCGTCAAGTGCACAAGAACCAGAAGTGCAAACCATCTGCTACTTAACTGAAATTTAACGACTTGTTGTTCATTTCACAACATCTTCATCAGCTTATATAAAAAGCATCATTCTAAGCACATTCTTCTGTGCGCACATAAAACTCATGAGTTAAATCAGATTAAGCAAGGAATCAACTGAAAAATAAAGGCTAAAACAGCCTCAAAATACAGATCATTTGTAGGTAATATAAACTACTGAACAGCTACTTTATTTTTATGTCTTTTCAGTTAAATAACGATGCTAAACTAAAACGTTCATTAAAATACTGTTGTAATATTTTCATTATTCACGCTGACATTGGACCACTGCAGAGTGTAGCTCATTTTCTGATCTTCCCTCCTTGAATAAGTTCTGAAATAAAAACACATGCCTGGATCCGATTTATGAATTTATTTGTATAAAGTATCATTTATTTTCTGTTATTTTCTAGTATCATTCATATTGGCCCATGCTTCCTTCTTTAAAGCTCATCTTGGTCTTGCAAAGAAAGAAACTCATACAAGAACAGACTACTAAACAAATAACTTTTATTATAGCAGTTTTATCCAGTAACATTGTGTAGCAAGGTGGAGTAATGACTACAACCCAGATGACCAGGGTTTGATTACCAGAACAGGCACTATTGTGAAGGGAAAGGAATGAAGAGATGGATCCTGTTCATTTATCCATGAGGATGAGAAGGAGCTACATTTCTAATGAGAACATACAGCTAGGAAAACCCTGGTATAGAAGGAAGATCCAGTGGGAAACACAGGCTTAGAAAGCTAGAAGGACTGTATGAGGGGTAATGTCATCTGTATCAGCAATGCCCCTTTGCTGCACTCCTTGCATACCCACCCATTGAGCATTGACAAAGCATTTGCAAATGAAGGCTAGGGCACAAAGATAAAACCCCTTGATGTAAACATAGGTGACAGTCACTCTTGTCCCATAAGAGAAAAATGAGCATTGGTGTGGTGGTGGGCCAACTAGTCAGCATGCACAGGGGGCAGACTATGCAGCAAACAGTTAAAACCCATTCATGCTGGTGTTTAATAAAGTACTACCGACACACATCTGCATTCATGAAGATCTAGGGGTGGTGTTGTGAAATGCCAGTGGTCCAGTGCAGTGAGTAGTCAGTATCCTGCATTCATAAATACAATAACAACCTGAAGCAAATTAAATACAGCCCAAAAGAACATTCATAAAGCATACATATGTAAAGTATTTGCAAAAATATTATCAAGAAGTACTAATATCACTTAATATTTTTGTATCATAATCAAGATTTCAGTGAGCATAGTGTAGTTTTGTAAATAATTTTATGAGGACAGGGTTAAAAAGCATTTACAGCTATAAATAGCTGAATATGAAAAAGTGACTACATCCAATGATACTGTTTTAGCAAATACAATGTAGTAACTGCTGAGCCAGGGGTTCTGCCAGGGACAAATACTGCTGCTAAGTCAGGGCTGGGCCAGGGATGCATAATGCTGCTGAGTCACAGGCTGTGCCAGGAACACGCACTGCTGCTGAGCTAGGGGCTGTGCCAGGGACACAAACTGCTAGTGAGCTAGGGGTTGTGCGAAGGACACACAGTGCTGCTGAATCAGAGGCTGTGTCAGGGATACACACTTGTGCTGATCCAGGGGCTGTGCCAGGGACACACACTGCTGCTGAATCAGAGGCTGTGGCAGGAATACACACTGCTGCTGAGCTGGTGGCTGTGGCAGGGACACACACTGCTGCTGATCCAAGGGCTGTGTGAGGGACACACACTGCTGCTGAGCTGGTGGCTGTGCCAATGTTACTGATTACTGCTAAGATGAGGGCTGTGCCAGGAATACACACTGACCTGAGCCATGGGCTGTAGCCAGGACACACAGTGCTGCTGAACCGGGGGCTGTGCCAGGGTTACAGACTGCTGCTGAGATGGGGGCTGTGCCAGGGTTACAGACTGCTGCTGAGATGGGGGCTGGGCCAAGGAACACATACTGCTGCTAAGCCAGGTAATGTATGAGACACAGACTGCTGCTGAACCAGGGGTTGTGCCAGGGACACACAAGACTACTGAACAGGGGCTGTGCTAGGGATACACATTGCTGCTGAACCAGAGATTGTGTCAGCGATACACATGCTACTGCTGAAGTAGGATCTGAGCCAAGAACACACACTGTTGCTGACCCAGGGACTGTGCCAGGAATACACATTTACCTGAGCCAGGGTCTGTGCAAGGGACACACACTGCTGCTGAGCTGGGAGCTGTGCCAGGGTTACAGACTCCTGCAGAGATGGGGGCTGCACCAGGAACACATACTGTTGCTAAGCCTGGGGCTGTGTGAGGGTTACAGACTGCTGCTGATTCAAGGATTGTGCCAGAGATGCCCACTGCTGCTGAGCCAGGGGCTGTGCCAGGGTCACACTACTGCTGATCCAGGGGTTGTGCCATGGACATACACTGCTGCTGAACCATGGGCCCTGCCAAGGACACACACTGACCTGAGCCAGGGGCTGTGCCAGGGACACACACTGCTGCAGAGCCAGGGGTAGGACACACACTGCTGCTGAACCAGGGTATGTGCTAGGGAAACACACTGCTACTGCTGCACCAGGGCTTGTGCCAGGAGTACACATTGTTGCCGAACCAGGGACTGTGTCAGGGATACACACTGCTGTTAAGCCAGGGGTTGTGCCATGGACACACACAAACTGCTGCTGAGCCAGGGGTTGTGCCAGGGACACACACAAACTGCTGCTGAGCCAGGGGTTGTGCCAGGGACACATACTACTGTTGAGTCAGGGGTTGTTCCAGGGAAACAAACTGCTGATGCTGCACCAGGGCCTGTGCTAGGGGCACACATTATTGCTGAGCCAGTGTCTGTGTCAGGGATACACACTACTGCTGAGCCAGGGGTTGTCAGGGACACGCACTGCTGATATGCCAGGGGTTGTGCCAGAGGCACCCACTACTGCTGTGCCAGGGGCTGTGCCAAAGATGCACACTGTTGCTGACCAAGAGAAACATACTCATAAACACAAAAGAAGGTGTGTTAGAGACACTGAGGAAGACAGGGAAAGCATTGCCATGGTCATTGAATGGGAGCACCTGCCTAGAATGGTATCAGGGCTACTGCCCTTAAGGAAGTAGATTTCTGGTTCTAGAGCTGACAGAGGAATCTCCAGAGAGTAGGATCATAGGATCATAGTATCATAGGAGATTACTAGGCTATTGACCCAGAGGTCATTTTAAGCCTAGTTGTTTCAATCCAAAGTAATACCTTAGAAGTACTAGTCAATACCCAAGACTAAATTTAGTGATGACTGCCCATGCCCAGGAGGGTTGTGGGCTCTATCCCTGGTAAAAATTTATGGTGCCCCATCCACTCAACCAGGTTCATCTTGAACAGTGTCATAGAGGTTCTCTGTTTCACATGAATTGGTAGCCTGTTCCAAAGACGTGGCAGTTGCTGAGAGATAAATTTGCCCCTCCAGCATGTCCTATTTAAGACACAGGCCATATTTAAGTCCCTGGAATGGGTAGCCCTATACCCATTTGATTTATGGATATGCAATAAGTTCATTAGGTTTGGATCTTGGGTTGCTCTGTAGGCCAGGCATAAGTCTCCTCTAAGAAATCTATGCGATATGAAGTATAATGACAGGAACTTAAGTTGGTCCATTTAAGGCACATGCTGGAGGCCCTTGATCTTAGAATCATAGGAAGTTACTAGGCTAATGGCCTGATGGCCCTTACAAGCCTAGCAAAATTTCACCTTTATTACCATGATCAGCACCTATTGCCCCTGTCCAAGAGGGACACAGGTTGAACCCCTGGGGTGACTTTACAGTTACCCATCCAGTCGTCCAGATTGTGTTTGAAGGGGGCCAATGAGGTGCTTTGTTTGATGTGAAGTGGGAGTATGTTCCAAAGGTGTGGTAACCTCTGGGAGACAAATCTGTCCCTACAGCAGGTTCTATCGATGTGACATACCAGGTTTAGGTCTTCAGAGCAAGTAACCCATGTGCCATTTGACTTGCAGATGTGCAGCATTTCCAATTAAGCAGGGTCAGAGATCGCCTTATATGCAAGGCAAAGATAGCCTTTGAGTAGTCTGTATGAAACAGAATAAAGTGACAGTGATTTCAGACGATCCACATAGGATAGTTGCTGAAGACCTTGAATTTTCTTCATGAGGAACCTTTGTGGTCTCTCTAATTGCTGCGGGCGCTTGAAAGGTACATACCAAAGGGGCATTGCACTCATTTATTGGTCTAATGAGTGAAGAGTACAGGGAAGTGATAACTTCACTTTCGCGAGGCAGTGCCCTTACTTATGAGGTGAGCCATATAGAATGCCCTTCTTACCACTCTGGAGACATGGTGATCAAAGGCAAGGTTGCAGTCAACCTGAGTGCCCAGATCTCTCACCACTGAGTATGTACTTACGGCATTGCCATTGATGTGGTAATTTGCAGGAACATCACTCTTGCCAAAAGGGATGATGATAATTTTTTTGCATTGAGTTTGAGGCCATGACTTTGGCACCGATCATTTGTTTGCATAAAATCTTCTTGAAGGATATTGACATAATTTGGAGATTCTATGACTGCACCTGGTTTGCAGTCATCAGCAAACTTTGTCAGCCACAGTCCCTTGGTTTTAATTTGTACTTCAGAGAAATAGATTCCAACAGTAGGGGTCTCAGGACCAATCCCAGTGGAACACCACTTATAATGGGTCTGCTGTTGGAGGTGGATTCCCCTGTTATGAATGTATAGGTTGTATCAGAGAGCCAATTCACATCCCATCTTATGATATAAGGGTTGATGTCTAGCTGGGAGAGTTTGTCACTGATGCCTAAGTGAGAGATAGTGCCAAATGCCTTGGCCAGATGTAGGCTGTATGCACAGATTTCCCCTTGTCCAAGGCCCTTGTGACTGTCTCAAAGAAGTCCACCAGGTTTAAGAAGCATGCTCTCCCCTTGACAAAGCCAAACTGCGTAGGGTATAGTGTTTGGAGATTACCTATATCTTTGATAATAAGGTCCATGATGATTCTCTCCATGGCCTTGCAGATAAGGCAAGTCAGGATAATAAGTCTGTAGTTCCTGGGGTCAGTAGAAGCATCACCTTTGTGCAGGGGGATACCAATGGCTGTTTTCCATTCAGCTGGGATGAAGCCAGTGCTTGGACTGTGATTGAAAAGAGTAGCCAATGGTAATGCTAATTCTTGTTTGAGCCCATGTAGGATGCAGCCTGGGATGTTTTCAGGTCCCATTGATGCTGTGTTTTTGGCCTTAGAGAGGGCGTTTATGACCTGCTCTTTAGAGATATAAGGTAGTGGACAGATGGTAGGGATGTCATGAAGTACATGTGGCAGAGATGAGGGAGTGAAGTTTTCACCAAATCTGTTGGCTAGCAGGTTAGCTATGTCCACTAGTTCAGTGTATGTGTTACCATTAACTACCAGTTTGGCACAAATCTGAGCCTTACCTTTTAGGTTACGGATGTAACTAAAGAATGCCTTATGGTTGTCTTTGGTTGAGGAAGCTAACTTGGATTCATAGTTTGCCATGGAGGACTTCACAAGAAGTCTTAATTGCTTATTTAAGTTGAGGAGGGAGTGTCTCCAGTTTACACCCCACTCCTTCTTACTCTTGGACAGCAATTTCTTCCTTTTATTTTAAAACCTGTTAATGGTTGTTGTCCACCAGGTAGGTTTGCTTTTCTTTAAAGAGCTTGTTTTGGTCCTAACAGGTACTGCTGAGTCAATGCAGTTATACAGATGCTTGTATAGGGCATTGGTGTAGAGCTTGACATGGTTACTGGTTCCGTCTGAGGAGAGGGGTGCATTGAAGCTATTTATACCATCCTGTAAGAGGCAGTAATCTGCTTTGGAGAAGTTTTTTAGTCTAGTTGCTGCTAGTGGAGGGTCAGGTGTGATAGTTACCTCAAATGACACTGATTTGTGGTCAGATCTCACCAGGGATGAACTCACAGTGGAGAAGCTACAGTGGTCTCCCACATTTGTAAGCACCAGGTCCAGGATATTGGCACCACTAATTTGGAGTGTCAACCAGCTGTTCCAGGGCATTAGAGTTGACAAAGTCAAGTAACCTTTGGGCAGATGAGTTTGAGCATGAGTAATTCACCCAGTCAACAATAGGGTCGTTAAAGTCACCAAAAACTGTCTTGTTAGGATGTATCTTGATAGACTCAAGTTAATCCAAATAGGCAAGGTGGGTGTCCTGATTCATGGAGGGGCTTCTGTAGCTGGCATCACTTGAATAGGTGTCCTACCAACAGTTAAATGCACCTGAAGTATCTCTAGGGCATCATACTGTTTGACTAATCTGGAGGTGTATTTTACCCATGATGAAAATTGATATACCCCCTCCTTTAGTTTTCTTGCCTTCAGTTTGTGGTCTGAACATGTGGAAGGAGGTGTAACCCGGTATGGCTGGGGTGCTCTCCACAACCTTGAACCAGGTTTCCATGACTGTACAAATGACTGCGTCCTCCAGGGTAAGGACTGCTTCCAGTGAGTGCAGTTTCATTTTTAGACTCCTAGCATTTAGCAACATGACCTTAAGGTTGTTTTTGGTTGGCATTTTTACATTGAGAGTTTTGTCCTTGTGACACTGCCTAAAAAAGGCATTATGGGGGTGGCAAGAGCCTTAGCCAGTATCTGAAATCCCAGGGGTGACAGATGAAGATCATCTCTGGCTATGGATCGAGGTCTGTCAATCATGTCATTCCAGGCTGACAGATACTAGATCCCCTTAGAATGACACCAGAAACTAAGCCAATTATTGAAGTCATTCATTTTTGTTTGTAGTGGGGCATCATCCTAAGTTAAGGTAAAATGCTGCTTAAGGCTGGGGACATACCTGCCTGAGGCACATAATCCAAGAGCTCAGTCATGTCTCTCTTCATATAGTCCAGAGAGGTACATCTCAAGTCATTCACACCAACATGGACTAGTTGAGAGACTTGCATGTCTGATATGGTGAATTCTGGCACCTGACAAATGGCTGACCATGACACTCTGTTTATCCAGCCTGGTGAGAGGGACATCTGTGTGTCTTATGATAGTCTCCTATGACTAATATGTTAGGTTTGATGTTTAGTCTTGTGGACTTGACTGGTGAGATGCTGGTGCATAACCTATTGTGTGTATTGTTTTCTGCAGAAGAAGTATGTGTAGCATCCTTGTATTTGTGTTTGGGAGGTCTCTGGTGTTTAGGTAAGTTTGTGTCATGGACTTCTGCATATGTAGGTATGTGTGATGTGGGTTTGGGTGGAGTAGGTGGTGAGGTGTATTGACTGGCATGTGAGAGAACATTGATTCAAGGTTTTTAATATAGTTGCATCTCTCACATGATAGGTTTGTGTAGACTAGAAGTAGAGGGTTGTCTGTGTACATGAGGCAATCGCTACACTGCCTCAAGATGTCCATATCACCCAAGCTGGCTGGAGAAACTGTGGGAAATTGTCTGTTCATAGTGCTAGATGAATTTATATGGTCAGAAACAGGAATATGGTAGAAAGGGGTCACACGTAGGAATAACTAGTGGGAAAGTTGTGTTAATACCTCAGAGGCTAGGCATAATGCTACACTAGTAGGTAGAGCAGGGCCACAGAAAAACTCTTGATGCTGTTATTACAATGGTACAATGGGGTGCTTATGCAGCTTCACTAGTACTGCTTCTTTGCCCAGAAATGTGCTAAAGATGAGGAACTACACTGTTGGGATATTGCTGTATCTAAGTGAAAAATTGTCAAAATTATTTATCCAGCTATGGCACACAGTTGAGCATCAGTCCAAGGTGCTGATGAGCAAACAAGCATAAACCCACTCAAGGGTGTGGGTTAAATACCAGAAGGCTAAAACCTAAAACAACTTTAAAAAAAGCTAAAAAAAAACAGTTAGGTGCTAACTCCAAGCCCTAGACCAGCCAACCTTTACCAGCTAGTGACCAATCAGGGCAATCATCTCACTACAGTGCAGAAGGGGCCTTTCTAATCCAAGATGGCTTAGAAAATGTGCTCAGAACAAACAGCCACTCATAGCCGGCCTTAGGCATAGGCCAACTAGGCAGCCGCCTAGGGCGCCAGTCTAGCAGGGGCACTTTTCTGGTATTTATTTGATGTAGTTAGACTAGGATGGGGGCACCAGGTAGTGTGGTGAGGGGTGCCGTGGAGCCCTTTTGCCTAGGGCACCAGTTGACCTAAGGCTACTGCTGCAGCCACTACAAGTAAACAACCAGGCCCAGAAACAACAACCCTGAGTCTGGACTATGCTACAACCACCAGCTACATTATTTTAGGCAGAAAACACTGCAGAAATGTTTACCACAGCAGAAAAACAGCTGTGAGACACTAAATAAAAGTTTTAAACAAAAAAAAGAGCACGGAGACTCTAGAGAATGCCTTTAACTGAAAAAAATCAGTTGTATGATGTACTCATTAGCAGGAAAATCAGAACAAACAAACAGATGCTTAACAAATGGAGAAAATTTCCAGTTAATGCCTTTCAAACAGTGAAGATTGTAAAAAGCTTTACAAACAGTAACTAAAATGATTTAACAAGCCCAGTAAGGCAGACAATTGCAGTACAACAATGCAGATTAATTTATAGTGATAAATTACAATAAAAAACGTTGGCAGCAGACAATAAAAGTGCAATAAATGGTAAGAATAAGCAATAAATAGTAAAAATAAGAAAGGAAACAGGCAACTTATGTTTTTTTAGGAAGCGCAACAGCCTGCAGTCATCTGATATCTCAGCTCAGAGTTGTTCCTGTACCCCTCCTCCATTCAGCCCAGTATGAAACCTCTGATGTCTCCCTAACTGCTGCAGGTGCTTAGTCTGGTATATACTGAATGGGGTGTTATACTCAATTATGAACTGGATAAGTGCCAAGTGTAGGGGGTTATAACTTCTTTTGCTCTAGAGGCGATGTATTTACTAATCAAGTGAGCTATGTGGAAAACATTCCTTACAATGGTAGACACATGGTGGTTGAAGTTAAGGTCGCAGTCAGCCTGTGATCCCAGGTCCCTTACCACTTCATGGGTACTTAGGGTATTGTTGTTGATTTAATAGTGTGAAGGAACATTGTTTGTGCTGAGGGGAATGATGATTCATTTCTCTGCATTCAATTTGTGACTGTGACTAATGCACCAGTCATTGGTCTGTGTCAGAGACCCTTCTGGAGTATATTGACATAATTTGGTGATTCAATGATTCCACCTAGTTTGCAGTCATAGGGCTCCCAGCACTAACCACTGTGGCACCTTATGGGTAACAAGTCTGCTGGTTGATGTGGAGTCACCCACTTTGATAGTGTGTATCCAGTTTGTGAGCCAGTTGGCAACTCATCTTACAACAAAGGGGTATACATTTCAATTTGCTATGTTTATCGGTAATGCCTGAATGTGGGAGTGTGTCAAAAGCCTTTGCCAAGTTGAGGTATGCTAAGTGCACAGATTTGCCCTCATCAATGGCTTTGGTCACACTTTCAAAGAAATTCACCAGATTTAACAGGCAGGATCTGCCCTTCACAAAGCCGAATTGGTAGGATCCAGGGTTTGAAGGTTACCTATGTCTTTATTTATGAGGTCCATCGTGATATGTTCCATGGCCTTACAGATCAGGCTGGCCTGACTTAATGGGTCTGTAATTCGCCTGGGTCTGATGCTAGGCCACCTTTGTGAAGGGAAATAACTGCAGTTGTTCTCTATTCCACAGGAACAAAACCTGTGGTTAGGGTTTGATTGAAAAGGGTACTTAGTGGTGATGCTAGTTGATGTTTTAGCCTGATTAGAAGACAGCATAGGATATCATCTGGTCCCACAGAGACCATGTTATTTGCCTTGGACCTACTCCTCAGATTTGTAAGGTGGGGGAAAGTTTGGGGGAAGTTTGTTGGAAGTTAGGAGGGGATAAGGAAATGGAATTTTCACCAAACCTGTCCGATTGCAAGGTTCGCTATCTCTGTGGAGTCAGTGTCTGTGATACTTTTGGCCACCAGTTCTGTACATACCTGGGTCATAGACTTTAGGTGATGTAAGTAGCTGTAAAAGGCCTGATGGTTATCCTTGGCAGTACTTGCTAGGTTTCTCTCAAAAAGCTCTTGGCGGATTTGACAGGTTCTCTTTTTTGCCAGTTAAGGCTGAGGAGGGTGCTTTTCCATTGTTGGAGCCTAGTCTTTGCTTTCTTGGACAGCAACATTTTGCATTTATTGTAGAGTTTTTTTATGCTGGAAGTCCACCATGGCCCCTTGATTTTAATTGGGGTTCTGGCTTTGATTCTATCTGGCACAGCCTAGTTTATACACTTATGCATGTGATTGTACAGGGATCTAGTGTAAGCTTCTAGTGATAGAAGTGCTTTCAGGGTGTGCAGTTTTTTGTTTAAGCTCCCAGCATTTAGCAGCATGACCCTTATTTTGTTCTGATTGGTTAACTTCATGTTGGTAATGTTGTTTATGAGATCTTGCCTAAAAAAGGCACTATGGGGGAGGATAGAGCCTTTGCCAGCAGCCGAAAGCCTAGGGGTGCCAGGTGCAAACTGACTCTGGCAAAGCAGCAAGGGCTGTTGACCATGGCTTCCCAGGCAGACAGGAACTGGATCCCCTTGGAATGACACCATAAACTAAGCCAATTATTGAAATCAATAATTTTTTGTTTATACTATGGCATCATTCTAGGTGAGGGTAGTATGCTTCTCAAGGATATGGACATACCTGCCTGGGACACATACTCAGAGAGCTCAGCCATGTCTCTCTTCCTATAGTCCAGTGAGGTACATCTCAGGTCATTCACACCAATATGAACTATTTTTTTATTTTATTTATTTTACATTTGTTGACCGGGATAGTCCGACTGGATGCATGTCCATTTTCAGCGGAGGCCCGGGGATAAAAGCTCTAAGGGTAAGCAGATACAGCATTACATAATACCAGCATTACATATTACAAACAGACTATTTATAGAGATTACATAAGTAAGCAAGTTAAACAAGTTCCACAGGTTAGAGTTAATCCTGAGAGCATGTCAGGATTAAATTAAATTACACAGTAAAATGGTTAACAGATTTTTACACATTCTAGAGAGAGTTAGCCAGGCTTGATACATTGACATAGCCAGTTAGGTGACAAATGTTGTTTGAGTCTAGTTTTAAATTGACCAAAGGTGGAAAGTAAGGTAATATCAGCTGGAAGAGAGTTCCAGGATCTACTTACAGAGTTTGCAAAGAGAGAGTCACCGGCTGTGTTATTAATTTTGCTAGTCCGAATTAGTAGTTTGTTAGAGGATCGAAGCGGTCTAGGATTGTTATAGGGGGTGATAATATTTTTAAGTGCAGGAGTATTGTCCGGATTATAGAGGATTTTATAGGCCATAATCAGTTGGTGATACTGGATTAGGCTGGGTAGTTCAAGCCACCCAAGCTGATTTAGATTGATGCAATGATGTGTCCTAAAAGGCAGCCCAGTGGCAAACCTGGCAATGTGGTTATAGCAAATTGAGAGTTTGGTAAGGACAGTCTTGTTTAAATTCAAGAGTAGAGGGGACGCATACAGAAGGGTTGAAAGAAGGTGAGAGCGAGCTATGGCAATTTTAGCTGGAGGGGTTAGGAAGACTTTTATTCTGTACAGTGACCCTAGTTTTTTATTGATGGTTTTGATAGTTTGGTTAACATGTAGGTCGAATTTTAGATTATTGTCTATGATGGCACCTAATAGTTTTGTAGAGGGGTCAGGGGAGATTATTGTGCCATCATTTGAATTTATGGTAAAGGTGAAAGCAGTAGACCTAGGTGTTTGTGAAAATAACAGCATTTTAGTTTTTTTGGGATTTAGGATCAGACGATGTTCAGAAAGCCAGTTTTCTATTGTATTAAAGGTGGTCTGGGTAGCTGACCATAACTCTACTGGAGATGTGGCTGAGCAAATCAGAGTAGGGTCATCAGCATATTGGATACAGCTGACTTTTGGGATGACAGTATAAAGGTCGTTAATGAAGATGGAGAACAGCAAGGGCCCTAGTATAGAGCCTTGTGGTACTCCAAGGGTGTTAGGTAGAAGGTTAGAGAGTTCTGCTAGAGGACAGCTTGCTGTCGACAATTCAGGTAGGATTGAAACCGTTGAAGGGCTCTAGTATCTAGACAGAATGTCTGCAGGGTGTGGATTAAAAGTTGGTGATCAACCATATCGAATGCCTTGGAAAGATCCAAGAAGAGGGCTGAGGATATATAATTATTGTTGCGATTATGGTTTATGGTGCTGGTAAAGGCTAGGAGGGCTGAAGTAGTGCTGTGATGAGGACGGAAGCCATGCTGAGTGTCTGCCATAAGGTGATTCTGGATTAGGTGGTGCATGAGTTGTCTATGAATACATTTTTCCATAATCTTTGCAAGTGGAGAGAGTATAACTGTTGGCCTATAATTGGAGAATTCAGTAGAGCTGCCTCCTTTGTGAAGTGGGATTACATAGGATATTTTCCAGATGGTGGGAATTTTAGCTTCTACTATGGTTCGATTGATTAGTATTGAGACGGGGTAAGCAATAGCATCAGCTGATTTTTGTAGGTACTCTGCAGGACGTTGATCAGCAGAAAGTGTAGTGGGTTTTAATTTTTGATCAAGGTACGGATAAGTGAAGTGGTGACTGGTTGGAAGCTGAATGCGAGTAGGTTTCTAGGGGTGCTACTTTCAGGACCAGGGGAGCTAGGAGGTAGTTGGCTAGCTAGGACTTGAATTGTCTCAGTAAAGAATCGGTTAAAACTGTCAGAAACATCTTCAGGGATTTTATCAATAGTAGCAGCAGGGATTGGGGTTGAAGTTTGTCCAGGATGTAGTAGATTATTTAAACCTGCCCAAAACTTCTGAGGGTTATTTTGATTTACACTCTGTAAATTACAGTAGTATTGTTTTTTGTCTTGTAAAATTGATTTTTTGGTTTCGTTCCTGGATTGCCTGTATTTAATGTGATCTTGAGGGTCTTTAGAAGAATGCCATAAAGCCCATGCTTTGATTCTAAGGGTAATTTTGAGTTTAGACTCTTTAGAAAGCCATGGCGCAGTTTTTGCCTTGGTTCTCTTTGAACGAACAGGTGCATGCAAATCAAGGATCTCAAAGAATTTGTTGTTAAAGTATGCTACTGCTTCCTCTAAGGGGAGATGTTTTAGAATAGACCAATTACATGAGTTTAGTTCTTGTTGGAATTTGGCAGGGTCAAAGTTTTTATTGTTTCTAACCTTTTTGCGTAAGGGTTGTTGGGAATTAATGGTTTTGTGCTTAATTACATATGTGAGAAGGTGATCGCTTAAGCTATCAAGGAGGGTACCAGAGATGTACAGCTGGGGGTGACTATTTATGACTACCCAGTCAAGTATGCTTTCTTTTTGGTTGGGTTTACCTATCCTGGTAGGGGTGGATATAATTTGCGTAAATGCATGCAGGTTAATATGGGTGGTTGGGGATTCTGAGGAACAGGTGCCCCAGTCTATGTTAAAGTCTCCAAGTAGTAGGGTTTCTTGGGGGTAGTGACATGATAGCCAGTGCAGGATATCTTCAAGTGTAGATATATTGTTACCTGGGGGAATGTACATACAGATGATATTAATGCATTTATTTTTATTAAGTTGCAATTTGGTGGCAAGAATCTCTGAGTTATTAATCTGAGGTGGTTGTATTACATCTATGGTGACATTCAACTCAGATTTATAGAGTACAGCTACCCTACCCCACTTCCTTGAAGCACAATCCAGCCTGTGTATGTTGTACCCAGGTGGTAACACTTCATTGTCTTTAGTGTTAGGTTTTAACCAGGTTTCAGATAAACAGAGAATCTCAGGGGAGTGGACATCCAGAAGTGCATGCAATTCGTGTACCTTGTTATTAATGCTTCTAATATTGAGATGACAGACTAGGAGAGAGTTAGTTGGCCTATTAATTGTAGGTTTGTAGCTTAGATTGCAAGTAGAGGGGGTATGTGTATCTGAAGTGGGTTGGCGCCAGAGTTGGGGTGAATATCACCACTAAGTATTAGGTTGAGTCTATACTTGGTAATGAACTTCAGGAATTTGTTTATTAGTTTGTGGTAGTGTTTGGATCTAGAGCTAATGTGCCTGGGGTTGAGATGTTGATAGACTGAACAAGATGTTGGATAGGATCTGGTACTGTAAGTATGGTTGAAGGTGGAAGGATTTACAGCTGGGGTGATAGTATGGCCTTTTGGGACCTGAAATCCCATGAGAAACTGGTTTTCATACAAGGTAAGGAGGTATGGTGCGAACAAGAGGGGTAGTAAAGAGGAGTGAGTATATCATTATCTATGATTCAGCTAGTGAGTTAAGGAACTGTTTTACCTGGTGATGCAACACCAGATGATAGAGTGGTGAGGTAAAGGTACTGGAAGGGGGATGGGAGAATGCCAGATGAAAGCTAATAGGTGCTATTAAAATGTAGGTAGAAGAATGGGGGTGGGTGGAATTATCCCAGATGAAAGCAGATAGGATCTAGAAAGTGGGGGAGTGGCTATAGTACTATAAATTTAGAGGTACTGGGGGCGGGAGGGAATTGGGGGCAGGGAGAGGAGTGAAGAGAGCCCAAGTATAGCTAGGGCGAACATACCGGGGCTATTGCAGTTTACAAAGCTATAGGTAAGTATTATAGCTCTTAATGTAAGAGTCAATTTTTACTTAAGTTACAGGGGAAGGAGGCAAACACTCAAGTAGAAAAAAAAGAGCCCTATGGCTGACAAATATGGTGACCTGCTTAATTACAAAGGACTGTAAGTGAAAGCTTAACAAATGCTTTTTGTGTGCAACCTACTCTGTTTAAATGCTGAGAGAAACTGATTGCAGTCCTGTAGACACCGTTTTGTAGGGAACTGTAGAGTTCAATCTGTTTAAATGCTGAGAGAAACTGATTGCAGTCCTGTAGACACCATTTTGTAGGGAACTGTAGAGTTCAATCTGTTTAAATGCTGAGAGAAACTGATTGCAGTCCTGTAGACACCATTTTGTAGGGAACTGTAGAGTTCAATCTGTTTAAATGCTGAGAGAAACTGATTGCAGTCCTGTAGACACCGTTTTGTAGGGAACTGTAGAGTTCAATCTGTTTAAATGCTGAGAAAAACTGATTGCAGTCCTGTAGACACCGTTTTGTAGGGAACTGTAGAGTTAAATTTGTTTAAATGCTGAGAGAAACTGATTGCAGTCCTGTAGACACCGTTTTGTAGGGAACTGTAGAGTTTAATCTGTTTAAATGCTGAGAGAAACTGATTGCAGTCCTGTAGACACCGTTTTGTAGGGAACTGTAGAGTTCAATCTGAGTCACACCAGGTCAGCCAAGGGGGGAAGAGAGAGGAAAATCCTAAGCACCTAGATTTGAAACTATGACAGACTCATAATGATACTTGTTGCTGAGAGACCTAAATGCATGTGTGATTTGGCAAATCCTGGCACTGGATAGGCAGCTGACCGTGACTTACTCCTTGCCCAACCTGGTGAGTGGGACATCAGTGTGTTTCACTATTGAGTCTCCAATGACAAGAAAGTTTGTTTTTTGACTGTTATGCCTTATGGGCTTGGTGGGTAAGACACAGGTGTTGCTATGTGTCATAGGTGCTGTGGAGACTGTGTTAGCTATAGCAGACTTGTGTTTTGGAGGTCTCTGGTGTTTTGGTACGTTTTTAGAGGGAACGTATGTGGATTTACATGTTTGATGCGTACTATGTGTATGAGTAGTGCTATGTGTATGAGTAGTGGTACTATGTGAATATGTAGTGGTTGGTGAGTAGACAACCTTCTCCGTGTTACTGTTTTGAGTGAGAGAGAGCATGGATTCTCGATTTTTGGTGTAAATACATCTCTCACACTCTGTAATAGATTATGTTATTAGTAGATGGTTGTCTGTGTACATGAGGCAATTGCTACACTGCCTCAAGAGACCCAAGTCAACAAGGTTGGCAAGAGAAACAAGCGTAGTCCAACCGTCCATAATGCTAGGTTGAAGACTGTTGTCACTAGGGGTGGTTTTTCAGAAACGATCATGGAGGAGCTCAGTGAATGGATATTTCTAACTGAGTTTTAAGGGAAAATTTGTAGAATTTAATGTTGTCTTTGTGTGGCTTTGGCCGACAATTGAGCAGCAGTGCTCAGTGCTGCCTGACTCGCAAACAAGCAGAAACCTGCTCAGATGCAGGGCCTAAATACCAGAAGCTAAAACTTGAAAAAAACTCTAACAAAATTCAAAAGACCAATGAGGATACCCATTCCAAGCCCTAGACCAGCCTCCCTGTACCAGTCAGGTCACAGTTAAACACAATTCTCTCACAAAAGTGCAGATAGGCCTCTTCCAATCCAAGATGGCCTGCAAAATTGGCTCAGAACAAACAAAGCACTACAAAAAGTTTCATAAACAGCAGGCCTGTGTCTAGACTATGATATAGCTACTAGCTACCCTAGTTTCACCAGGAAACACCAGAGAATGTTTAACACAGCAGAAAAATAGCAGTGAGACACCGAAAAATCATTTAAAACAGAAGAAAATCAGCCAGGAGGCTCTAAAGAATGATTTAAATAATTAACAGGTCAGTTAATTAAGTACTGCTTGGTGGGAAAACCAGAGCAGGCAGAAGAGAGAGCTTTAAACAGTAAAAAAAATACCAGTAAATACTTAACAAACAGTGGAAACGACAAAAAAAGCTTGCTAAACAGTGGAAACAGCAATGAAATTTGATTTTACAGGCTCGGTGTAGCAGGCAATTGTAGTATAACAGTGTAGTTTAGAACAAAGTAAATAAATACAGCATAAAAGTAAGCAGCAGGCAATGAAAAGTGCACTAAAAAAACAGGGAACATGTTTTCTGGAAGCTCAGAAGCCTCTAGTCATCTGATGTCTCTGCTCACAGTTGTGGTTGGTAGCCTACCTCAGTTCATCTCGGTATAAACAAACAGAAACCTGCTCAGTTGCAGCACCTAAATATCAGACAGGACTGACCTTTGGTCAACTGGCGCCCCAGGCAAAAGATCTCCACAGCGTCCCCGCAACACCAACCTGTGCCCCCATCCTGGTCTACCTAGACCATCCAAATTACTGGAAAATAACCCCTGCTAAAGCGGCACCCTAGGCGGCCACCTAGTTGGCCTATGTCACCTCAGGCCAGCTATGATACCAGAAGCTAAAACTTAAAAAAATAATTCTAACAAAATTCAAAAGGATCAATGAGGATGCATATTCCAAGCCCTAGACTGGCCTACCTCTACCAGTCAGGTCCCAGTCAAACACAATTCTCTCACAAAAGTGCAGATAGGCCCCTTCCAATCCAAGATGGCCTGTAAAATGTGCTCAGAACAAATAAACCACTACAAACAATTCCAGAAACAGCAAGCCTGGATCTAGATTATGCTACAGCTACTAGCACTAGAGAATGTTTAACACAGCTGAAAAATAAGAGTGAGACACTAAAAAATTATTTAAAACAGCAGAAAACCAGCCAGGAGGCTCTAAGGAATTATTTAAACAGTTAACAGGTCAGTTAATTAAGTACTGCTTGGTGGGAAAACCAGAGCAGGCAGAACAGATAGCTTCAAGACAGTGAAAAAATACTAACAAATACTTAACAAACACTTGGAAACAACATAAAAGCTTGCTAAACAGTGAAAACAGCCTTAATATTTAATTTTACAGACACAGTGTACCAGGCAACTGCAGTATAACAGTGCAGTATTGTACACAGTAAATAAATACAGTATACAACAGGCATATTATGTTTTTTGGAAGCTCAGAAGCCTCTAGTCATCTGGTATCTCAGCCCAGAGTTGTGGCTGGTAGCCCACCTCAGTTCAGTTCAGTACAAACAAGCAAAGAACTCTCAAATGCAGGGCCTAGATACCAGAAGCTAAAACTTGAAAAAAAAAACTCTAAAAATTCAAAAGGACCAATGAGGATGCTTATTCCAAGCCATAGACCGGCCCTCCCCACAGTGTAGCAGGCAATTGCAGTATAACAGTGTAGCTTAAATAAACAATATAAAAGGTGGCAGGCAATAAAAAAGTGCAGTAAATAGTATAAGTAATATAAATAGGCGAAAAAAGGGTAGTTGCAATGTATCCCTGAAAGAAGAGATTTGGAATATATCCTGAAGACAGGAAGGGATAAAGGGTTGATGTCATTTTTGTTGAAGGAGAGACTTATAGAAATTACTACCTGCTTGTTCTGGGACTGAAATCATTGTAAGAAATATTATATTCTTTGTTATTGTGGGGAGGAGCAAAGGCAGGCCTCAGAAGGATGCATAAATTCTTTATTGGGATCCTAACTTTTTACTTTCTGTGACTCAGGAAGGACTGTGTAAAGAGTTTGGTAGATTGGTAATTTTAATTTTCTGTTATTTCCCACTTATTGATAAAAAGCTGAACTTTTTGTTTTCCTTTTTAATAAACCTGTTTATGCCTGAAGAAATATTAAAGGATGTTTTTTCGTACTGTGACATGCCACAGAAAATTGTTGCTGGAAAATAACAGTGCACACATCTTTATTTGTGAAGTTATTGAAGTGAGATTTACAAATTTAAGATGTGGGGATTTGAAAATGTTTTAGCTCTGAGAGTGGCAGACTGGCAAATACACTAAAGGTTTTCGTAAAACTGTATCTGTAGTCTATTTACATGGTAATACAGCAGTACTGTGCTTGGGTTGTGGCTGAAATTAGTTGTAAGGGAGTACTCCACTATTGTGATGAAAGTAATTAAATACATTATTAACTAAATGACAATTCCTTGATTGTTTTAGGTAAATGTATGTCATATGTATGCCTGTACCCTTGTGAATTAAGCTTCCCTTTCCTTTAATATTTTAGTTTTATTTTTCAGCACCATTTTTTCATCTGATCGTTCATTTTCAGATGTTATTTCTTATATAGAAATGAATTGTTTATGCACCTGATTTTATCATAAGGCTTTGGAGGGTTGTGGGTATTTCTACTACATTTGCTGTCATCCTAGACCCATAGTGAAGAATACTCTAAAAGGGCAATTCAGGTCTATAGGAAATAACAAATAAATAGAATTTGAGGCCGAGTGTGAAGAGCTGAAATGATAGTTTGTAGGAAGAGGCTGTAATGTTTATTTCTTGGATAAATCTAAAATGGAAAAGTATGCCATTAGAAAAGGTTGTACTATACGCACAGTGTGCACATCTAATGAAGCTTTTTGATGAAAGATGCAAATAAAGTTAGCTGATTGATGTGTACTGAACCAGTACAAACAAGCTATATGAAGTGCGTAATATTCTTTGACATTTCCTTGCAAATAGCATGCAGGTTTCTAAAGCTGTTCTTTGTACACAAAAAAACTGTATACAAAAGAATAAATAATTTACTGAACATGATTAATTTTAATGCAGTCATAATAACCATTGAACCAATCAGTGTCATTGTCTCACAAGGTACCATACATTCTTTTGATGCCAGTAAGGACTGAAGACTGTGGGTTCTATCCCCATTCCTTGTGCTTGGATTCATCCTTTAGTGCTGGCACTACAGTGCAGTATAAGGCGTGTACTGCACTGTCAACGATCCCATGGCCCATGTAAAACAAATAGGAATATTGATACTGCGACTACTACACTTATACCATGGAGGGGTCAGCTTACTTTTATTGCAGACAGCTTTCCATCCTGGAAGGTAAAGAATTCCACAGAAATACCACATTTATTCCTCTGTACAACTCAGAAGAATAGATTGATTATATTTTAGATCTGATGACCTTCATTCAGTTTAAACGGAGTACTGCAGAAAGTGAAAAATAAGATTTGCTCTTCCACAATACTAAGTCCATAATGTACAAAATCAAAATTTAAGTGTTGAGTGATTGAGAATGCTTTCCAAACAGAACCAGAAATACCATGGAGCAACAATTCTAGATTGGGAAATGGGACTGTGATGGCCTTCCAAAAAACCTGAAAATCTTGCAGACTTGAACAAGAAGTTTAATTTCCCTTTGCCTGTCACTGACACACTTGGAAAGAAGACAAACATTCTGATATAACCTTATATTTGGAATTGACTTTCAAAATTAAGTGGCAGTGAGACATAGCCAGAAATAATCCAACAAATAGGTTAGTATCATGTTATCCACTAGACAAGCCATCTCTGATTTTCTCAACTTATTAGAGACCTGCATTTATTTATGCTTTGTTGACAAGGTTAATCCTACTTAGCCAGCAGCTTCTTCTCAGGAGAGATAAAAGGTGATAATCATACTGACTAGAGGAAGTTTGGCCATGGCACTCGGGGAATCCCCCTTTTCTTTTTGATATGTAGTGGTGTATCCTTAACAATTACCTGATCAAATATATAGTGGCATATTTGTTTTCCACCAGTTTCCCATTATGATTCAACCCAGTATCTGATATATCACTTCGGCACCCCCATGGTTATTTCTATTAACCATATGATCCCCTATGCACTCACACACCACATGGACCCTCTTTTCCTCTCTGGCATACAGCTGGCTTCTTTTGTGATTTTCTCTGAAACGTCTATCTCCATGTAATGAAGGAATATTTTTTTTTTTGTATTGGTTGTCTTCATTTATTTGTTGCTTGGACCCAAGCTGTCCCATCTGCCCCCTCCTCCCTTACTGTTGTTCTCATTCTTATAGTCTCACACACACGGAGCGGGCGAGACAGCCCCATTTTTAAATCAACACTTTTTTTCTTAAAATGTTCACTGTGGTTTCCTGGAAGATCCCTTCCCAGAGATTCTATTGCTAGTGGGCTTGCTTCCCCATTTCTTAGTCCTGGGGCACTTTCCACCTGCTCTCCCGCTAAGTTTTTTATAGAGTCAATTCAGCTTTTACTAAGGTACCTCTCAACTCCTACCTTCCCTTACAAGCTCCCACAGTCCTTTTATACAATATGCCCATGGTGAATTACATCTCATGCTGTTAAACAAGGCAGTCCACTCCACTATACACTTTTATAGTATTAGACAAGGGACTACGCTCCACGATACAAATTATAGTATTAGACAAGGGACTACACTCCATGATACAAATTTTATGGGACCCTGTAGGTGGTTAGAACTAACATTTTAATTAGTATTCCTGAAGAAGACTGCGAAAGAGCGCCACTACATCCAGTGCCCAAACTTTATCTTGAGAGTGTTTTTACAAACTATAAATCGAACAACAGAGTTTTTATTAATTTACTGTTATTTCAAGAGCGGAGGGAATTTTGGAGCCTACCTCCATTACATAACAGATGATGCAGTAAAGGCCTTTAGCCAATACACACCCACTCTACCCAATTGGTGATTAGACCTGGACACTCCCCCTCTTTTGGCAGTAAAATAAGGTTACTGTACAGTGTACATGGTTTTGTTAAACTGCACTGAGCTGTGCTTGAATGCTTTTCATTTAACAGACATTCAATAAAACTGAATCTAAAGAGTGAGAACTGGTTACTGTGTGCTTTTTTTGAGTCTGGTGGGATCATACTGAGGTGTTTCACAAGACTGAAAAGTAAAAAAAATTTCTTTGACAGAGTATGGATGCAACCAGATAGGGACTAAAACTTATACAAATTAGTTCCATTTTTTAGCCTCTCAGCTACAACAGAATGTCACTGCGAATGAAGAACCAAGTACTTCAACTGTTAAACAAAGGAATTCTAATAGACAGACTGGATACAAATTGAATAAAGATTGTGATATCTTAACTGTGATTTTTTTTTAACCTTTTTAACCTTGATAACTGTATTTTAGTCCACCTGAGCTTGTTTATTTATCTCTGATCACTAAGGTAGTTCTTTTTTGGATTTCCGAACCAGGCAGGCTGCTCTATCTCCTCAGCTCCGAGCTAATAACATGAACGTCCACTTCCTATAGAATAAGAAGTTTATTGGAGACTCCTGAACTCTTGTACCATTTGCACCATGATTGGTTAGGAACTAACATCCTATATCACACCTGTGAGAAAGCTTACGTCTATAAAGCCCAAAATGATATCCCAATGTCCATTCATGATATTTATAATTTGTTTCTCATACCAGGAAAAGGATCTACTGGAGAAGATGGCTTATGTAAAGGGCTTCTTGCAGTGTAATCACCGGCCTGTTCATTTTTAATGTTTTTTTTTGCAGAAGTCAACATCCAAAAGAAAGTATCTGTTCTACTTTTATGAGTGCTCATAAAAAATAGTTTTCTTTTAGTTACTTTTATTAAAAAAGACATTAGTTGGCTTTTAAAGAAAAGAACAAAAAATATAAAATATATCATAACAGAAAGAAATGAAGCACCTTATCACGTTAGCATTATGCAGTATGGCTTTAAGTTTACCAATGAATAATTCATCAGAAGAACAGTACCCTAATTAGGGTTTTACAGGAACTACAAGCTGTACTACTTTTTAAATGTTGCTGTCCTCTCACCCCCTTCCCTTCTCATCTATGTATAGTATTCATCATCTCCAAGATCTATTAATCTGTGTTTAACTCCTACACCTTCTTACCCTTATAATCTGACTTTTAGTCCAAGGCCATATCACACTATTTGTCATAATTACATGCTGCAGCCACAATTTTCCCCATCTTCTATGCTTAACTACCTCCCATTTTACAAGTTCTGAAACAGAAAAGGGCCGAGATTCTCCTTAACGTATCTGGCAAAACTCTGCATGTGGCAGCAAGGGTAGCTTCATATAACAAATGTTTTTTTCTGAGGACTGTCAAGTGTAAGTAAACTGCCAGAAGATGAAATGCATAACTCAGCAGCTTAATAAAATGCATCAAACCCAAGTTTTAAAGTAGCTACCCAAGCTAAAGGCAATCATAAGCCATTTTTTAGTTATGTTCATAATCTCAAAAGCACAATGCAACAATGCACCGAGCTGATTGTGAACAATGTTACTTACATTGAGACTAAAGCTATAGCAAACAAACTGGCCAATACATTTAGCTATAAATTTACCCTTCTCTCCCCTCCATCTGTCCCTCAAGATATTCATAAAACTGGCTCACCTCCAGCTGTCACTCAAGACCAAGTCCTAAAAGTGCTATCAAATGCTAGTAATGCTGCATAGATAAGGCATGAGAACAGCTACAGTCATTCCCCTGCATAATGGAGGACCTTCCACACACCCAGGCAATTATAGACCCATAAGTCTGACCAGCCTCATATACAAAGTCAACGTCTTATCATGGAACTTATCAATCAGGACACGGGGAACATGCAAACACTGGATCTGTCTCAGTTTGGATTTGTCAAGTGCAGGTCATGCTTACTCAACCTAGTGGACTTTTGTGAAAAGGTGACCTAACCAACAAAAGAAGACAAAATGGTACACAGTGCATACCTAGACCTGACCAAAGCTTTTGGCACAGTTTCCTAGTCACACATAATAAAAAAACTAAATAAACAATGAATAAACTGCTATGTCACTCACTGGATAGCCAACTGGCTCACAGATAGAATGCAGGAAATCAAAATAGAAGAAGCTACCACCACAAAGAGCCCAGTCACCAATGTAGTCTCCCAGGCTTCTGTGCTGGGACCTCTCCTGTTTGGCATCTACTTTTCTAAAGTAAAAGCCAATACCAAAGGGCTCTGGCTGACTAAGTTTGCAGATGATTGCAAACTAGGAGAAGTCATCAAATCCCCAAATGACTTAATCATCCTACAGGAAGGTTTGTCTGAAATAAATAACTGGTGCTAAAATCATGGACTGAAACTTAATGCCCAAAACTGCATTATTGTATTTACTGAAAAATCGTTTACCACAGGGAACTACCACAATGACAATAGACTCCTAAGAGGTGACCCATTTGTTAGGGATTTGGGAACTTATGTGGCCAGTAACCTAACTTTTGACCAACATCTGTCCATTGTTGTAAGAAATTCCTTCTATACGGCATAGCCTATAAATGAAGGGATTGTGTCTAGATCTGGGGATGTCATTGTCCCCCTTTACTCAGCCCACATTAGGCCATCCATTGAATACAATTCACCCTTTGACATGTATCTGTCCATACACATGCAACAACAGGAACACCCACATAGATACCTTACTAAAAGGCTATAAGACCTAAACAACATGTCCTACATGGACAAAATCAAAGCCTTGCCACTATAATTGGTATCCTACAGACTGCCAAGATGTGATCTGTGTCTGGCATAGAAGACATTCCCTGTCCCAATACTGATGGATTTACTGCACATCAGCAAGTCAAATGGTATCAAAAATACTCAGTCTAGGGATCTAAACCTCTTCTGCAACATCAATGGAAGGTTTGGAGGAACAGGAATATCTCGCAGAGGATACCGTTGCTTTAGAACAGACTCCCTATCCACATAAAGCAAAGTTCATCCCTATCTATATTCAAGTACAATTTGGATCTATGGATGGGAAACTGAAAATTCGCAGCAGGTCTGCCCTCTGTACTGCCTGTACTTATCAACCTATGAACTTATTAGATATTATTCAGACTGAAATGGAAGGAAGTCAGTACATGGCCAAGGAGAATCATGCTGCAGCATGGAGAAGGAATGAAGATCATGGGATGAAAAAGGGACTGACTATGCAATTAACATTTGGCAATGAGCTGCTACTAAGGTTATGTGTGATATTTCTTGAGGACCACTGTGCAAGAGGAATTGCACAGTCTTCAAGGCGGCCTTATCTGTGTCTTGGTAAAAGTCTCATTTATTAGCAAGTGAGTGGCAAGTCATTGATTTCATTAGCAGGGCATTTTTTTCTGAAATATAAGAAAAAAAGATAAAATTATAGCATTTGATTTTAATGGTGCTTGAAATGTTCATTTGTTTTAAGCTGAGTTGAGGACCTACTGAACTGGCTAAGTGGTTAAAGGGTTCAGGTTCTTGGAACCAAGTAGAATAATTTTCACTAATTGACAGCTCCATGAATAATTATTATATAGGACAGACTATTTGCTGGATGAAGAGGTTGATTAAGGCAGTATAAGATTTAATTTGTCTATATATGTTTTCTGGGCTCTTCCACTGTTGACATTAGGCTAGCCACATTTAATAAATGGCTCTGCTTCCTGGTAGAGATTAGTTAATGTACTTAGGCAGGCAGGGAGATCTCAACATTACATCTTCAAGGGGAGCAAAGAGCGGGGGCAGTTATATAACTCTTTTAGGCTGGCAGATCCTTGTAACGTCTACATCTTTGTGAGCTAGCTTGAAATGTTGTCATTTACAAGAATTAACACTGAGCAGACCTTCTTGAAATGTGATGATGTAAGCTGTGTGGGAGGTGTAAGTGAATTTAGACACACCTCATCAGTTTAATCTAATATGCCTGTAGGCTGTTACCACCATGATGAGAACAGAGCTGGATGTGAGACTACATTTCCATTGGGATTATTTTATGTTTAAGCAGACTATTTCCATTGGGGTTATTTTATGTTTAAGCAGACTACATTTTAAACAACTTGTATGGCTTCGGGTAGTGCATCTAAATGTACCTTAAATAAAGGCTAACATAGGAAGAGTCTTTATATGTGGTAGCTTTAAGTTTTTCCAAACTTTTTGACTATGCTGGAAAACTTGAAAAGTGAGTAAGGAAGTGTCATAAATTAAGGGAACATTTAAAGTAAAGTCAAACTATTTCTCTGCACCACTCAAGAGGAAGGTCTCACTTTTATGATGCATAGATATTACAAAGAAGAAACAACATATTTTATTACTAACAGGCTCGTTCCTATTTGTAAGGAACTGGATTAAGAGTTTACTCTCCTGTTTCTTCCTTCCTTCTTTACTTTTGCTTTCAGATATCAATATTATCAGCTATTCTGTGAGGTTGAGCTTAGTAATTCATAGGTAAATACTAGGCTACCAATCTGCAGACTGTTACAAGCTTAGCCAATAATTAGAAGTCAGAATCAAGCACTGCACCTTATACTTGTCAGCTTAAGACCTTAACCATTATACCAATCCCCTCTACTTCCATTTTGAGAAGAGCAGATATTGTACTTCTGATTGAATCCTGAAGTGGACGTGTGCAGGTCTGCCAGGGCTAAAAAGGTTAAAAGGTCCTTAACAAGATGAGGGGATGCAACAAATTCATGATTTAAAACTGAGTTTTAAAGCTAGAGGTTATTCAACTATGCATCTTGATATGACAAAGGACAAAGCAGTTGCAGAAGAAAATATAGAAAGAAAGGATACTGTATTTCTCTGATAATTTTAGTAAAATGATGTGATTAAAGGATATCAACTAAGGATGACATACTAAAGTAATTGAAGATATAGTTAGAAGGCATTGGCATATATTATCTCCTATTAATGAACAAAAAAACAACATTGCCAAATAAACGCAGTTTTTCTTATTGGAATGCATATAATTTGAAGTAAAATTATGTTATAAAGAACAAATAGGGCAGCAAGGCATTAGTTTTAGTAACAAAGTTGGAACTTACCCTTGTTTTAGGTGCTTACAGTGTAAATATATATATATATAGAGATATATCTGTAGGAAAACCATTTTTGATAAAGATGCCTGCTGATTGTGATTCTATGAACTTATATTGCTTATGCAAAAATGCCCTGCTTTTTACACAGGTAAAACCAACAGGAAATTGAAGGAAAGGTTCTGTGATCATGTTTCAGAAATTAACAACTAATATACTGTATAAACATATACTGGATAAGTGGGCTGATCACACATTTGAATTTACTGTATTACAAATGGTGGAGCTCAATAACAGAGGTAATAATATAAGAGGAAAAATGGATAATGAGGAATCAAATGCATTAACATATTTAGAGAAGATAAAGAACCAGGATTAAATGGAGTCATCTGTTAGAAACCTATTTTAAAATGTAGACGTTTAAAAAAATGAAATTTTTTTTTGTTAAGTCGTGATTGTGTCATGATGTATAATTTGTATATAAGGTTTTGAATTATTTGCAGCTGGGTTTTACATTTGAGAAAGTTATGTTCAAAAGTTGTAAGAGCTTGTGTATTATGTACTCTTACTAAAATGCTTATGTTTCCCTGAGCCTGCATTTTTGTTTAGTGTTGGACTTTTTGTGTGGCTTAGTATTCATCTGCTCTAAGCTACCATTTGAATTTCATTTTAATTATTAAACGTCCTAGATAATTTATTCCATCTCCATGCTGCACAGGGATGGAGCCTTGACTGGTGCCCAGGAGATATGGATTCAGTAAGTGGCCCTAGTTGTAGCAGAATCTTCTGGAAGCAGATGGGAACAGATTGCCATTTTTTTTAGCAATCTCTTTCTTGACTTTATTTAAATGACATTTCCATTGAGTTCAATACCTAGAACAAGGGAATAGACTGACATTTTGCCAAGTCATCTACATTGGCTGGAGGGTTAGGCTCCTGATTTATTGTTGCCAATCTCTTTGTTGGTTGGGATTGGGAGAGGATACAATATTCCCCAGAAAAATTGGAACTGCATTGGCAGATATGCATGGTATTTCACAGCTACATCTGCACTGGCAGATGTGCATGGTATTCCACAGCTGCATCGGCATTGGCAGATGTGCATGGTATTTCACAGCTGCATCACTGAAGACTGAGTGCATGCAGGGGGTAGTTGCATCATTAAATATATGCAGGGGCTATCCATGAGTAGGGCAAAAATCATTACTGGGATTCAGCATGACTCTACGTTGGGACACTTTGATCTTCCCTCTGCCTTGACTGTTGGATTAGCTCTGAGGGAAGAGTTGGCTTCAGGGAATCAGAGATTGATGGGAAGTACTAGGAAAAGCTGATGGTCACCTGTTGGGGACAGAACAAAAAATTGTCCCCCATTACTTATCTTGTAGCATTGTTTTCACTTTTTAAATAAAACAATAAATCCTATCAATTATAGTTTTTAAAAGGTTATAACAATTGCACCTTTTTAACTTTGTAAGTAATATCACTGACAGCATCCATTCTGTTTATAAGATCCACAGTATTTTTATGTTTTTTATTTTGCTGCAAAACAAAAATCAAGCTGATCATCCAGATAAAAAAAAGGTTGGTTGCAAAACAAACATGCTGATCAAGATAAAATTGTTTGTTTTGCAATAAAAAGCCCATGTTAATACAATACATGATAGGGATCATTAAATAATAGCAAATTAAAGCAAGGCCCTTCTTTTAATTTGCTATTTATTTAGATATCCCAGTCATGTTGCATGGCTGCTAATAATTAAATGGAATGTGTGAGTGACTGTTGTTATTTTGTGTGTGTGCTTGTATTCATGTGTATGTTTGTAAGTGTCTAGTTCGATACTTTGATGACTCGACCTAATCTGCTCTGTCATCTCTCTCTTTCTCTCTCTGTCTAAACTCCAAGACCTTACACAACAATCCTGCTTATCGATTTAAACATGACTAAATGATTTGTGACTACTTCTATGCTCTAATAATAATAATATCAGAAAAAAATAATAAGCCCTTCTTCTGCAATATCAGCATAACAGTTTGGAGGGAAGATATATCTTGCAGAGGATACCACTGCTGTAAAACAAACTCCCGATCCACATAAAACAAAGTTCATCCTTGTCCATATTTAAGTGCAACTTAGATCTATTAGTCTGATGAAGGGTGTATCCAGAAAGCTCTTACAACATTTGTATTAAAGGTTGCTGTTTTAGCCTGGTGGTCTGTGGAGTTTTTTTGTTGATTTGTTCCTGTTTTTACCACTGCAGACCTTCAGTACCTTGGTACTTGCTTTTTGTTTTGTTGCAGCTTAGATCTATGGATGAGAAACATAAAATTTACACTAGGACTGCCCTCTGTGCTACTAATGGACAAAGGCAGTTCCTAAATGCTTTATTCCATGCATAGGTCCCCTCAGATTAGCTATGGTATGATCCCAGTCATTGTAATTAAGGGTAATACATACTTATTGACCATGGGATGGGTAAGGATAATCTATAACCAAATGGGATAGGTTATTTTGAGCACATAAAGGGAACTTGGCTAGGCTTGGTCAGTTGGCCTAGTACTTATCTATGAACCTGGAAAAGTAATTACTGCTCTTCACCCCAAAACACATCTCTGCCAAAACAACACTGTTCACTATCGTCTCTGCCATCAGCACCATGATAGAACTAATACACCTCAGAAAATTACAGGGTGTCATCATAGATGACCAGTTGAAATTCAACCACTGTGTATCACACATGGATAAAAACTCATGAAAAACTAGGTACATTATATAGAGTAAAAAACCTACCTCACTGTCATAGCCAGAAGAAATATAGTCTCTACTTTCTTACTACAATCTTTCCTCTATCCTGCCCCAATTTTTACTAAATGTCAGGTCTTGCAACTGTCCGTACTTGACCAGTGTTATAATAAAATAGTCAAATTTGCAGTCAACAGTAAAATGTCAAGCCTTCAGAGAATAAAACTGGTTAGAAATATCATGTCAGCTAGCTCTTTCACAGCTAACTGTAATACACAAACTTCTCTATAAGTCAAAAACATTGCCCACAACAACTTAATACAACACTACTCCCCAGTACAATTTTAAGCACTAGAGAAAAATCACTAATCACTGTAACAAATGATCAAATACTGCAGGTGACTCTCTGTGTTCAAATAGTGTGGCTAAATTATGGAACAATGTCCCTCTACCAGTAAAATATATTCAAAATGCAAACTTATTTAAAATATAACTAAAAGTTCACCTATCAAATCAATGGCATTTCCAGGATAAATGCCACCTTTATCTTCAGCTTGCCTTTCATTCTCCTCATTCACTATCCTATGCCCCGCAACCAGTCTTCACAAATGCATGAATAGTTTTACTAGCATCGTCCAGCTATTTACATTAAATTGTTACACTACTCACCTTCCATCTGTATACGTCTAATATAAATCTTATGATAGCCATGTATATAATTGTCTCTGAACCAGATTTACACCTCAGCATTTTCAGCCCTACCTAGTTCCTTCCCTCGCTTTCATTTCCTTGTGATTCATTATCTATCTGACAACTCCACTAATACACCTCTTCAAATGCTGTGTTCAACATCTACTAATGCATAACTATCTTTTTATACTGTAATAGTTGTCTCTACTTCATATTAATGTAATCTAATTAGCAAATGTATATGTAATTGTTAATGTATATCATTTAATGTCTGTTCATGTATAGGTTCATAAGTTCATACTAGGCTATCTGCCCTAGGGCATTTATAAGCCTAGCCAGAGTATGTTTGGCTTTCGCCACCCAATTTAAATTAATTTTGCTATGCCCTTTTTCGAGGTTAGTATACTGTGCCTCTGTCTAACAGTGACACAGAAGTGATACCCAGGGTAAACCTACAATCTCCCATCCATTCATCAAGATTCCTCTTGAAGAGAGTCAATGAGGGACTCTGCCTAACCTGGACTGGGATTGTATTCCAGAGTGAAGGGAGACTCTGGGTTATGAATCTGTCCCTCCAGCATGTCCTATTTATTTCAGTGCTGAGGTTCAAGTCTCTCGAGCGTGTAGCTCGATGGGATTTGGATTTTTTGAGGTACAGCATATCCCTTAATTCTGGGTTGGACATGGCTTTGTACGTCAGGCACAGGTCGCCTCTGAGCAGGCGGTATGCCACAGAGTAGAGATGGAGTTTCTTTAACCGGGCAGCATATGGCATCTGTTTGAGCCCTTTGATCCTCTTGGTGAGGTACTTTTGGGGTCTTTCCAGTTGCTGCAGGTGTTTGGTAAGGTACATCCCAAAAGGGGCATTGTACTCGATTTTGGGCCTGATGAGGGATGAGTAAAGAGGCACGATGACCTCCCCTAATCTAGATGTGAATCCCTTCATGATTAGGTGGGCTATATAAAATGTTTTTCTAATCACTTTGGCCACGTGGTTGTCAAATGAGAGATTGCTATCAACTTGGGTCCCCAGGTCCCTAATTACTTCTTCTGTACTTAATGGATTACCACCTATGTGGTAATTTGTGGGCACTTTGTTTTTGCCAAAGGGGATGACTATACACTTTTTGGCGTTTAGCTTGAGGCCATGGATCTGGCACCAGTTGTCTGTTTCTATGAGGCCCTTTTGGAGGATGCTTGTGTCGGCTGGAGAGTCGATTATGGCACCCAGTTTGCAGTCATCTGCGAACTTGGTCAGCCACAGTCCTTCCATGTTCGCCTGTACCTCCAAGAAATATATACCGAACAAGAGAGGTCCCAGGACTGAGCCTTGTGGGACGCCACTTGTAACTGGTTTGGAGTCTGACATGGCTCCAGCAATTCTAACCATGTGGGTTCTGTCCTTGAGCCAGTTTGCAACCCATCTAGTGACATAGGGGTTTATATTTAAGCTGGTGAGCTTATCTATAATGCCCGAGTGGGGTATTGTATCGAAGGCTTTTGCGAGGTCCAGGTAGGCTGCGTGGACCACCTTCCCTTCATCAATGGCCTTGGTGACTGTTTCAAAGAAGTCGACCAGGTTTAAGAGGCAGGATCTGCCCTTAACAAAGCCGAACTGGGTAGGATCCAGTGTCTGTAGGTCCCCAATATCTTTATTTATGAGGTCCATGATGATCCTTTCCATAGCTTTGCAGACCAAGCTAGTCAGGCTTATGGGGTGATAGTTTTCAGGGTCCGTTGAGGCACCACCTTTGTGGAGTGGGACCACTGTTGCTGTACGCCACTCTTTTGGTACATATCCTTTAGTAAGGCTGAGATTGAACAGTAGTTTTATGTTTGAGTTTAGCTCTTCTTGGAGTTCATGTAGGACACAGCCCGGGACACCGTCTGGTCCCATTGATGCTGTGTTTTTTGCTTTGGAGAGGGTGGCTCTTACCTGAGCATCTGAGATGTCAGGGGGGCAGCACTCTGCTGGGATAGATATTTGCCCTTTTGGTGGGGAGGGGGGGGGAGAAATTTGCACTGAACCTGTCAGCTAGGATGTTGGCAATGTCTGTGGGTTCGGTGTATTTTTTGTCATTTTGGACTAATTCTGAGCATATCTGGGAATTCCCACCCAGGTTCCTAACATAACTAAAGAAAGCCTTGTGATTATCCTTAGTGTCCTGTTCAATTTTTCTCTCGAAGCTGGCCTTAGATGATTTTATGAGTGCCCTTAGTTTTTTGCTAATACTGATCAGAGATGCCTTCCCTTTTTGGGATTTTGCTCTATCATGTAGTAGCTTCCTCCTTCTATTGTATAGTTTGTTTATGGCTGGGGTCCACCAGACAGGACGTCTGCCTTTGGAGGATTGTGTCTTGATTTTATTTGGGATTGCATGATCCATGCATTCCTGAAGGTGTTCATAGAATGCATTTATAAATACTACTAAATGGATGTTTAAAAATGTTTGTAATATGTTAGAGCTTTTATCACCAGGCCTCCACTGAGTTGAACAAACCCAGTAAACAAAAGTAAATAAAACAAATAAAACTAAATTAATACACGTATTGATGTGTAAATAACTCAAAAATTGAAAGTTTCTAACTGTGGATGCAAAAAAATAAATAAATAAATATATATATATATATATATATATATATATATATATATATATATACATATATGTATATATATATATATATATATATATATATATATGGGATCCGGACACATGCTCGACTAGCATATGTCCGAATCACAAAACATCGAACACACATACACAGAAGCACTTAACATCAAAAAGCGCTTCCGTGTATGTGTGCCTGTTTCATAGATCGGACTACAGTGTGGGTCAGGGAAAATTCCCCTTTCCCCACTGTAGTGCAATCTCGGAGTGATAATATTAAAGTAGGGGGGGTGTGGGGGGTGTAGGGGGGGCAAAGCCTCCCTGCAGAAACTTAGATTTTTTTTTTGAACTACACATACACGGAAGCACTTTTCGATGTTAAGCGCTTTTGTGTATGTATATTCAATGTTTTGTGATTCGGACATATGCTAGTCGAGCATGTGTCCTAGACCCATATATATATATATATATATATATATATATATATATACACATACATATATATATATATATATATATACATACATATATATATATATATATATATATATATATATATATATATATATATATATATATATATATATATATACACCCATATATATATATATATATATATATATATATATATATATATATATATATATATGGTTTACCAACATAATGTTGAATGTTAAGTGGTTGAAACTGAATTAGTTTAACATACTGTATTGAATGATCAAAATGTTAAAATCAAATTAGTCTAAACAAACAATGTCAAAAGTATTGAATTTGCCCATTTCTGCACTGTAGTGCGATCTTGGAGTTGATATATTTAAGTAGTGGGGTGTGGAGGGCGCGCCCCCCCCCTGAAAAATAGTAGGGTTGATCTCATTGCTTTTTCAATTAAATGATTGTAGACATTTTGATATTTCAATGTTTTGGGTTGAGATGTTATTTTTCAACCAAATGACTATTAGACATTATGAAATTCAACATTATGTCGGTAAACCATATATATATATATATATATATATATATATATATATATATATATATATACACACAACTCTAACAGTGAATTTGTTGTAAGTAGAACACAGTTACTGTGTGTCTTTACCATAATGATTATTTTTATTGATTAATGAATCAATCATCTGTACAAAAGGAGGGCTGAGGAAAGCACCTGCAGAGTGCTGTTTGCATTCTTGATGGAGATTTCACATCTGGAGCAGTGAGTGGCTCTAGAAGAGAGATAGCAGAAGTAAAAGAAGACCTGGAAGGAGAAGACAGGAAGGAGAAACTTGAGATTGATTGTAATCAGAATTCAGACAAGAGAGAAAGCAACTGAAAGGCTCAGAGAGAGAGAGAGAGAGATAGAGAGAGATAAAGAGAAAAACACTGAAGGAGGCTGTGACACAGCTATGAGACTGTATTGAAGGTACTGGCTGTGAACTTTTCTTTAGTTATAATACTTTTAGTTTGGGAAGAACTTGCAGTTGTTTTGTTGGCTATAATAAACCACACAGTTTTCTAAGACAAGTATTACTGTTGACTTTAATGGCCTACAATGATGGACTTATACTTTGTCACATATTTTTATGCCAGAATCCTCAGATTTTACCTATTACTGACAGCATAACAGAGCCAGCCACTTAAGTGAAATGTTTTCCAAATTGAGAAGACAGTCCTTAGTCTGTGCTGGATTATTTTTACCAATTGTGTATGTGTGTGTTTTTCCACTTATCATGATGAGAACTGCATAATAATTGCTGCTGCAACCAAAGGGATGGTAGTTGTAGTGTCCAAATGGATGGCCATGCTAAGGGCAGTTCCACTTGTAAAACAACTAACCTAGAGGCATGTGCTGTAGGACCACCAGTTGTAGTGGGACTGAGCCAGCATCCTTCCAGCTAAGCTGACTGGAGAATTACAGAAAGTCTTCATCAACATGGAAGACACTGAGTTTCAGGGGTATGAAAACATTAAAACGCCATTACTTATTAAAGTTGGTGTTACCTCTGAGATACAAGTTCAAATGTTTTATAGCTGGAGTTTTTTTTTCTCATAAAAAATGGTAAGATCACACCTATTTGATGTAACACATCTGATGTAAGGTTAGATCCTGAACGCCAACATAATGAAAATAAAATGGTAGAACTATTAGTCATTGACATATTTAAGAGAGCTTTGCATAATTCTTTAAGAAAGTGAGTGTATCAGATTGATCCAAAGGAATCTTATAGTTTTGTTATGCTAGCAGAATGAATGTCATGCCTTGAAACAATATATATAAATGAAAGTTTATACTTTTAGTAAACTATGTGTCAAATTAATGGTGACAAACAGTATCAGCTGTATACTATTCCTGTTTTAAATGTGGCAAAAAATAGTCACATAGCTAGACTTGTGCTGTTGATTGTAATCTGTTACGACTGTAAAAACTATGACCTCTGATATCAGGCTACTAGTGATGTTATCCATAGGGAATGTGATAATTGCCTGCTAGAATGGTTGAACTACATACGTTTACTGTGATGCTGCAAAATTAGTTGCGTTCAATGTCTTAATTGATGGTAAGAGAGCTGCAATAACTGCTAAGCTCAGGTAGTGTGTTCAGGCTGATAGTGTTAGCATGTAACTAAGAAAACCCTTTTGGACAAAGCTGTTGAAGCAGTATGTATTCATGTAAGACAAGAAACAGTATCACATTACTCAGCTAGAACTATAGACTGTATTTGGGAAAGTTGTCCAGTCTGTTGCTGTTGTACCCAATTTAACACATAACATGAGAATAGGGGAAGATTCTTCTCATTTTAAAGATTTAAGGAAGCAATGCAAACAAGGCAACCTTTTGATAAGTCACCCTATCAGTGTGGGAAGGGAATCAGGAAGTGAATAAGTCAACCAATGCACCTTTGCCAAACTTGGACATAGCAATGTGAGAAATCAGCAGACATATTCATTAGAGTGTATGAATTCAACAAAGATCAAACATAGTGATAGCAACAAAGGTAAAAAAAAAAATGGTTAAGGAAATAAACAGAACTTACACCATGTAAAGAGGCATATCAGCATACACCCATGGCAAAGTAGCCTGCAGAAACAGAACCAGTAGAATGAAGGCACCTACATAAGAAAATATTGCAGGATGAAAGTGTTGCAAACCAAAGTGTGGAAACATCCTTGCAAATATACATTGTCGCAAAGCAGGGAGTAGAACTAACTAGCAAAACTGAAGGGAATGGTGCTGTTACTGAATAGGGTATTCTAAGGACATGAATTTATTAAGTATGAAAATTGCACAATCTGAGCAGAATTTTATACTTTTGTCAAGCAAAAACACAAAGCCCCAGAAAAAGAGACTTCAAAGAAGCAGGTGATTGCTGAAGAGGAAAATTTACCAACAAAAAAGATTTCAATTGTGTAGTGAAGGAGAAAGAAATGGTTTCTAGTCAGAGCTCTAAATCCACTTCTGTCAGTGCACAAAAAGAAAATCAAATAAGGGAAGACTGTAGTCAACATGTATCTATAAGTGCAAAAATAAAGGAAAAAGTAACACTGAGACTAAAATTTTTGAGGTACCCTTTTCAGAGGGTAAACAAGCCAGAGAAGAAAAAAAAAGTAAGATGGTGGTGTTCATTCATCCTGACCTAGCAGGAGAGCAGCCTAAAGAAGAGAAAAGGGAGAGGACAATGTATGCTGTGATACACGATTATTTGTTGTGCCAAAATACAGAAGCTCTATGCAAAAGGGAAGGGTTTATGTGCATTAGGTTTAAGAAGTTAAGAAACAAAAAATAAAGCAGAGATAATAACTGACACTAAAGAATAGTGAGCTGAATTGCCCTTTCTAGAGTATTTACACACTGAGACTGTAGTGCCTGTATTGATAGGAGATGAGGCAATGAATTCTACCTCATAATAGGCTAATATTAAATAGACTCCAGAGTTGTCCTTCAGGTAAGCCACTTAAATTTTAAAAAGGCACAATGAGAAGATCACACTTTTATGGAGGGAAAGTGTAGCTAGAGTTGTAGAGGAAGAAGCTGAACAAGATGTTTCTACTTTTATCCATACTCTAAGTTACAAAATGACTTGTGCAGAGTAAATAAGGACAGAGAGGAAGAAGTATGCTAGCTGTGGATACCAAAAGATTTTAGAAAACTAGTGATGAGAGCATAGCCATCTACAAGGGAGACACCTGGGAAAGAAAAAAGCTAAAGCAAGGCTCTCAACAATGTTTTACTGATCAGGAATGATGAAAACAAGTTGGGAACTTCTGTACCAATGCACACATTGTCGATGCTCTACATTCAAACAACTCAAATCATCCCCAACTAGGTCAATCAGTGGAATGCCATAAATGAACATTAAAGCCCATACGGAAAAAAGTCACTGAGGAAGATGACACAAATTTGGACCAGTTAATACCATACCTCCTGTTTGCCATTGGAGAAGTGTCACAAGCCTCAACAAGGTTCAGCATTTGTGGATTATTAAATAGTAGCAACTTTTTGGGACTTTTATATAATATCAGAGAATCTTGGAAAAAAGAAAAAGCATTTAAAAGTGTCATATAACATTTTATGAATTTGCAAAGTAGACAGCTGGAGCGCCTTCTGTGTGGAGTCTGCATGTCCTCCCCGCGGTCGAGTGGCGTTCAAAAGACATGCGTAAGGCATGCCTTCGTTGAAGGTTGGGCATCGAGCTGACACCTCAGCACCATAAAAATCTACTGCCAATCATTAGCAGACCAGATTTCCGCTGTGGCAACCCCCAACCAGGAAAAGCTGAAAGAAGAACAACAAAATAGACTGAATGCGGTAATGCACATAATACAGGGACACATGAAAAGAGCCCAAGCTACACAGCAATGTCTGTATAATAGAAATGTAGAGGCCCAGAGAATTTAAAGCTGTAAAAAGGGGGGGCTCTAAATGGCCGGGTCCATTTGAAACAAAATTGAGTTAAGCTGGAGATTTAGGCAGACATATCAATATTCTTAAGGTATGGAAGAAGAAGTACAGTTTAGCAGCAGCACAGCCTTGTAACTTTAGTGAAGAAAGAAAGAAAACTGACCTCAGAGTCTACAGTTCCAGTAGATTACACAATATTTAAGCCACCAAAATGAGAAATAAGAGTTTCTGTTAAGGAACACTTAATATTTTCAGAGCTGCTTAACAGAACACATCTGATTCAACACCATATGATGACCAGTCCAAGAGAAATTCATACCTTTCAGAATACCAAAGCTGCAAAGGAAGGCAGTGTGAAAGGAAGTGTACAAGATGCCTAAAGATCGTTTATGACAAATCTAACTTACCTGTAGAATGTGTGGATTGTTTGCCACATTAATAGAGTGAGAAATCTTCTGTTATTGTCTTCTGCTTCTACTCTACAAAAAGTATCTTCACATTTTTGTACGTCCTTTGGAAAAGTGTGCCATTTCCTGCAAATTCTCTGAATGCTGCCTGAACGCACATCATCACACCTAGTAAAATGATAATGTGCATCTAGGGTTTCCTGGCCATCTACCGTAATGGCAAGTAAATTTTAAAAAGTTATTAATTAAATAAAATAGACGCAGAAAGAGATCTCTGAGGAGAAACTCAAACTTTATAAACCAACACACCTTGTGGAACCAGACCTGAAACCAAAAAAAGAGTCCAGATGGTAAAATGCTCCAATTTATTCACAAGCCACAAAATAAGTTAAGCGCTTTCATCCGCCACACTACAGGACTTTATCAAAACTGTTACACCAAACCAGGAAATTGCTTTTAGCCTTCCAATTAATTAGTAACTAATTAAATTAATCAATCATTCAATAAAAATTACCTATAAACATTAAAACATACAGGCTGTTTTTTTTTAAAAAACTGTAATATAGTCAATATAACAAATACAAGTAAATAGGTGCAAGTTGGTGTGTAGTATTCAGTACTTTTACTACACTTTAACAATTCATAATACTGTTGCCCTATCTTTTAGTATAGGTACAAGTGAAACATGGTCATTTAGGCCTGGGTGGTAAGTGGCATTTAAAAATATCTGCCATCTAAATTCACATGTATGTATGTCATTTGACCAATCCCCCCCTAATATCTTTCCTTATAATTTATAGGATCCCAAAACAGAATCCTAGCTTAACCTCACAAGAGAGTGTGCGTTTATATAATGCATTATTACCATTTTGTGTCTCAATAGCATATAGATGATCATATATTCTTTTACGCAAGGATCTCTCTGTTTTCCCCACATAAAACATGACAATCCTGACAAATAACTATGTACACTAACCCACTACTATCACAGTTGCCTTTTTTCAAACATATCTTTCTCTGGGGGGTCCCCTACCATTAATTCCTCTCCTTTGTATATAGGGAGAATAATTGCATAAACCACAACTATTTGTACCTCCTTGAGTGAGATGCTGGTGGATGGGGTGTTAAAATACACAAACACCATGGTTACACAGTTTGGAACTTTTGATGGTAAAGTCAAAGATGTTGTGACTCACAATTGGTTAATACTACAGTGTAACCCAGAATTACGTAATAAATTGGGAGAAAAACATTATTTGCAACTAAAATGGGACACAATTTGAAATTTCTTTTTGAACATCGGCATTAGCATAATATTTAGTGAGCACAAAAAGCCATGTTCTGTAAGTATTACTCGAATGGCCATTGTCTTACTTTATGAACTGCTGTTCAGCCGAAAGCAAAGAGCAGTGGAGAGAAAAAGAAGATACTCATTTACATATTCATTTCCTCTTTTCTCTGTTAGTGAGACATGCATTTTGTAAAGGGAAATGGGTATGTCAATGGAAAAAGAGACAGCAATAACAAAAACATTAAATTGTTTCTTCTTACGGAAGAAAGCTTTCCTGTCTCAGCTTCTGTCCCTAGCTGCATGTTACAACAGACTGCCCATTGGAACATCAACCCACAATGGTTACAGATTCAACTGAGACAGTGCCTTACTTTGGTGGTCCTATTTTTACATAAAATCATTATTTTTTTAACTTTTCAAAACAGTGAAAGCTAAATGCAGATGGTGCATTCAGTTTTGTTAAGCTGATGATCTTTAAGATAGGAATAACAGAAGAGTGGAACAGTGGGTGGAGTATCCCCATAGCATTAGACCCCGAACCTAATAAAACACCTGGGATTTGTAGAAGTTTTATTAAGCTGAACAGTATTTCATACTTATGTTGTTGATCAATGCCCAGGACTGAGGAAATACTAGGAGTGGAAAAGTCAAGAACTGTATTAAGTGAGCTACAGTCATTGAAAACATACTAACAGTTTGACTTGACCAATTACAATGTACACGGTTATCAAAGCCATAGAGATTATCTGATGGGCATGAAACTGATGGTTTCAAGCTGAAAGGTTGGGGGAAACTGAAGCACAGCGTTGTGGATCTCACCAAATGGTGAAGTACATGTGAGACATAAGTTTGTAAATATGGATATAAATACTTTATATAGAGTTGTTATACTGAACTTGTTTTAATTAAAACACTGTTATTTAAATAGGAATATTTTACTACCATAAAGAGCATGCTTGTTTAAGTATAGAGGTAAACTTTGTATAGACAAAACAGGTTTATTTAATGAATTAATTAAATCTTTATAAAAGACGGGCTAAGAAAAGTCATTGGAGAGGGTTGGCTTGCCTTTATGGAGTGGTAGTTGAGGTACAGCGCAGTGTCTCTAGAAAGAAGAGAGAGAGAAAGAGAGAGAGAGGCAATGAAAAGACCAGGCTTTGTGAGACGATGTTGAATGTATTGGCTGTAAGCTTTAGTTAAGCCATAAGACTTTTTTTTTATTTTTGGAAGAACATGGGATTTTTACTTTTTTGTATAAGTCATACTATTGTCTCTGCTATTTCTAACTGTCTAATATATATATATATATATATATATATATATATATATATATATATATAAAACTATGTTTGCTAAAATTAAATAGCACTAATCTTGGCATCACAAATCTCATGGAAGCACAGGAACTCACTTTAACTGGGAACTAAAGGGGTCAAATAGTTTTATTTTAAACTATTGTAGCACTGAGCAAAATGCAAGTCAGGCACATGACTGACAAATGATGTGTCAACATTTGTGCCATTTGACATTAGTAATTGTAACCACATATGTCTGTGTCTCTCTCTTTATATATATATATATATATATATATATATATATATATATATAGATAGATATGGAGAGAGAGCTACAAAGATATGTAAATGGAGGTGTGTGTATATGTGTAGATATAAATATTATATGTATACAAATAGGTAGGTAAACAACAACAGAGCAAGAGAAAGACATGCTGTCATTATTCCTTTAACTTGAATAACCCAGTCATTCTCAAGGCAGATATCTCTCTTACTAAAATTACTGGCAATTGAGTAAATGTAATTACTGAACTCACAAGTACTTCTGTGAAAATGTCAATGTAATTCATTATCTGTTGGTATAATGAAAAGGTTAATTTTATTATTGCCTACTGCCTACTGCTGAGACTTGTATCTTTTATATTTTTACACTTATTCAAGGTTTCATTATTTTCAGTAATGGCTTTGATTTAAGAGGTCAGTTAATCAATCCAGTGAACAGAAATCCCAGAGAACATGGCTCTCTATGTGTCCTGTAAGTCTGTCAGTCTGACATAAATGTCAGACATATTTTCAATGTCCGTGCCTGATGCTTCTTTTGCCCAGCTCTCCAAATCCCAGCTCTGCTCCAAGGATTGTTCTCTTCATCACAACAAATGAACTGGCTTTGTCAGCTTGAATAATTTCCATATCCAGAATGTAAACTGCTGCTGTGGTCACTGTAAATGTCTGGGATACAGTTAGCATACTGCTTAAATGCTTACAGCAGAGTTGTAAGGACATGGCTATAGCCAGGTTTATGCCACATACCCCCACAGTACAATTATAAACATATTTTAGTACACTGAGATGTGCTAGAATTTACATTTTACAAACTGACATATTTATAATGGTTTATAGTTATTTATTTTGCCATTTCAAGTTTTTTTTTTTTTATTTCAGTGGTGAAGAGGTATACTTCAGGGCACATGTACTGTCTTACACTTGTTGTGGGGGTTACATTATGGGAATTGGAATATAATTCCAAAATTTTTGACTACATCCCTGTAAAGGAGCCTGGGCATATCTAGCAAACTTGGTTTATGAGCAGGCAAGGTATAGCCAGGATTTTCAGAATTATATACCAACTTCCAGATTGTAGCCTCCCCTCCAAGGGTAACCCTAGTCTCATCCCATATAGTGCATGTGTGTTGACACCATACCTTTTAAATAAAAAAAAATAGCTGCCTGGCCTGAACAAAAATCTTTTTAACTAGTGTGATATTCTAAACAAAAAAAGCTGTATAACAAAATCTGTGTAAAAGAAAAGCAGGATAAATATGCCAGGGATTTTTAATTTTAGTTGTGACATACCTCATTGTACCGAATGAATACATTATTACAAAGCATTACATGTTAGTATACACCTGACTACACCCTTTCTTAAGATTTTAATTCAAGCAGCAGGCATCATTATTGCCTGATGATTTCCTTAGCAGGCCATCCAAGCACTCTGTGCCACAAAACACACTATATATGAACTATGTGATCTATTTCAGATAAGTTACTGATTAAATAGGACGGTGCAGTGCTTTGCATTGTTGTCTCACAGCAAGAGGTTCTCCAGTTTCATTCTCAGCTGGGGTGCCTTCTGTGCAGAGTCTGCTCTGCATTTGTGTGGGTTTCCTCTGGGTACTCCGTTTTCCTCCCCACGTTACAAAGACATGCATCTGGAGTGTTTTCCCCAGGCCTCCACTGAAAATTGGCTCATTCCAAGTCAGACTTTCTTGGCAAACAAATGTTAAATAAGAATTAAAAAGTAAAGGGTAGCCATCCTGAATTATTAATTACGTACTATTACTTTCACTCCATTCCTCACACATTTATTTATTTAAAGAATGTTGGATAAGTAATGCAAATTAGTCATTGGAAAGGGGAGATTACACATGTTAGTAAGTTAGTACAACATCTGGACTTCCCCATAATGTTATGTCTGATAAAGAGGAGCTGACTTTGCACCAAGGTAGTACTAGTCAGATCACAGAGAAGGCCAGTCACGGTCACCGGTGGAGACCACTGATAGCATTGCGAATTGCTCTATGTTGGTGTATCAGACCTGCCCATCCTGATCAGTTTCCACCTAAAGACTATAACTGGGATTCAAAAAGGCTTGCATGAGGGGGAAGCCATAACTCAACTATTTCCCCCTTTGCGTTAAGCCTTTCTGATGCATAGACCATCTGACTGGTGAAGTTTCCCATTAGTGTGAGCCTCAGCACAGTGGGTGGTCTTGCTGGCAGAGCTGCATGCTAATATTATAATGCAGGGAGAGTGGCTAATACTAATTAACCATGTGCTCTCCCTGGGAAAGGCCAATGGCTCCCAAATTATGCTGCCAAACAATTCTGAGAATTACCTAGCTGCATAAATTTCCACTGATGTTGGAAAAATTGAATGCTGTCCAAAGACAGGTGTCATCCATTCGCTGCTATGGAAACAGTCATGGTGCAGTGAAGATGTGGGGTGTTAGTATGGTTGTGTGTGGATATGTGTGTGCATGTCTGTACAGTCATGAATGAAGCTGCATGAATTCAGCTATGTAAACAGCCTTAAAGGAACACCCAGCAGTGTGGTAAACCTCTATATACTAAACCATTGGATACAGCAAATATGCTGGTCGATAAATTTAGCTCTAATTTCACCCCCATTACCCCTAGTTTTCCTCCAGGAAATACCCTCTACCATTTCTCCAACAACTATTACTAAAGAACATGTCCTCAATGCACCCTCAAGAGCTAAAAACACTGCATCAGTAAGTCCTGCTTATATCCCAGGATGCCTCCGAAAGGCAAACTAGAATGTCTGTTCAGTCCCAACCTCTAAACAGGATTCATCCCTAGGAAATTGAAGAATGCAACTGTCATCCCTCTACACAAAGGTGGACCATCAACAGATCCAGGGAACTATTGAAACACAAGTTTGACTAGTCTTTTATGCAAGGCCATTGAAAGAATTATTGTGGACCCAATAAAAAGAGACATAGGAAATCTTCCAAACACTGGAAAAATCCCAGTTCGGTTTTGTCAAGGGCAGGTCTTGCTCACTAAACTTGGTGGACTTCTCTGAGAAGGTCATTAGAGGCATGCATGAGGTCAAAAACGGTCCATGGTGCCTACCTTGACCTGACAAAGGCATTTGACATAATACCTCAACTGGGTGTTATAGATAGACTCACAAATTTAGGCATAAATCACCATGTTACTCGATGGATAGCCAAACAGCTCACAGATAGGACACATGAAGTTAGAGTTGGGGAATCCATCTACACCAAGAGGCCAGTTATTAGTGGTGTCTCACAGGGCAGTACTGTGACCTCTCCTGTTTGTAATATACTTCATTGAAGTCAAGGTAAATGTAGAGGGTCTTTGGCTTACCAAATTTATTGACAATTGCAAGCTAGATACAATCATCAAATCCCCCAAAGATGTAGATATTCTCCATGAAGGTGTGACACAGACAAATAACTGGTGTCAGAACCATGACCTAAAGTTTACTGCATAAAATGTATAATCATACTCTTTAGGAAGACAAACACTTCCGCAAATTACAACATTGAGAACACTCCTCTGACAGTAGAGCCAGTGGTAAAGGAGTTGGGAACTTAGGTTGACAGGAACCTGAACTTTGATCACTCTGTTTCCATGGTAGTGCGAAAGTCCTTCTATGTGGGTCCCAACCTGTAAGTGAAGACTTGGCATACATCTCTAAGGAGATCATAGTCCCAATGCAATTTCAGCATGTGCAGTACCTAACCAGGCATTTGCAACAGCTGGAGTGGCCACAGAGGTTCCTCAATAAAAGAATACAGGCTATAAATAGTATGTCCTATGCAGACTGTCTCAAAGCCATGTCCCTGTACTCAGTCTCCTACAGACTACTGAGGGGCGATCTATGCCTAACCTACAAGGAATTCTCTGATCCAGCCCTGATGTATCTGCTACACATTTGCAATACAAACATCACTAGAATTACCTCATCTAAGGATCTAAACCTTGTCTGTGACATAGGTAAAACATTTTTGCAGGACAGGTATATGTCTCAGAGACTACCCCTACTCTGGAGTTCGGATCAGTGGATGGAAAATAACAAATTCACCCCTGGCTTGGTGACTGTGGCATTTATGGACAGGGCAGTTCGTAGATGACCTAAGGCACAGGTATATATTAAAGCTGTTCTTGTCCATGGGCATTTGCAATTGGGAAAATTGGGGCTTAAAAAGACTCTAGGGGCCACTAGCCTAGCAACCTCCTATGATCCTATGAATGTGTGTGTGTCTGTGTGTGTGTGTGTGCGTGTGTCTACGGGGGTTGCTCTACAGGGATTATGTAAGGAATTAAAAGTTTGGTTGTGTGTGTCTGTTGGAGTATGCATGTAGCTGAATGGAAGAGTGTTTCCATGAATGTGAGTGACTGTGGGGGATGGGCTTGTTTGTTGATGGCTGAATGTGTGTGTGTGTGTGTGTGTGTGTGTGTGTGTGTGTGTGTGTGTGTGTGTGTTGTGCGCGCGTGTGTATAGGAGGCATTCCTTTTGTGTGTGTGTGTGTGTGTGTGTGTGTGTGTGTGTGTGTATGTGCGTGTGTATAGGAGGCGTTCCTTTGCCAATGTAAAGCATGGACTGATGGGGAGTACATAACCACTGTCAGGTTTGACAGAGCCAGGGTTAACTAAAGTGTATTCAGAGCCATGCTAAAAAACCAATAAGGAAGCCTTTCTCATAGCAGCCATAGCTACATCTGAATCACATCTTCTCACTGTTATGATAACAGCCCTACCAGGTATAGGCAATTTCTGCCAGTTGTGAGGCTTTTTCTTAATTAGTGGGTATGTGTAAAGTCACTGTTTCAGCTATAAAACATGGTCTATTTGGATTTAAGAAGTAGAGGACATCCTTCAGAGACACACTAAGAAACATATTTGCATATGAGCAGGAAACAGTCTACTCTAATCTGAACCATATGTGCTACATGTAAAGAAACTGGATAGGAAATACTTTAGTAGATTTTTATCATGCACATTTAAGTAGCAGGAGGTCCTCTTTGTCCTTGTAGAAAAGCTGTAGATTTTTATCTTTAGAAAACAGCGGTAAGGAAGAACCTCTCCAGATCCTTAAAGCCACTGATTCGTATACAGCATCAGGATATTGAGTAGCCTGAAGAACTGTAATATGTCTATAAGCAATGATAAAAAAAGCATCTCTTTTAAATGTAATGTTTTCATGACTGTGTTTCTATGGCATCAAGCCAGAAATATTACAGAATTTTCCATTCCAATGCAATGTTGTTAGAAAAAACAATGAGATTTTTGTAAAGAAAGCTCAATCTGTGAACTTAAAAAAAAAAAAATTAATTTCTAGTGTAGCCAATGTTTTGTACTTTTTCAGCTATGCAACTGTGCTGTATGAACTTGATTTTATCCAAGTAGAAAACTAGGATTTCTTCTGATTAAAATAGTTTATATATATATATGCATGTATTTTAACTTGCAGATCTTTAAATGCAGGGATGTAATAAGAGTTTATGTGTGTGTGTGTGTGTGTGTGTGTGTGTGTGTGTGTGTGTGTGTGTGTGTATATATATATATATATATATATATATATATATTATATATAAAATACATATGTATGATATATATATATATATATATATATATATATATATATATATATATATACACACACACACACACACACACACACACACACACACACACACACACACACACACACACACACGTATATATAGATATGAGCACACACACACACAGATATACATGTATATGACTATATCATGAAAGCTTGAAGTGCCGCGGTGGTACAGTGGTAGCGTTGTTGCCTCACAGCAAGAGGTTCTCCTCTTTGATTCTCAGCTGGAGTACCTTCTGTGTGGAGTCTGTATGTCCTCCCAGCAGTTGAGTGGCCTCTGAAAGACATGCGTGAATGGGCGTGCCTTCACTGAAGGTTGGGCATCAGGCTGGCAACTCGGCACCATAAAAATCGACTGTCAATCATTAGAGGACCGGAGTTCCACTCTGGCGAGCCCTAACCTGGAAAAGCTGAAAAGACAAACATTATGAAAGCTTGAAATCTCAAAAGAGTGAATCACAAACAGTGGAATAAAAAAGAGAGAATCACAAAACACTGAATGACTAATGTGTGTGAATCACAAAGCATCAGTTAATTCTCTCCCCTAAAAGAGCCCGAAACTGAGTTCAAATCTCACCTCGATAGTGTTATTCTAAGGGAAAAGGTTTTTTAGTAAGATAATGTATAGGGTTAAGGTTAGGGTTAACACAGATGAGTAAGGCGGGTAGGCTTCACCCCCCTTGCAGCGCCTAAGTCATGTGCACTAACCCTTGTCTTGTGCCTCTACTTATCACAACTTCTTGTAATAATATAGCATTAGTTTTAATCATAGCATTAGATCATTTATAAATGTCTTCTAACAAACTAATAAAGTCTTCAGGGAACCACATTCTTCTCAAAACTTTCCAAAGATAATTCCAGTGTGTCAGTTCAAATACTCTTTCCACATCCAGTGCCAGAAGAATTAAACAGCTATTCCTCTTTTCTGCTTCTTCATGGTCATGTATGTTCTAACTATATCATCTAATGTTTGCCTGTCTTTCATGAAACCATACTGATTCTGTTTTATTATCTCTAGGAGTAACTTGCCATCTAGTTTCTTTAGGTTGTAAGCAGTGTACTCTACAGGGCCTCAAGTTTCAGGCAATGAGATGATGGGTTACAAGGCCTTTGTGAGTGTAAAGTGGTACCCTCCTGAGACAGCAGTGGACAAGATACAATTTAAAGCACATCATAGCTTGTATAAAATTGAGACATTTCAGAGTTTTGCGCACTTTACGGGGATATTGTCATTAGGATGTGTTTATAAGATACCCTGATATTTCTAACATTGGGCGTCCAGTTTACAGTTATAGATTTGTGGCACATTTATCAGTATTGGCTCAGAATTTCTGTTAGACAGCAGATTGCATCCAAAAATGGCATCAAGACTGGTGCTTCCTTTGTAGGTTTATTCAGCAGGTTATTCCCTGACCCCATGTGCAAGAATGGAAAAAGGGATTGAGGATGGATGAAAGGTTTCTTCAGTAGACAGTGATAACTAAACAGGACTAGGGGGCATTGTTGTCTTCCTTGAGTGGACAGAGAATGAAGAAGCAAAAAGGAAGCACAGATATGCCATTATTATATTTTTGTAGGAGAATTAGTGGAGTTTATACCCAAAATGCATTTTGTGGACTGCTTTCTGTTTCACTGTAATCTACTGTACTTAGCAGCAATGATGTAAGTTCATGAGATTATGTTGTAGTAACCAAGTTGTTTGCTTTGACTGGGCAATGAGTAATTTTCTGAGAGAGTTTATGCTATGTATCTGTTGTATTGGCTCAGTCATTACCTTCACTCACCTTCCCCCGATAAGTGTTTATGAAAATGAATCATGTAAGTGTAGTTAGGGTCATATGGGTTGGGTACATCACCAACAAAAGAAGAGTAGGATACAAATCACCAACCAAAGAAGACTGGGAGACAAAATTAGATAAGAAGAGTTTATTTAGAAGAATGAAAGGATTTGAGAATGTTATTCATTCATCTGTTCTGGTATGGTATCCTTCAGCTGTTTGGGGGGGGGGTCTTCCTGAATCATTATTCCAAGATGATAAACAATGAATCATTTGCCATACACACACATATGAACATACATACTATGTATACTCACACAGCATGTATATAAATGCTAAAATTGTATCTTTGGCAATTTGATAATTATATTTTAATTATTTTAATATAGTTTGTAAAACAACTGGTATATTTTTTGCATCTGTCCAAGAATACCTACCTCACATAAAAGCAGTGTGATAGTTTGGTGTAAAAAATATATATAAATGCTTGAATTGCAAACTTCTTTTTTTTACTCAAGAGAATTTTCTTCTCTTTTCTTTATATCAATACAGTAAGTTAATATATTATATCAATACGTAAATAATGTGAATAAAATTATTAAACAAGAAAATAAACTGTATACAATATGTACAAAAGCCTGAAATAAAATTAATAATAGTCACATTCCTGGAAGGGAAAAAAAGTGAAAATATGCATAACTTCTATTTTCATTTAAGAGACTCAATAATTATCTGAAAAGTGTCAATGAGCAATATTGCTTTTTTTCCTAGGATTATTGATAAATGATTTAGTATAGATCCTTTGTTCTTTGACATTAGTTTCTTTATAAGCCATTTCCTACAAAAAGGATAAAAATTATTCAAAAAGTGGTGCGGTGATAGATTTCCACTTCCTTATCATGCTTTTCCTTGCAACCACAAGAATAAGGTTTTCATTATTCAGAGCAAAGCTATCATTAATATTAAATAAAATCAAGTATTTTGATAATAAAATTAATCAGTGAGCAAAGCTTTTAAAAATAATCTAAATCATACCAGAATAGATCTAACAGAGGATAGATGTAAAAAAATTAAATTGTCAGTTTTACATTCATGTAAACATCTCCAACAAATATTATAGTTTTTACTAATGTTAGCTAGCTTATTTGGGGCAAGGAATGTTCTATGCAAAAATTTCCATGTAAATATACACCAATATTTTGTCCAAGATTTAAGTTTGACAGAAGATAAAATTAGAGATTTGCCCTCATAATATAGATTAGAAATATGGCCAATAGTAATGTAGTTACAACATTTATCTTGCAATTTTACCTTATATTTTATAAGGATTTTATATAATTTTGAAATTAGGTTTTCCAAATTTAATTTGTTACAGATTATTTCATACAGATAAATTAAGAATTTGGGGATTTCTTTAAATATGAGTTACTAAGGATTATAAAAAGATTTTGAGATTAAGTTATCGGACTTTGTAATAATAATTGTATGTTTGTTTGTGTCTTTCGGCTTTTCCCGGTTAGGGGTCACCACAGTGGAACTCCGGTCTGCTAATGATTGGTAATGGATTTTTACGTACCGGGTTACCAGCCCTGATGCACAACTTTCAACGAAGGCACGCCCCATTCACGTATGCCTCCACACAGAAGACGCTCTAGCTGAGAATCGAACGGGACAACGTCTTGCTATGAGGTGACAACAGGACTTTGTAATAATATTTGTGAGAGTCTAAATCAAATTCCTTTAAAAGTTGATGTATGTCTTTAACTAAAAATTATTTTAAACATTGATTCCAACAAATAAAATTTTTAGATTCCCAAGAAATAAAAATATTACTATGAACTTTGTCAAAAAAAATTGGTAGTACTGATAGGAATTAAAGTTTCAAACCAGATTTTAGTATCAATTTTAGAAAAATAAATTTTTAAAGTTATCAAGTATAGAATTTAAAAAGGAAGAGTTTGTAAGCCTAGGAATATTATACTGAATAATAAAACAAAGAAGATGCCAGAAATATTGGCTTGATTATTTAAGAGAAAGTTTTAAGAAGATTATTATTCTGCAAAGTCATCAAATGTAAATATTTCCATTTAAAAATATAATCTGAACCTACCCAATTCAAAATGATTTTGAAAATTGAAGTTGTAATATAGGTGCAATATCTAGGAAATTAATTCCTCCCAGAACCCATGGTCTGATTTGTTGAAGAACAACTAGTATACTTTTATTGGGAAACTAGAGACATTTTCAAAGGAGCTTATTTATTTCATTGATTATGTTTTTTTTTCTGGGAAGATAGATAAAGCTTGAACTGCATATATAATATTTTGCATAGAAGAATCTTTTTTATTAACTGAAGCCTATCTTCAAAAGAAATAAAAAGTGTATTCGATTAATCAGTGAGAGTTTGTATTATTTTTAAAATATTATTATAGTTAGCTGCTGTTGTTTCTTTTATAGAACTAAACAAGACAATGCCAATGTAATCAAGAGAAGTAGTTTGTTCCACTATAATATGACTTTTATGAATTTGAGCTTTCTTCTTTGCATTTAATATTATGAATTTAGATGTTGAGTAATTAAGTGAAGGCTGGATATAGATTGAGCTATATACTGAATATTCCAATTCTGAGAGGGTTACTCTTGAATTAGGTAGTGTTAGTAAAACATCATCTGCAAATAACATAATTTTGAAAGAATATTGATTATACACACTGAGCCCAATAATATTTTAATAATTTCAGATTAGAATGGCAAAGATTTCAATAGCAAGAGCAAAAAGGATTGAGATAAAGGGCAACCTTGTTTACTACTTCTAGTTAGAGGAATAACTTCTGAAATAAAAGGACCTAACTTAACATAAGTTAAGTTCTTGCTATAAAAAGTAATTAAAAGAGAGATAAATGAGGATGGAAAATAAAATAAACTTAAAACTTGAAATAAATAATCCCAATTTAAGGACTCAAAAGCCTTTTTAATATCTAGACTGATTATAAGAGCTTCTTCATTTTCTTTATTTAAGAAGTCAGTAGGGGTTAATATACATCTAATGTTATCTTGAGTGTGTTTTTTATGTATAAAACCTGTTGATCATGGTTAATTTTATTAGCTAAATGTTCTTTAATTATATCAGTAATGATAGACATAAAAATCTTATAATAATTGTTTAGAAGGGATGTATGTCTGTAAGAGGTACCAATGTGAGGATTTTTATTCTCTATTAGAATATGAGTAATTAAAGAGTATTCCCAGGAAGGAGAAATTATTGCTTGTGACTGAATTTTATGTAAAGTTTTGTGAAAAAGTGATATGATAGAAGGAGGAAAAGTATATAGACCTGTATTATTATACCATCCATTCTTGGAGCTGTGTTGATTTTTGATTTCTTAATTTTGTCTCTAATTTCTTTGTAGGTGATATGGGATTGCAGTTTAGTTTTTATTTCTTCTGGAACTTTCTTAATATTAAGAAATTCTAGATCTAAACTTAGTTAAAATCTGAAGTAACTAGTTTATTATTAAGAAGGGTATAGTGATAGCTAAAAGCATCAAACAGAAAGGTTTTCTTTATGGGCCTTATGTATTATTTTAACAATAGTATTAGATTTTGTATGCATTTTAACTCATAGCTAAGTAATGCATATGATTAGGTGATACAAAATAAGAATTAATTTTCAATCTTTCCATGCTAAATTTGATTTATGAGACAAAATGTAAAAAGCTGTCACTTGTTTAATAATCTATTTCTGTTGTATTGGAATTATTATCTTTGCAAAATTTTGATTTAGCTATTAATAATTGAGATTGAATATTTTGTAGCTCCAATTCCCATTCTTTAATTTTATTTTTATACCAAGTTAAAATGTTACCATAAATATAAACTTTTAAGGAGTCCCAAATCATAACTGAGTTATCATCTGAAGATGGGTCTTCTTTAAGAAAAAAAACTTAAATCAGAAATCAACCGTGGTTTAAAATTTTTAATTTTAGTTATACAAGCTGAAATTCTAGTTAAAAAGGATAAACTTTTAAAATCATTTTAGACTTTAGTGATAAGGACATCATGGTCAGATATGGGGCATGGAGTAATAATAAAACATGAGATTCTATAACTCAGATCCTGAGAAACAAAAACTCTGTCTATTCTAGTTTTATAATCTTGATGAGAAAAGAGTAATGATGCAGTGTCTTTCATGTTGAAAGTATCATATAAGTTAGGAGAATCAGTCCAGTTTGCAGTTGGGGAAAGTCTTAATATTCTTTTGTTAGTAGTGTCAGAGTTATCCAATGTACAGTTAGGATCTCCTTAAATCACCTTTATAAGACTTAATAATGAGATCAATATGTTTTAACAATGTTGACCAATAACAGGAAACCGATAAATATTAACCAAAGTCCATATTCTTTTATTGAACTTTAAAATAATGAGAGTAAAGAGGCCATCATGATCTTCATATCTATAGATTATTTGAGAAATTTTTGTATTTTTTTTTTGTGTTTTTCTTCTAGAGGATCATTACTCCTCTTCTCTTAGATTTATAAGAATAGTGTGCAAGAATTAAAAAGTTACCAGGATTGAAAATATCCTTTTCAGATGTTTTAACATCTGTTTCTTGATGGAACATCACTTCTGCTTTGTTGCTTAAATATCTTAACAGAGTTAACCTTTTCTTTGGATAATTCAAACCATTAACATTTAAGGATAACAAAGTTAAGACCATTTATGAGTATGCAAAAGTTTCCACAATTGTTATTCATTTCCAATTACTCTCTCCACCAAAAAAGGTGGTAAAACATAAACAAGTCATCATGAATGAGATGAAATTATTAATGTCTAGGACTCTAATAATTAAAAAATGATGCTTAATAAGAACAGAAATGATAAATGTAACACTGAAACAATATAAAATTAAATCTAAAACATCAAACATGGAATTATCAAATTTCCTAGTTTGATAGATGAATGAAAGATCCACCAGACTAGCCAGCTTAACTAGCCAACTAAATCAGACTGAACTCTGCAAAGTGAAAAGTAAATTATGGAGACTGATTTTAAATAATTTCAATAATTATAAAATGATACTGATTAACCATAGTGTAGAAAGAATCAATAATATAAAAGTACAACTATGTAAAACTAATAATGAGTATTAACATTAGAGATTATTTTTCCAGGCCTAATATTAATGTACATGTATAACTGAAGGAAAAAAAGTAGATAAACTTGTAAGAATATGTATGTGTACAGGATGCATATTATTAAGACTTAAACCTGTTAACATGGAAGTATTTGATTATTATAAAATGACAGGTTAATGGAAACTTATGTATTAATCTACTCATCTCTCATAGTGCCATCTTCTCCATCAACTAATAATATGAAAGAAAATAGTAGTAAACTAACAGTATATATTATAAAGAGATCATTTAAATAACTACCAGTAAACTAGGACATTAATATAAGTTGATACCATGGAAAATCCCAAAAAGCCTGAGCATACAGAAAAGAAAGCTAATTACAGGTAAGAATAAAATGTAGACCAGTTAAAATCTTAAAATATATAAATCAGAAGTCAATGATAGTAATGTATAATGTGAGATTTATATAACTTGTAAATGATGACTAATTTTTTCATGAACAACTATCCCAACACAATGTCCCAGTCAGGAGTCATAATACTCAGTGACAATTCAAATCCATCACCCCAATTGCCCACCATAAATTATGAAGAAGAAACATATAGAGAAATGTGCCCCCTTCAGGAGAATAGAATCCATTCTTCCCTATCAAGTTGTACGAAAATCCCATATCTGGATTATTACATACAGTTCTGATAACCGTACATGTGTAAAATATAAAATAAACAAAAATGCCAACAAGAACTGTAGTCTTATGTGTTCCTTTTTAATGAGGGAAAAACAAAAGGAAGCATAGCAGTTAGCACTTTCATTTAGGGAAACTAGCATCATCAGCATCACAAACTCAGATTACTAACCTATATCATATCATTATCTGAACAGTGCCACTGTAAAACATCAAAATCATGCAAGAAATATTTATTGGTTACAATAACAAAAACAGCTTTTCCCACCAGGCTGTGAAACAGAAATGCTCATTTCTAACAGTGGTGCTGGAAAACCTGCGATGGTTACAGAAAAGGCTTATCATCTTTCTCTGATGCTCCTATGATTAAAACTCACTGGCCTCCTACACACATTTATTTTGAAGATTTCTATCACTAAGTCCTGTTTTTCTGAGAGGGACCAGGAAATTAACAGCTTGAACTGCTGGAAAATGCTTAAGAAAATACTTATATGAAAGACTAAAGTCTACTTTCTCAAAGCAGCAAAATTTAGAAGGTATTTTGGCAATTAAAAATAAATGTTCTGAACTTAGTGTGTATTCCTGTTATGATGTAATTGCCTGTCTTGCCTTTCATGAACACATTCTTCAACACAGGTTAGTGTTTTATTTTTTATTTTTTTTTAGAAACTGCATTGCCTATTTACAGATATAGTACCATGAACGAGCAGATACACAAGCCTAGGCAGATTGCTACTGCCACCACCATATTCTCATTCCTGTAATAAAACAGTGCAAGATGTACAAAAACAAGCTGATAAGCAATTGGAAAACTTACAGCTTTAGATGATAAAGTCTCAAAATTAACAGAAATTTTACCTGGAAAGCTAATAAACACCCTTATTTGGGTTTTATGTAACTGTGATAGGTCACTTTCACATACAGGCAGAATGTGCATTTTGCATTTAGTCTTGGTTTCAAAGCTATGTTTACTTTTTGTAAAGCAAGACACAAAGAATTTAGATTAAATACAGTTGTTAACTGAAACAGAGGACTTATTCACATGGACCCTTTCAGGCACAAGTTTCATTGGTTTACTTGTTTAAGATAACAAAGTAAACAAATGGAAACTATGGCTATCAAACCCAGAACTATTACAGGGTACAGGTATGTCAGCAACAGTCTTAAACTTCTAAGCTAATCTACACATACGAAGAGTGTAATATTGTACTGACTCCAGAAATCACAAGCAGCTATTCCTCTTTGCAATCTGTGCTGTCTTAAAACCATAACTCATTAATAACTAATAGAATAGTATAAATTAAAAATAAATGCTCATTCAAATGGGAAGGAAAGTAATCCTGTTTCACCACAACAAACATCATGTGACTTTGTCTCATAACAACTGTATTTCTTGGTAATCTCTTTTATAATATCTGATGTTCTCACATTTCTCAGCTTATACAGGCAGTTGTAAAATAAACCACAAAGTTTCTTAAAATTTTTTCTAGCAAGTGTTTATTATACTTTTGCAAATAAACTCTAGTAAGAGTATTAACTGTACATACCAATTTACTAGGTTTATACTAAACTTGTAATAACATTTCTGCAAGCTCAGTAACATACTCTATAGCTTTGCTGGAGCTTTAAGAAAAGACATATTGAAAATGTTTTGCAATGGCTTATCATCTCAGTCTTCTGAAACTGATATGCCATAAATACAGTTGTGGAATTTTTGGCATCCAGATAACCATTACTGTCATTTTTTTCCGTAGCTCACAAAACTTGTGTGTGCTTCCTATCTTTCTGCTACTACACCAAGCCCTTGATGGTTAACAGCTTCTTGAAGTATTGCAGGTTGTGAACATACCTGTCAACTGTATAGACCCTAACAGGATGTCCAGATCTCTGCCTCAAGTATTTGGTCTGCCACTCACAAAAACCACAACCCTCTGACAAATGACAGAGTATTGAAATTACCAAATAATGAACAAATAATAACATATATTTGTTTCAGATTTACAAATTTCGTCACTCCAGCAGCTTTCCAAATCCATAAAAGTGATATTCAAAAAATGTCCCTACTCTTTGGCTCTTGTCCTCCCCACCACTTTAGACTCCATCCAGATATCTTGCATTCGGAGATTGAGAGACATGCAGTGGAAGAGTATCTAAATGGAAACATCAGTAGCTTCCTGTCAAACAAAAATGAGAAAGCAATGTCCAAGCAGTCTGCACTAAAGCCATGATCCAGAAGGCAGACCAACACCGCAACACTGCAAAACTAGCTTGCTAAAACAGATGAGAGGAATGCAGGAACTTTGAGAGAAAACCAAGTCCAACAGTCTCAATGGCCGAAAAAAAAACAAAGCAAAAACAAAAACAAATGAATGAACTGTCTCAAAGGCAGCAAAACATTTCCCTGAAAAAAAATGCACACAAGAAGTTCACTACACCACCAGGGAAAACAAGTCAAAACTCATCCACAAAAAGGGAAACCCAACAAAAATAAAAACATATAGTAAGCTCACAGTACAACCAGGGAAACATCCATAAAACACCACACCACCAGGGTGACATCCATCAAACAACCCTACCATGACAACCCATTAAGTCAAGTAATTTAAATCACATACAACAAATCCACCACATCACCAGAGAGAGAACTTCATCTATAGTACATTGCACTGCGAAGACAACCAACCAAACAGCACATCTCCCCAATAGCATCTCAAAAGTTTAACAAAAAATTCAAGAGGGTGCTTTATGAATACATGCTGAAAGATAAGCAAATAAGTAAATTTAATAAATAAATACTTAACAATTAGCCAATAATGAGTCAAGAAAAATATTACAATAAAGATTGAAGTTATGACTGATAAACACGTTATTGGTGAATGTTTGTAGAATGAGTGTAAGTCAGGGAAGTAATTGCTACTAATAAAAAAGTTAGAATATGTATTAAAGCATTTTTATAAAGCTAGTAGTTGAGAAAAGGAATTAAAAAATGTTAGATTTTACCAAACATGATTTTTAGTGATAGGAATGATGATCCCAGATGTGAAATATTAAAACAATAAAGAAAACATTATTCAAATAAATAAGTCATTTTAAGGTGGAAGATTTAATAGAGCTGATAGAAGAAAGCTCTGTCTTCTATTTCTTTTTCTTTAAATCAGTCCAGAATTTTTTTTTCTGAAGCTCTTTTCAGGGAAGAAGAAGAATGGGAATAATACTGTTGTTTTTGATGAAAGAATAGGCTTCCCCTGTGTTGTTAAAGATTGTTGTTTCATTTGATAAGTGAATTTTAATTCTGGCTGGATGTATTATTTGGGCGTTAATGTTGTTTTGCTGTAAAGATTTAACCAAGGGCCAACAACTTTTCCTCAAGTCCATAACTTTAGTCGAAAAATCATTGTCAGTTCTGATTAGATTCTGTTTATACTTCAGAGGAGCTTTCCTCCAAGCAGATTTAAGAATTAGTTATTTGTCAGTATATGATAAGAATTTTACTACAATGGACCTTGAAGGAGAAGAAGAAGATGGAATTGGCTTACCTATGGCCCTATGAGCCTTTTCGATACCATAAGAGAAACCCTTCTGTATATTTAATATTTCAGGAATCTACGTGTTCAGAAAAGAAATTAAACCATCCTCTTCAGATTTTTTCTGGAAGACCAAAGATTCTGATATTGCATCTTCTTTCTCTGTTTTCCAAATCATCGGTTTTGTTAAGGAGCAAGGTATTTTGCTTGAGAAAGAAAACAGTTTTGGATTCTTCTTCTTTTAGCCTCCCTTCCATATAATTTAAGGCAGTTTCAATGTCAGATATTTTATTTTGTTGTTGTTGGAGCAATTCTATGAAAACATCAGTTTGTTTTAAGCAATTGTCTTTAAGATTTTCCAGATTAATTTGAAAACCATCCATTTTCAGAGATAATTCCTGGAGAGTGGAAGTTACTTGTTGTAAATCTTTCCTCAAAGATGAATCAGTGTGAGAATACTTAAAGCTGCTCATCCTGATTTGATGAAGTAATCTACAGATAAAAACGACAGGATATATTTCCACCAAAACTGGAAATGAACTCAAAACTATTATGAATAAGTCATGAAAGAAAAGTTTTGAAAAAAACGACAGGATATATTTCCACCAAAACTGGAAATGAACTCAAAACTATTATGAATAAGTCATGAAAGAAAATTTTTGAAAAAAAAAATATTTTCATGTTTATAAGTATAATTCTATAGAGCTTCAAATTTACCTGCCTTTATCTGACCATCTTAGTTCCACACCCTGGATTGTAAACTTCTGTCTATAACTGATGTACTTATTTCACTGTGACGTTAGAAAGGTGGACCTTTGTGGATGGCCTATCATTAAGTGATGTCGGAATGGCTGGCATGACCTGCTTTGGTGTTTGTCAATGACATGGATAAATGGGATTTGTCCTTGCTTGTATTTTTCAGTGATGTAGGTACAATGACTGTTTTCTGGCTTAGTATGCATCAAGTGATGCAAGATAGGTAAGTTCAGAGTATATTCTTTGGAATTTTAGGAGAGAAGAAGCTGTCCCTGTACAGCGTTCTTTAGTGCTATCCCTCGGACCATCTGCCCTGGCTTAGTCTTCATCACTGGCACAACTGATGGTACATTCTCTTGGAATGTGTAGTGAAGCAGCAAGTTTCATTAAATCATACCAGGGAATGTCATAAATCAAGCATTAAAAATCCACTATAATACTTTGACAAAATGTCACAAACCAACTAATGACATAAAATTTGTAAAACAATGTTCTGCACCTCCTACAACCCCACAAAGTGCCTGCCCCAACCCCAAATATGGAATAGTGCTGCTCTTGGCAGCACTGTTATCAAGTGCTGATCAATCAAAAAAAAAGTCAGAGAAACAACCTTTTCAGACAGTGGAGTTTTCTTATTTCTCCTCTGCCATGTGACCTCAGAGTAGGTATATTTAAGTTTGGGGGTTGTGAGGTTGCAGGGGGGCTCACACCCCTGCAAAAAAAAAAAAAAACAACCTACCTCCAAGTTTTGGTGAAAGTTGCTTTGATTGTTATTTTTTGATCGCTCAGCATTCAGTAATAGTACTACTGATCGATCAACATACATCCCAACCCTCTTTCCCCAAACCCACAATCTGTTAAATACTTGATTCACTGTTGCACTAACTCAGAGAAAAGGAAGGGAAAAAAAACTCTTCCCTTCGCTCTGAGTCATCTCAGCTCAGACTGCACTTAAAGTTGCAGGGCACATCTGATGTTGAATCATTTTCCATGAGACAGCTCTGTTCAGGGGAAAAAGCTCTGACTGTGAACCAGGTAACCTGAGATTGATGAGCAGCTCAGGTGCCTGTTTGAATTGGCGTGGATGAAGATAGGAATGATGAGTTGTGGTCTCACTGCTTTTTGGAGGAGATGGTGTGGGAGTGCATGCTCATGGTATACATTCTGTTGGTTGAATCCCTGGTAGAGACTAGAACCATCTGCTCCCAAAAACACTGACTTTGAGGGAAACAGGTCTGTCTGGATGGGTTAAATCATTCATGGAAATGAATGACACATTCTCGTTGATGTAGATTGCAACTTGACATGTGCTGTGCTATTAGGACCATATAAGTAAACCCCCCTGATGGCAGTGTAAATAATGGCCCCTGCCAGTCATTTCTTGTCCCAGAGAAGGAAGAAAAATGCTCCCTCTAAAAAAAGAAATTGTTAGGTGCAATCACAGTGTTCTTCTCTCCTGACTTGCTGTTTGTGACACAGATAAGGTGGCTCTTTCTTAGCCTGGTGTTGATTAGGTAGAAAGAATCTGTCATTTTATATCCCTTGCCAACTCTAGACAGCACTATCTGTACCACATTAAGGAAAACTAACTTCCTGTTATTGCAAGTGATTCTCCTGAAAAGTCTAGTATTCAAACTTTTAAACTATTGTTTTTGTCCGTCCCTGACAAATAAAATGAAACAGAGAAAACTCCTCTCACCACAAAAAAATAAATAATTCATAAATGATGACCATTTCACTACATTCAAAAAGAATGTTGTACAACATATGTCTGATGAATATAAATGTTCCTGTTTTGATACAGGATAACAGTTTAGCTCAAAACTGCTTAAATTCTACAAAATCATTAGTTTCACAGAAGACTGAATCAGAATCTAATGATTTCTTGCAGAATAATTTGTAACATTATCTACTGTAAATAATATCATAATCTGCATGCAGGTTGTCATGTGGCAACAGACTGATTCTTTTTCATATAAATGCATTTTGTATGTATTAAATGTTTCTAGATTTGTGTAATGTTCAATATTGTTAGTGTAAATATTTGTTGTGATATTTACTGCCTAATTCAGATGGTCCATGACTGGAAATGTCCTGTGGACCAGCCCACCAACTCGTTTAACATATGAAAACAAACACCCATACATACAAACACATACACAGGTGTAGCTAGCTATTCTGGCACTTTTATCATCCGTCATTCTGGCACCCCCTCCCAAAAATCCTTTGCTCCTCTCCTCCAACTTGAGGGGGAAAATAATTAATTAATTAATCTCCTCAAATTTGAGGAGCAAACAGAGCACTCTTCTATCCTTTTAAACTGTAGCAAATGCCACATGAAGCTTCAGTTCTGACCACAAATGCAGTCCTGCCATACTGGCATTTATTTCTGAATGCTTATAATGTACTGAAGACCAATTGGCATTTGACAATCACACCTCCTAACACTTTGCACCCCACTGCAGCCATGCCTCTGTACACAGGCACAAACAGACACATTGACGGACATACACACACAAACACAACACACACACACACACACACACACACACACACACACACACACACACACACACACACACACACACAAAACATAAATAAATATTAAGCCTTTCTTGGCTTAGACTTTATCATATGATGCAAGGGAGTTGGTTGTGCTTGTCTACGATAAATGAGGAAGATCTGTCCTAGCTTAGTATTCATTAGTACACACATAAGGTGAAGCATGGAGGAACAAGTTCTCCCTTACTGATATTTTCTAAAGAGACATAAATGCAACCTTTCTACAAGAAGAAAACTCAGTCATGGCAGTAGAAAAGGGTAACAAAAAAAAGTCATATGGAACAAAGGATCATTTATATTAAATAAAGTCATAATGGGGAATTCTAAAAAGAGGAAGAATCTAGGTATGGCCTGGACAGACTACAAAAAACATCTGCCAGTATCCCACATTCATGGCTAAAGGAGTACATGCAGATGTACAAGATACACCCTACATTGTTCAATTACATTATACTGACCATGAAACAATGGCAAACCACTATGCAGCTAAGCCATGATAAGAGGACAAATTATTATCCCATGGATAAAAATTCAAAGGGGAATATTCCAGGGAGACTCTGTCACTATTGCTTTTTTGTCTTATCCTTAACCCATTAAGCTGCCTAAGTAACAGATTAGGCCATGGTTACAATTTGATTCCCAGAAAGCAACAAAGTATAAAGACCTGTCATTTTATGTTTGTGGATGATTTAAAACTGTATAGTTCAACAGAGGAGGAGCTGAAAGCACAACTGGAAGTGGTTAAAACTTTCTCAGATGATATAAGAATGTCATTTGGTCTTGATAAATATGCAAATGTAACATTTAAAGTTGGAAAACTGCAGCACAAAGCAAATATCAGTTAGGATCAGGAACGTGATATAAAGGAACTTGAGTGGGAGGGATTGTATAAATATTTGGAAACTGATGAAAGATCGAGAATAAAATATGAACAAATATGAACAAAACTTAGTAAGGAACATTTTAGAAGTTAAAAATTAATACAGATAGTAATCCTGAAATAAAAATATTATAAAAATAACAAAACACCACTCCAAACATGTCCACAACTTCTTTTTTTTTGTAAAAAACTAAGCGCTTTTGTTTTTGAACTTAACAGAATTTCCTCAGAGTAAAAGAAATTGCATCATTTCCTGCTATTTAAATACAAATTCTGGTGCCAAAAACAATAACCAACTTTAAAGAGAAATGTACCTTTAAAAACAACTTACTTCAGTAATTTAATATTAACTGTAATGAAAACCATTGAGCAACATTGTTAGCAAAAAACATTTCATAAAAAATGAGTCAAAAAATCCTATGGAAATAACATCATTAATACCTGTGGTATTTGCAGCATTAAGAATAATCTGCCAGTAAAGTTCCCTTTTTCCAAGGAAATCCCCCCCCCCCAATTAGGGGGAAAACCTTTTCCAATACACAAAAATAACATTTTCTAAAGTCAGTACAGACCATAGAATGATTGTATAATGCATTCTACTGTCTTTCATATGGGTAGTGTAAGTGTGCTAATAAATCCTTTTCCTAAGGGGGCCCTCGGTCTTACCTACATAGAATGCAAGACAGGTGGCACAAAAGGCCAAATACACTACCCCTTTGGTATTCCAGTCATAACTCCCCTTAAGTGAAATTACTCTAGACAAGCCAGCTACTGAAAAATGGGTACCTTGTAATATAAATCGGCACTGTTTACATGCCCCACAGTGCCTCATACCCAGTTTCTTGGTAGAATTCATACCCCTGCTTTGATTTATTTCAAGTATTGTCTTTAAGTTAAAACTGTTTTTATCAACAAACCTGGGGTTCGGTCCCAATTTGGTCATAAGCTCAAATGCACCAAAAGTGGTGGTCCAGTGGGAACTAATAATTTCTGTTAGGGAAGTGTATCCGTACTGTAACTTAGCACAATGGCCATAGACCAGCTATTGTCATTAGTAGTTCTCACTGTGACTATAACACAGCAAGGATTTGTAGCAAACATGCCTCTGACTTTTTACCCACTCCCTTAAATTCAACAACATGTCTCGTGGGTAGCCTTGGTCTAGGAACATATCACATAGAATCGTGTTCTCATTGTCAAAAACTTGGTCAGCAGAAATAAGCCTACTCAGCCTTATCAACTGCCCCCTCACAAGATTTTTCTTCTGCCAGAATGGATGTTGGCTATCGTAATGGAAAAAGCTAGTGTATGTCTTCTTCCTAAACATGGTTGATTCAAATTTATTACTCTCAATATTTTTAATGACTAAGACATCAAGAAAAGATATGGAAACCAAGCTGGTGTGTAAACTTCAAAAATGTGGTTGTGCCATTAATATAGGCTGTGAAGGCCTTCAATTATTTAACATCCCTTTTCCTCAGAATAAAAATGTCATCCAGGTACTTAAGGTACAACTGGATTTTAGATCAGAAAGGAGTACATTTATCTTTAAATTTGGTTCTTGTTTTTGGCACCAAAATTTGTATTTAAACAGCAAGAAGTGATGCAATTTATTTTATTCTGATGAAGTTCTGTTAAGTTCAAGAACAAAAGATCTTATTTTTTACAGTAAAAGAAGTTGTGGATATTTTTGGAGTAGAGTTTTGTTATTTTTATGTATAGATCTGTAATCATAGGACACCATAGTTATCTGTTGACCTCATCAGATCTGAACATAGTGAAAGTTTTGAAACATCAAGAGAACAAGTCTAAGATGACTTCCCTGGTAAGTTTACCTGAAACAAGTCAGTGTTGAGCAGGAATGGAAACCAAACCTGAATTATACAAAAATCAGGCAGCAACTGAATGAACCAAAAAACAAAAGACAATAAGGAGAAGGAGATCAGATGAGAAGGCAAGAAATGTGGAAAAGGTATAAATATAGTTGTAAGTACAGAAAACTCTGGGAACAAACTCATGTCAATCAGGAATGGTTAAGGAGAGGTGAATTTAAACTAAAAGATAAAAAGTTAATATTGGTGGCCCAGGATAGTGGACTACGTACATGTTGGTTTACAAAGTCCATTGAGCATGTGGGAGAAACAAAAAAATTCAGGTTCTATAAAACAGAACTGGATACAGTTGCATATTTTGGTAGTGGGTATGATACACCAATGGCAGAGGACCTGTATACTGAAAGACTTAATAATGCAGCATTGGGAATTGTGCAAAAATTACAATATTGATGTAACTGAGAAGTAATGGAAACTTGAGTCACAAAGCATTATAGGGAATGATGAAGCCTATATCACATGAGATTACCAAAAATTCAAAAAATAGATGCAAGAAAACCATAGTGTCTTATGTACTGAGAAAACACAAAATCATAAAATACCAGGATTTGCTGGCAGAAATGAGGGCAGTATAGAAGAAGACTACCCAGACATTTCCAGTAGTAGTAGGAGCAATGCATCTCATAAAATGGAATTTACAGTCTTATTTAGATATGCTAATGATTCACGGAACTCTGTAGGAATTATAGAAAGAGACAATTTTGGAAACATTGCGGGTGCTGCTAAGAGCACTTTTGGCTAACATCAAAGGTTGAAACAATACTAATTTCCAAAACTTTAATCATACTTAGGAATGGGGTCCATTCCTGTCATGTTATTAGAAACTCAAAAGACTTGGAGAAATTAAATTGAGTGCATCCATTCTGTTATAGGGTTAATTAAGTGAGCTGTCTTGGTACATGTTTATTAGGAGAGATGAATCTGTCTGTGATTTGTAATGTTTAATTATATGGATCACTTAGATTATTTGTCTTCCTTCTATTTTTATCAGTAAAATAAAAACGTAGATTTGTCCTAACGCAGATGTTACCAGTGACTTGGGTGTTGTAGGATTTTACTGGCTTGATGTTCATCAGTGACATGGGCGAAGTAAATCTATAGTTACTCAGTGATGGTGGGTAGGTCTGGTGGATCTTTTGTGATCTTGAGCTTATCAGTGATACGGGGTGAGTGGAGATTTTTTGATCTAGTCTTGTCAACAACTGTACTGAAGTGTTTCTGTTCTGATCTGGTACTTATCATTGACATAAGTACAGTATACCTGCTCTGATCTGATGGTTGTTAATGACGAAGGAGAGGATCTGTTCTGACCCAGTACTTGTCATTGATATACATGAGGTGGATCTGTTCTGACCCGGTACTTGTCACTGATATACGTAAGGTGTATCTGTTCTGACCTGGTACCTGTTATTGATATACGTGAGGTGGATCTGTTCTGACCTGGTACTTGTTATTGATATACGTGAGGTGTATCTGTTCTGACCTGGTACCTGTTATTGATATACGTGATGTGGATCTGTCCTGACCTGGTACTTGTTATTGACATACGTGAGGTGCATCTGTTCTGACCTGGTACTTGTTATTGATATACGTGAGGTGGATCTGTTCTGACCTGCTACTTGTTATTGATATACATGAGGTGGATCTCTTCTGACCTGGTACTTCTTATTGATATACGTGAGGTGGATCTGTTCTGACCTGGTCCTTGTTACTGATATACGTGAAGTGGATCTCTTCTGACCTGGTACCTGTTATTGATATACGTGAGGTGGATTTGTTCTGACCTGGTACTTGTTATTGATATACGTGAGGTGGATCTCTTCTGACCTGGTACCTGTTATTGACATACATGAGGTGGATCTGTTCTGACCTGGTACTTGTTATTGACATACGTGAGGTGGATCTGTTCTGACCTGGTACCTGTTATTGATATATGTGAGGTGTATCTGTTCTGACCTGGTACTTGTTATTGATATACGAGAGGTGAATCTGTTCTGACCTGGTACTTTGATATACATGAGGTGGATCTGTTCTGACCTGGTACTTGTTATTGACATAGGTGAGGTGGATCTGTTCTGACCAGGTACTTGTTATTGATATACGTGAGGTGGCTCTGTTCTGACCTGGTACCTGTTATTGACATACATGAAGTGGATCTGTTCTGATCTGGTACCTGTTATTGATATACGTGAGGTGGATTTGTTCTGATCTGGTACTTGTTATTGACATACGTGAGGTGGATCTCTTCTGACCTGGTACCTGTTATTGACATACGTGAGGTGGATCTGATCTGACCTGGTACTTGTTATTGACATACATGAGGTGGATCTGTTCTGACCTGGTACTTGTTATTGACATATGTGAGGTGGATCTGTTCTGACCTGGTACTTGTTATTGACATACGTGAGGTGGATCTGTTCTGTCCTGGTACTTGTTATTGATATACATGAGGTGAATCTCTTCTGACCTGGTACTTGTTATTGATATACGTGAGGTGGATCTGTTCTGACCTGGTAACTGTTATTGATATATGTGAGGTGTATCTGTTCTGACCTGGTACTTGTTATTGATATACGAGAGGTGAATCTGTTCTGACCTGGTACTTTGATATACATGAGGTGGATCTGTTCTGACCAGGTACTTGTTATTGACATAGGTGAGGTGGATCTGTTCTGACCAGGTACTTGTTATTGATATACGTGAGGTGGCTCTGTTCTGACCTGGTACCTGTTATTGACATACATGACGTGGATCTGTTCTGACCTGGTACTTGTTATTGACATATGTGAGGTGGATCTGTTCTGACCTGGTACTTGTTATTGATATACGTGAGGTGGATCTGTTCTGACCTGGTACTTGTTATTGATATATGTGAGGTGGATCTGTTCTGACCTGGTATTTGTTATTGACATAGGGGAGGTGGATTTGTTCTGACCTGGTACCTGTTATTGACATACGTGAGGTGGATCTGTTCTGACCTGGTACTTGTCATTGATATATGTGAGGTGGATCTGTTCTGACCCGGTAGTTGTTATTGATATATGTGAGGTGGATCTGTTCTGACCTGGTACTTTGATATACGTGAGGTGGATCTGTTCTGACCGGGTACTTGTTATTGATATATATTTAAGGTGGATCTGTTCTGACCTGGTACTTGTTATTGATATACGTGAGGTGGATCTGTTCTGACCGGGTACCTGTTATTGACATACGTGAGGTGGATCTGTTCTGACCCGGTACCTGTTATTGACATACTTGGGGTGGATCTGTTCTGACCTGGTACTTGTTATTCAGAAGAATGCACGTCTGAGAGATATGTTCATTAAAAGAGGATACCCTGACCAACTCATCTTACACCTAGTGGAGAAAGTTACAATAAAAAGGCAGAGAGGAATATATAGACCATTACTGGATAGAGAACATGTACCAGAGATGGCCCTGAATCAGGAATTGGAAGTAACAAACATAGAGGTAACTAATGTTGAGCGCAATAAATACCCAATCAGTTTTATTACACCATTCAGTGCGGATGAATATAATTTGAAATATATAATCTGTAAGACTTGGGATCTTATTGCAGGTGAGCCCACATTTATTACAAAAATAAGGGAACGGCCTCATATGATTTTTAAGAGAGGAGAAAACCTAAAATAGTTACTAGAACAGAGTGAACCCCAGAAGGCTAGATATCCAGATATGTTTAGGTGTGAGATGTGCCCACATTGTAAACATAGGCAAAACATTCACAATAAGAAATGTAAAATATTGTGCCTATAAAAAGTTTAATTGTAATACTAAATCAGTAGTTTATTTAGCCTTATTCCAGCAATGCCCAGCTTTCTACATCAGGAAGATGGATGGAAAGCTAAAAGAACGAGTATATGAGCATATATACAGCATAAACAAAGGGAACTCGGAGAATGCTTTGGTTAGACATCCATTAGAGCATCAAAGCCACAATTTTAAATTTAGGATCATAGACCAGATTGAACATGACAACAGGTGTGGCCCTACTTCTCTTTTATTGGAGAGGTTGGAACTATTATGGCAAGTAAAATTGAATGCATGCCGATTTCCAGGGCTAAATGACATTTGTTCTATTTTATGCTTACTTAAACTTAAAAGAGTTTGTTAAGATAGTAATGTGTCTCTGTACTCTACTTTGTAATCTCTGTTAATGTACCTTTTTAAAGATATGTCAAGTAGTCAAGTATTTATGAGAGTACTTATAATTTTATTTAGTGATGTAATTTTTGTTTTGTACAGTTCAAGAGCATAGATAGGGTTAATTTTAGAATTTTGGTAATAGGGAAGGTTAGTTCATTGGTTAAACTATGAACACATGATCATGTTTTACTGGTTTTAAAACAGCTGACTTGTGTGTAAGTTTTGATCTGAAGAAGTCCAGGTGAATAACTGAACGAAAAGTGCTTCATTAAACTTAACATTTGAGTGGATTGTTGCCTTCGGTTGTTGTCAATTCAGCTCTGTGTGGAAGTATATTTGTTATTGACATATGTGAGGTGGATCTGATCTGATTTTGGGCTTATCAGAGATGCATGTAAGGTAGATCTGTTCTTATCTGATATTTGCCAGTAACACAGGTGAGGTGCATCTGTTGTGATTTGGTGCTTGTCTGTCACACAGCTGCAGTAGACCTGTTCTGATCTGGTGTTTGTCAGTTACACAGGTGAGGTGCATCTGTTGTGATTTGGTGCTTGTCTGTCACACAGCTGCAGTAGACCTGTTCTGATCTGGTGTTTGTCAGTTACACAGGTGAGGTGCATCTGTTGTGATTTGGTGCTTGTCTGTCACACAGCTGCAGTAGACCTGTTCTGATCTGGTGTTTGTCAGTTACACAGGTGAGGTGCATCTGTTGTGATTTGGTGCTTGTCTGTCACACAGCTGCAGTAGACGTGTTCTGATCTGGTGTTTGTCAGTTACACAGGTGAGGTGCATCTGTTGTGATTTGGTGCTTGTCTGTCACACAGCTACAGTAGACCTGTTCTGATCTGGTGTTTGTCAGTTACACAGGTGAGGTGCATCTGTTGTGATTTGGTGCTTGTCTGTCACACAGCTGCAGTAGACCTGTTCTGATCTGGTGTTTGTCAGTTACACAGGTGAGGTGCATCTGTTGTGATTTGGTGCTTGTCTGTCACACAGCTGCAGTAGACCTGTTCTGATCTGGTGTTTGTCAGTTACACAGGTGAGGTGCATCTGTTGTGATTTGGTGCTTGTCTGTCACACAGCTGCAGTAGACCTGTTCTGATCTGGTGTTTGTCAGTTACACAGGTGAGGTGCATCTGTTGTGATTTGGTGCTTGTCTGTCACACAGCTGCAGTAGACCTGTTCTGATCTGGTGTTTGTCAGTTACACAGGTGAGGTGCATCTGTTGTGATTTGGTGCTTGTCTGTCACACCGCTGCAGTAGACCTGTTCTGATCTGGTGTTTGTCAGTTACACAGGTGAGGTGCATCTGTTGTGATTTGGTGCTTGTCTGTCACACAGCTGCAGTAGACCTGTTCTGATCTGGTGTTTGTCAGTTACACAGGTGAGGTGCATCTGTTGTGATTTGGTGCTTGTCTGTCACACAGCTGCAGTAGACCTGTTCTGATCTGGTGTTTGTCAGTTACACAGGTGAGGTGCATCTGTTGTGATTTGGTGCTTGTCTGTCACACAGCTGCAGTAGACCTGTTCTGATCTGGTGTTTGTCAGTTACACAGGTGAGGTGCATCTGTTGTGATTTGGTGCTTGTCTGTCACACAGCTGCAGTAGACCTGTTCTGATCTGGTGTTTGTCAGTTACACAGGTGAGGTGAGTCTTTTCTAATTGTGCGTTTTTCTGTGACACAGATGCAGTAGACCTGTTCTGATCTGGTGTTTGTCAGTTACACAGGTGAGGTGAGTCTTTTCTAATTGTGCACTTTTCTGTGACACAAATGCAGTAGACCTGTTCTGATCTGGTGTTCGTCAAGAATATAGGTGAGGCGGAGCTGTTCTCATTTTGTGCTTGTCAGCTGTAGAGTTGTGGTGGATCTATGCTGGCTCATTGTTCATCAGTCAACATGGCTAATGCTGACATATTTTACTCAGTAGTCATTACTAATTCATGAGGCTAATCTTGCATGTCTTAATGGATACAAAGGCCTTTATTAACTGGATGCTGATCTGTGACAGTCGAGAAGTGGATTTCTCTTGCTACTTTTGTTTAGTAGTGACCTAGGCAAAATAAAATTGTTTTGCCTTGGTGTTTCATCAGTGATACAGGTAAATTATATCAGCTCTGGCTCATGGTCTTTCACAATCATTGATAATATGTAACTATTCTGTGTTGGTGCTAATCACTGATTACAGCTGAGTAGACCCTACCCAGACAAATATTTGTCAATGATAATAGGTAGGATGAATCCATCACAACTTGGTGTTTGTTAGTCAGCTCAGAATAGTGAGCAAACAAAATGGATGTATTCTCATTCTGTGTCTACTAGTGATTTGTGTGAGGTGTTCTGTCCCTGATGTATGTTTGTCCATGACATGATCCAGTGACGAACTGGACCATTTATAAGTATCACATTTGAGGTAGATGTGTCCTGGACATTTGTCAGTGACACTGATGATGCCAATCTGTCATTTCTTAATGATTACTAGTAACTAAAGAGTAATGGTCTACCCTGGATCAAACTTTATCAAGTGGCCACTATGAGAAGGCTCTTATCTGCCTAGAGGATTCATCAATGACCCTGTACTACATGGGTCTGTCATGGCTATTCATTAGTGACATAGAGGAGGTAGGTTTGACCATTAGTAATGTGTGTGAACTGGAACAGTACTTAAGTTTTTTGCCAAACTGTTCATTTAATAGGTTGGCAATTACAGATTTACTTTCCAGTCCTTTATACAGTATAGTTAAACCCACTTAATCTCTTTTCTATAAAATAAGATCCTTACATAGTGCTGGCACATTAGGATAGTGGGCTGTAGCTCATTTAAACTTCTACATTTTGCATTAGTTTTATAGGTTCATGGGTAATTACTAAGTTATCAGAATGCAGACAATTACAACCTGTACCATCTATGAGATAAAGATCTTAACCATTATGCCAACCCCAGGTTATTTTTAAAGTTTTTATTAGTAAAAAAATATGTTTTCAAAAAAAGTGAGTTTTAATGCATTAAGAGGGATGCAAACAATTTTGTTGAAAAACTAAGTTTTGAGCAGTAAAGTTGCACAGACCTTTGCACATGATATTTAAGTCCATAGCCACAACACCAGGAATTAATGTGGGTTAGGCTCTCTTGCAAGACAGAGGTATCAGCTGAAGAACTAATACCCACATTTGCATTCATCAGCATGCATGTCAAAAAGGAGTGGCCATAAAATGGAACCCAGTGACATACCACTGATAACAAGCCTTTTAGTGAAACGTGTGCCCCAACTGTGACTGTGTGGGTTTTGTCTGTGTACTACTTTCCACTATACAGTAGATTATATAGTAGATAATATTTAAGTAGGTAAATTTGTCAATAATACCAGCATGCTGGATAGTATTAACGGCCTTGAATAGTTCCAGGTATGCATTTTGTACCGACTGATTATTATCCAGTGCTTCAGTTACCTTCTCAAAACAGCCCACTAGATTTAGTAGACAAGACTTGCCATTTATAGATTCAGATTCATTCTTACTGAAGGATTGTAGACTGTCAATCTTTTTTTTTGGAAATTCCACAGTAGTATGTTACATTATTTTACAAACAGTACTGGTGAAACTATAGTTCTCAGGGTCAGAGGTAATACATTCTTTTTGTTGTGATACTACTTATGACTGTTCTTCATATCTCAGGCATATATCTGGTGGGGAAGCTAAGACTGAGTAGGTTTAAGAGGGGATTAATGAGGCTTTAGTTGGCACTGACTAGCAAGCAGCCTGGAATGTTCAGACCAATAGAATTACTTTTAGTTTGGGAAAGGACACTTAGGACCTGTTCGATGTTGACTTCAGGAAGAGGTAGAGATGGAATAGTGAGGGAGGGAAGTGGGGGGAAGACTGGGGAGAAGTTAGAACTAAATTTATTTGTGAATATATTGGCAATGTCATGCAAAATTGTACACCACCGAGTGATAAATCCAGGCAGAATTAGTAAGTAAAATGATTCAAAAAGCGTAATATTCAACCAGGGAACAGTACGGTCAAATGTAAAAACCTTTTAATACTGTTAATACAAACTTTCGCAATCAGCTTCAACAGGCATAATCAATCTAGGCATAAACCACATTTAAATAAAATAAAAATCACATGATCAACTTGCAATTAAAATCACATGATATATCTTCTGCTAAAAATAAAGTTACAGCCGTAGGTTAGTTTACTTTATTATGTAACTCTTTTAACACTGGTTTTATCAGAACATTTCCATTTAAACCTGGAGGTATGAGTGCTTTGAACCTTAAAATCCATCTAGGTTCTATATTTTCATTCATATTAGTCATATTGCCACCTCTTATCTGTTCGTGAACAACCTGCAAAATCATGAACTTAAAATAATGTGAACTATCAGTCTCACAGCTATGCTTATAAAGTGCATTGGTACAAATGTTCCTATTAATTTCTGATACATTATTGCCTGTCTGTTCTTTTAATTTGTGATTCATTTCACCTACATAATAGGCATCGCATGCTGTGTACCTGGTCAAGTAAACTAGATTTTTAGTATCACAAGTCCCATAAGCATTCAACCTGAAAGTATAACCAAACACTGGATGCTGTATGGACTTCTTGGTGAATATGTAGGGACAGAATGTACATTTATTACGTTTGTAGGCACCTTTCTTGTTATTATTCAATACATTTATAATTTTTGGTTTTAGTTTACTTGGCCAAGTGCATGGCATGCAATGCCTTTTATATTGGCAATGTCCTCAGCATTGAAACTGGTGGCACTGTTTGAGACCAGCTACATGCATTGCTGATTCTTATATCTGATATTCTTAACATAGTTTAAAAAAAAGGCATTATGGTTATCTTTGGAAGACATGGCAATATCTATTTTATTTATTTATGTTTGCTTGTTTGTTTGTTAACCAGGAGAGTCCAACTGGGCCACGCAAGACCCTTTTTTAGCAGAGTCCCAAGGAGAAAGGCTCCAATAAATTGAACATTACTTAACTTAATTACAGTGAATAAAAATGTATGGTACAGATATCATGTGAGTTACACATGTTATAAACAAAAGACAATTATTTATTACAACAGTAAGAGAACATTTTAAGTGAGAAAGGAGTATATAAGAATACAGTCATAAATGCTTCTTGAATTTGTAGAGAAGGAGAGAGAGAGAGAGAGAAATAGAGTAAAGTGTTACAATTGAAAGGTCAAAAAGGGAGGGAAGAAAATATTTAGTTTTACATAGATTTGCACATTTTGATCTTACCCCTAACTTGTGTGCATACCTTTTTGAGTTTACTTTCAGAATGAGCTTATTAGAGTTTATTCCTTAATTCCAGAAGCTTTTTTCTTTTATTGTAGAGTACACTCATGCCAGAATTCAATCAAAAGGGCTTGTTATTATATTTGCCATCATATTTGTAACCAATGGAGAAATATGCTATGATGTAGGAGTTGAGATGGGAACAAAAATCATTGGTACAAGCAAATGCTTTTATTATAGCATCCGTTGGAGAGCTTTTCAATTTTCTTATTCAATCTGAGGGGGCTAGGAATTTTACTCTCGAGTAAACTCTAAATACAGTGGGGTTTGATGCTGTCTTAGGCTCTTAGAGAAAATACAACAGCGTAGTTTTCAGATTTGCTCACGGGGGGAGGATTTAGGTGCAAAGCAGATTAGTACTATATTAAAGAGAACAAATTCCAAAAGATTGGAGCTCACTTTTATGAGAGGGTACTAGCTGGTCAAGAGAGTTAACATATATAAAGGTATGGAATCACTGTGTATAGTTGTTATTTGTGGTGTATGTTTACTAGTTGATGGATGGGTAATTGAAATATTCATGCTATGTTCTATAGTTAAAGACTCTAATTTGTTGAGGTACTTGTCATGGACAGTGGAAGACACAGAAAGGGCACTGTGTTTACATTGATATGGTAACTGGACTTGTTTATAGATAGTAGGATAACCACAAATTCAATATCATTATTATCCTGGATTGGTCAAGATGTAATGGCATTTTCGATGAATACCGAAACTCTACCTTCCGATATGCCTGCTTGCTCATTGGAGAGTCTGAATGAAGGGTAGGCACTAAAATCAGGTAAAGGCGGAGTATTTTCACTACACTGGATCCAAGTTTTAGTAGCTAAACAGCTGTGTAAGTGCTCAATCTTCAGAAAGGCTTAAAGCTTGGGCAGTTTCTTGTCTATTATTCTAGTACTGGGCATTCTGAGATTCATACAGGCCTGAAATGGAATTGAATGTCTAAAAGAATGACGCTAAAAAAAGTCACAGTGGAAGCAGAGAATGTCTTTGCCAGTATGTGGAAGTTCTGTGGTAACATGTGTAGTCCATATTTAATGAAGCAGGTAGGACTGTTAACTATCTCCAGTCAAGCTGATACAAACTGTATCCCCCTAAAATGACATTGCACACACACAGCCAATTGTTAAAGTCAGTTATTTTCTGCTTGTTTCGCGATATCATTCATAGTGATGGCAACTTGCTGCTTAAGACTAGCTGCTTCTCAGCCTCTGTCACATACACTGAGAGCTCAGCAATGTGTCTCTTCATCTCTTCCAGGGTGGAGTACCTAAGGTCATTCATTCCCATATTGGCAGTGACTAGGTCATATGCATAACTTGGATAAAGGGTTCTAAGGGATCCAGTGACATCACCAATTTTAACACTTAAGAGTCAGCTAACCATCACTCTATCCTCACTCAGTCTGGAGAGTGGTAAGTCTGGGCATCTGACAATAGAGTCATCTATATGTAGGCATGCTCTGGTGGTCTTAAGGGCTTAGGCATGCAGCTCTGATGCCTCTGGTATCCTTAAGGGCTTAAACATGTAGCTCCATATTGAGGGGTGTAAGGGCTTTGCCCCTCTTAAATAATATTTAGTTTTCTTAAGTGAATTTTGTTTTGTAATTCTACATGTTGTTAATTATATTGCACAATTCTGTCTGGCATGCTTCTTTGCAGGATCTCAGTGTTTGCTTTCAAAAACATATTTTGTGAAATTTCCTTTGACAGACTGCCAATAAGCTTGCATGTCAGCTATAGTCAGAGTCTGGTTTCCAAATGGTGCAAATGGTCTAATGAACAATCCCTGTAACAGTCATAACAGTGTCATTGCAGAAAGGCAAGTTGGTCTTTTGTAAAGTATAAGCTACTCAAATGTAATAAGAAAAAAATTATAATAAAAGCTGCTGTTTTACAAAGACTGCTGTATGCATTTTAATATATTTCAAAACGTAATTTTAGCACCTGTGATCCTTGCATTGACAAAACAGTATGATGTAGATTATTTCCTGGCATTTTCTGTATTAATAATACTTATTTTTTGTTGAGATGAATCATTTGATTCATTTTATGATATTAAATCTATGATAGATATTTTTACTCTGTTTTTAGACTTGACACGTTATGTCCCCTTTCTGAAGAAATAAAAGTTATATGCCATTTTGCTATAATTATGATAGTAATGGCAAACTAATACCAATTTAGAAATACTCCAAACATTTAAGGTATAGGTAATGAGGTTAATTGTTAAGTGTTAAACAAATACTTGGTAGCGTAACTAAAGGAAAACAAACTTTTGCCACTGCCACATGTTGGCGTGCACTGGAGCTGAACTGAAGTAATAACAATAATAATTAAAAATGTCTGATCAATAAAATAAGAAAGTGTAAGGCCTTGTCAAGTGTGCTTTACAACAATGATACTTCACTGCATTCAAAATGTTGTACTGTGCAAGATTTAGGGTGGTGACATATATCTTTTCTTATCTTGTTCCTACCTATATTTGTTATAAAATATACTAAGAAACTTGGCACTAAATGGTGTATCATTTTCCACATGGAAACTTTGTTGCCATGATATAAATATGGTAGCACTAGAAGCATTGCTGCATTTTGGATGAAGAATAGTTAGCCAGGATTCAGATACAAGCCAGGCTACAAGTGAGGAAGTTGTGGATAAAAGGGCCTATTAGCTCAATTGTGAAAACCAGAAGTTCAGAGACGCATTAACTGCAATGAGGAAAGAACTTATTATCAACTAATTTGCATGTCTCTAAATTTCTCTTTGATTATTGCAAGTGAGAAGAGGTCCTTTTCTGCAGCCTTGGTTGTCATCATCACTGGCAGCTGATGCATAGCATTAACACAGGCTCCCTCTTCATTTAGTCCCCCAAACACACAAACATCACCATACCTGTTACTTCTCCCACAGTAAACAGAACACCCCTCATGTTATCTCATGTTTTTTACCATCTCTTGTAAATCACAAATCATCCCAGTCATTGGAGTATCCTTCTTATTGTGCAGAAAATGTATTGTAATGGAAGACTTGTTGCTTTTTTATCTTTTTAAGCGGATTAGGGTAATATTTGGAAAGACAAACTGGTGCTGTCTAGTCCCCCCTCTCAGTACATCATGGACCGTAACAGCCAATCAATAGTACTAGACATTTTAGAGTTCCATACTCTGTGGCATTCCATGTTTCATGCCGTAAAATCCATATTCCATTGACTTTCCTAGGGGATTATTCATGATTGCCCCATGTTTAGTTCTCCAACATGTCTTTCATGCTGCACTGACAATTGTCCTATTAACTTTTGAAGTGACAGTCTCTGGAGTCCAGTGTTCCCATCCCAGTAATGCAGGATTTGCTTGTTAGGCAAGGGGAGTTTAGGTAAGGAAGCCCCCCCCCCCCCACACACACACACACACACACATACCTACTCTACCTATCCCCTAACTAACTCCTCTACTATGGCCATAATGGGTGAACACATGCTTTAGACCAAGTTACTTATGGTAGCTAGTGGTAAGGATTTAAACAAAAAGATTGTTCTGTGACTTGCCTGGCTATGTTAAGCACTTATCACAGGCATTCCTAAGACAGGAGCATGTGGCTAATTAGCATATACTGCTTGCTTGGAATATTTTATTAGCATATGTGGTAGGATTTCAGTGTTATACTTGTTTGCGGGAAGCAGTCTGGTAGGGCTGTCTATGAATCAGAAACTGCTACCGCCAGTGGTAAAAAGAGCTTACCGCTGGTGGTAACCTTTCTGAATCCTAGCCTTTGTAATTATGAATGCATTCTTTTATCACATCCAGCTTCATATAGGCTTGTTTCAATTCTAAATCATGATTATAATATGTTTATGCCCACAATGACTAAAAGAATGGCAAAGGTGATGCCAAAAATGATAGATATGGATCAATGTGTTTTTCTGGAGTGGAGGTAAACATTTGACAATATTACTAGGACAGTGATGATCCAGATGGTGGCAGATTGTAAGAAAATACCACTATTGTGGGATTGTTGGTGGGTCTTGATGGAGAGAAAGCATTTGACGGAGTAAGCTAGGATTTTATGAGTAGGGCAATGGAAGCATTTACATTCCCTGACACAATAATAAGGTTAATTAGGAGGATATATGAGGAATCAGGGGGGAAAATTAAAGTGTGTGGAGGGTGCCACTCCGATAAGTTCTGTTTGAACAGAGGAACCAGGCAGGGGTGTCTTCTTTCCCCTGTGTTACTTGTGCTATATTTAGAATCACTGGCAAAGAAAATAAGGGACTCAGAAATTCAAGGATATTATTGGTATGGTAATCAAAAAAGGTGACTTTATTTGCAGATGATAATTTGTACCTGATAAAACCAGAAAAGGACATCACAGTGTTGTGGAACATTCTAAGGCAGTTTCAAGTCTTTTTGGGATACACAATTAATGAAGATAAAACAAAGTCAATAGCTGTAAACTATGTACCCACATGCAAATTGGTTCAGCAAAACCCCATATTTATGGGGACATGATAAAATGAAATACTTAGGTAGTATGGGTTAAAAAGATTCTGTTAGGGTATGTGGGATGAGGCTAAACAAAAGATAATACAAAAACTGAGAAACTGGAAGTTCAGTTTTATGGATACGGAGAGGGAGATACAAGAAGTGAACATTTTTTAGTCTCTTTAGTTTTATACACAAGTCAGGCATATTTTATCAACCACATGAGAAATTGTGGATAACAATTAATAAAATGTTGAACGATTTTGTCTGTGGGGAAGAGGGTAAGAGTCAAGTGGGATAAGTTAATTCTTCCAATAGGATCAGCTGGTTTTGGATTACCTGATTTGAAGGGGTATTTCAGACCTACACAGTTAAAGCTCCTATACATAGCACAAGCAGAAAGCTGTAATTAAAAGTGGAAAGAGATGATGATAAAACAGGAGGAAGCTCAAGAAATAAGGAAAGACTAAGATTTTGGATGCAGATCCTTAAGGAGCATAACAATAACCATACAGAATAGTATATTCATAAAGTAGCAAAAAGTATTCTAAGAACTAAGTTGACATGTAAATGAAAAAAGGAGATTCTACTGACAGGGATTTCTGCAATTAGGGGTACAGAGAATAGGTAAGGGAAAGCTAGAATTTACTGGAGTAAACTGGTAAAGGAACCAAGGTACTGAGAACAATTAATGAGAGAGAGAGAGAGAGAGAGAGAGAGAGAGAGAGGTAATAGGAAAGGAATAGGCCAAGGATACATTTGGACTTCAAGCTAGAGATTGCTTTCCTCTCAAATATTTATATCATAGTATAGGCAGAGGAAAAAGGAATAGGGGGATCCTAAGTAAAAGACCAGCACTGGTAGAGTTTTAGTAGAATCTAGAATAGAAACTGCTGCTAAAAAGAGATAATTAGTAGGGCATATAACATTCTGCATGATGACTATAGGAATCAATCCAAGGAGTTAGAAAGGATTGGGAAGAGAGACTGGAAGTATAATATGTGTGTTTCCCAAATATGCAACAAAGTCTGGAAGATTTAGAATTTTTGCTTGAAAGTGTTTGCAAAGGTATTTTTATACCCCAAGCAGACTCCAAATATTTTTTCCTCAGGTAAATTGCAAATATTGGAGTTATGATAGAGAAGAAAAAGGTAACTGGGAGTGTAATGAATTGGCAGACTTAAAATAATTCCCTGCAAACTACTCTATTGGAAATACTGGGTGAGCAAATTGGTGTAACTAAGGAAATAATTTTTTGAGCTGTGATTCAGAATCATAATTGCCTAGACATATTAAGGCCTTGCTGAGTTTAATTCTGGCAGCTGCCAAAAAAGCAATTATTAGATAATGGAAGATGAAGTCTAAACCATCCATACCAGAAGTAGTGAATATAGTAATATAGATAAAAGAACTGGAAGCAAAGCTAGGTTAAGAAGGGAGGTGATGATTAGTGATCAGCAGTATGGTTTCATGCCAGGAAAGAGCACTATAGATGTGATGTTTGCTCTGAGAGTGTTGATGGAGAAGTACAGAGAAGGTCAGAAGGAGTAGCATTGTGTCTTTGTGGATTTAGAGAAAGCATATGACAGGGTGCCTAGAGAGGAGTTGTGGTATTGTATGAGGAAGTCGGGAGTGTCAGAGAAGTATGTAAGAGTGGTACAGGATATGTACGAGGGTAGTGTGACAGCGGTGAGGTCTGTGGTGGGAGTGACAGATGCGTTTAAGGTGGAGGTGGGATTACATCAAGGATCAGCTCTGAGCCCTTTCTTATTTGCAATGGTGATGGGCAGGTTGACAGACAACATCAGACAGGAGTCCCCGTGGACTATGACATTTGAAGATGACATTGTGATCTGTAGTGAGAGTAGGGAACAGGTGGAGGAGACCCTGGAGAGGTGGAGATATGCTCTAGAGAGAAGAGGAATGAAGGTCAGCAGGACTAAGACAGAATATATGTGTGTGAATGAGAGGGAGGATAGAGGAATGGTGAGGATGCAGGGAGTAGAGGTGGCAAAGGTGAATGAGTTTAAGTACTTGGGATCAACAGTTCAGAGTAATGGTGAGTGTGGAAGAGAGGTGAGGAAGAGAGTACAGGCAGGATGGAGTGGGTGGAGAAGAGTGTCAGGAGTGATTTGTGACAGATGAGCACCAGTAAGAGTGAAAGGGAAGGTCTACAAGAGGGTATTGAGACCGGCTATGTTATATGGGTTGGAGACAGTGGCATTGACAAAAAGGCAGGAGTCAGAGCTTGACGTGGCAGAGCTGAAGATGTTAAGATTTGCACTGGGTGTGACGAGGATGGACAGGATTAGGAATAAGTATATTAGAGGGTGAGCTCAGGTTGGAAGGTTTGGAGACAAAGCCAGAGAGGCAAGATTAAGTTGGTTTGGACATGTGCTGAGGAGGGATGCAGAGTATATTGGGAAAAAGACGCTAAGGATGAAGCTGCCAGGTAACAGGAAAAGAGGAAGGCTTAAGATAAGGTTTATGGATGTGGTGAGAGAGGACATGCAGGTCGTTGGTGTGACAGAGCAAGATGCAGAGGACAGGAAGAAATGGAAACAGTTGATCTGCTGTGGCGACACCTAAAGGGAGCAACCGAAAGAAGAAGAAGAAGATAAAAGAACTGGAAGCAGCATCTTTTTCATTTTCTCATCTGCGCACCTTTCAATCTTCTCTATCTTCCTCCTCCTCTACTTCATCTATCAACCCTTTTAATCTTTATTTTTTATATCCACCTGCACTCTACTCTGACCAGTACCTTTCTTTTCAGTATAACCCTTTTGTAGCTCAATGTGTGTATGTCTCTTTAAGAAACCTCCTGTGGGCATGTACAACTGTACAACCAGCAAGCCAGAGTCCCATTTTGTAGTTAGTTGTTGAGATGTAAACATGTATCTGTGTAAGCTCTGTCTGTTAATCAGTTTGTTTATTTTTATTGATGCTGATATGCAACCTGATGTGTTTTTATATAATAAAGCATCTTAAACGAACTACCCCACCTGCTTGTCTTCTATGTGTAGAGAGACAAGTGACATGGTGTCAGAAGTGGCATGTCTAAAGGACATGTTGTCAGAAGCGGTTTATCTAATGAACAGAAAGAATTCCAATTTCTCTACTTTCACTTCAAGAGGCATCAAGTCATGGTTGGTGGTATGTACAGAAGTGAACCGTCCTTGCTGTGTGTATAATTTGCAAAAAACAGATCAGAAATGAATTTTTAATGCTAAAACTTGCTCAAGCTATTTCTTATTTAATAAATATAAAGCAAAGCATACATACCACTCTAAATGATATTAAAATAAGTCTAAATGTCTGATATTGCTAGAATTTTTCAAATTACAATGGAAAATGTTTGAAATAAAGTCCAAATTGAATAAAATGAATAAAATAAGGGGAAACAACCGCATTTTTGCAAAGCATGTAGTTTTCGTATTAAGTAAAGATATCCGAGTTATCAGAAGTGTATGAAGTGTTTGCATATTTGTGCAGTGTTACAGTAAAGCTATTTTGCAGAATACCACCATTTCAGAGCATATTTTGCAAAGTACAGTATTTCGAAGAGTTTATTGTGCATTTGTGTGTTACTTCAAACTGCAGAGAGGCAACTCATTCGAACATAATTGCAAGAGCCATATTTTCAGTGTGTTTGTGCACATACTTTGTTGGTATGGCAGATGCATTTCGAAAACCCAGTGCACTTGTGTTTGACAGTAATATTGCTGAGAACTGGAGAGTGTTTGAGCAACAGTACGACATTTTCATGCAGGCTGCATTTTCTGTTGAAGATGACCATACTAAGGCATTTATTCTGCTTAACTTAGCTGGGTCAGAAGCCATTGAAAGGGAACATCCATTTGTGTATGCACCTGCTGTATATGCTAGAGAGGGGGAAAACTGTCATATTATTGTACAGGCTGAGTCAAAGGAGGACCCTGAGTTCTTAATAAAGTTTGATAACAAACTAATTTGTCCAGGGACATCTTCAAGTGGGTCAGATAAATATTGTAGCAGGAAATAAGGGGGTGGGATAAAAGGATTAAATGGGAATGAGGGATGATTTGGAGGAAATGAGGTAAGGGTACCGAGGGGCTTAAGGGGTTTAGGCAAGTGTAATTGGGAAAGGAATCACATTTTGGCATGAACTTGCTACAGAGCAGGATTATGTCCATGATGACCTGTAAGAAATGTGCCGGTCAGGTAGTTCTTGCTTTAGAGTTGCTATGAAGAATGACATGAGTATGGTGTTAAAGTATTTTCTTTCCTTTCTCCAATACCAGTTTTTCAAGTCTTTTGTAGTCCTAATGGTACTGCTACTACACTAGGGTTCTAAATTGCTAGAATTAATTTGCCAAGGGGTCAGGAGGAATGGTGTAAGTTAAATCAATTAGAGACTAACCTTAATTTGGAACATTAATATGTTGCCTTGCAGATTTAAATGATGAGGTGATTTGTGCCACTGTATGGGATTAAATAGGTTGGTGGTACTGAAAGGCTTGCCAGTTCCTTCTTTTTCCTTCTGTTTCTTTCCTTCCTTGGGGGTGGAGAAAAGTTATTTGTTTTCATTTAATTTAGTATTGAGAATGAAAGGATGGAGGTGGTTAAGTAAAGGTAGATTACTGTACCTGTTGAGGTGCTTGAGATTCTCACTTACTCATTGTACAAAATAGCAATTTGGGGCAGTGAAGCAGCAGCCTAGCTTAAGTTAATGTTGGTTTTGTGTTTTGGTGGCATTCATCTGAGCAGTAAATTTCATTGTAAGGTGCTTTCGTGCCATGTGGCACCCTCGAGTAATGGTTGTTGGCCTCACATTCATGGACCAGAATTCCCTGGGAACAACTTTGGTATGTTATACCTTTCAATGGTCAATACCTTGGACTTGATGTCATACTGTACAAAAAAAAAAAAAAAAAGCACGTTTGATAGCTTGTTTCAAGTTTTATAGGAGCAATATTTAACAGTCACGCTCATCTGATCAGCTCGTGGTCATTGTGGCTCCTTTCCCAGAGTGTCGTTTTCAGTTTATTATGTTTCTATATAATTTTCTTCTTCTGGTGCCTGAACATGAGGTGTTTGATGTTGATGATGATTTAGCTATTGCCCGCAATAGCTTGTGTAGGTTTTGGTGTGTGTTTAGGATAGCATTCCAAGAAAAGAAATAACCAGTTGTGATGCAGAAATAGGAAGTAAGGCAGCATTGGAGAATGGATCCGAGATAAGATAGTACTGGGTTTTAAATGTTGTTATTCATATAGACAGTTGGGATTTCATGGAGCAGACAGAAACATGTGTTTCCAACAAAGATCTCTATCAGCTGTTACAAATTTAACCTGAGCCATCTCAACTGTAATGTGCGCTGCACATGCGCAATATTCTCCGTGCATTTTTGGTTAACACATTTTACTCCTTAGTCATAAAAGTTCATTAAATGTCACTTATTTTTGATAATGGAAATGGTGCACAGGTGGTTTAGTAGTAAATATACCTCATTATAGCTCTCAGCAGTACAGATCTCCGCAGAATGGTCAGACTTTACTTCATGTTTTGGTTTGTTATTCGGTTTCCAATAGGGTCAGTGTTTGCTTTGTGTACATATATATTAACAACATGTATAATGGCACCTAGCAGTTACCTTAATTTTCTTGTAATATGTTACATTTTCTACTGTTATTACTTTATGTTCAAGGTAAATATGTTCCTCCATTGATATTGGCCTGTAGTAACAGGTTGCTACCAGTATTTATTTGTCACAATGTTTTTGATTTTGGGCTGGGCCAAAGCTGATAAGTAAAGATAACATAAAAATTATAATCTGTAAAATTCACAAGGTATTTGTGAATTTTACCAATTATAATTGGTGTGTTTCTTGGGGATGATTCCAAAAGAGTTGCTCTCAGTGTTTTTTTTTTTAACCTTAAATTAGCAGTCTGTTCAGAACAGGCGTGTTGGAATCATTAGCAGGCATGGGAAAACGGCCTCTTTACATCTGTACAGTTGGTTTTCTGGCAAATATCTGGGGATTGAACTCAGTAGATAATGACAGCATTTGAGGTTTGGACTTCATATTCCCTCATGAAATGCATGCGATTTCAGGTCTTGATGGCTAGCAACTTTATAGGGTTGAGGAACAATAGCTAAAGTAATGGCAGTACTCAGCTACTCACTTTCATTAAGGAACTCCTTTTGAACATATAGTAATGAAGTTAAGTTTTGATGCAAGGGTTCATGTTGCATGAAAACTGTTGGTGGGGTGGAATACTGATGGTTAGAGGGAGGAGGCTTGACAGCTTATGGTGTCTGCAGCTTCTAAAACAAGAGTAATTAACTGTTCTACTTAGGTGTTAGCAGAAATTTTGTGCTTGCACTTTTAAAGAATATATTTGGACTGGGCAATGGCACCCCCTTTCAATCCTATACACTGGTATAATAAAAAAAAAAAAAAATTTTACAAGGCTCCTGTACCTTTCATGTTTGGAAACTTTCCTAAAGAGAAATGTCAGTGGCTAACGTTGGGCCATTGTCCCCCTTTATTAATTTGCTTCATCCAGATTTCTTGCCCTAAGAGGTTGAGAGGTATGGCCATTGGTTAATATTCTCATTCTTTAACCCCTTTAGAGCCGATTGGTTTAGTCCATCCTCTGGCGTGAGGCCTGGGTTGGTTCCACACAGATAAGATGGCCACTGCTATGAAGAAGCTAACCAGAAAACAAGGCACAGAAAATGGCTAAACCTAAATGTTAAGATTTAATTTAGGAGGAAAATGTGTGGCCGGCAGATGGGGGATCAGAAGCACACAGAAGAAAAACAGAGAAGAAAACAAGAAGAATACTTGTGTTACACTATTACCTCCTTGTAGTTGGTTGCCTTTGCATCTGCTAACTAAAACACCATGCATAATGGTTTACTATTTTATAGGTTCATAGGTAGGTACTAGGCTATCGGCCTTGGGGCCTATACAAGCCTAGCCAAAAAGGTACCCTGGCTTTCGCCACTCAAGAAAATTATTTTCCTGTGCCCCTGTCGAGCAGAGCCACAGAGGTATCCTCGGGGTGAATTTCCTATGTCAAAAACAGTGTAGTTCTGGTGACAATGAAGGCTGTCTTCTCAATGCCAAATGTGATTGTCCAAAAACGCAAAATATAGTCCAATAAAGATGTTTCTAAAAACAGATTTAATGAGTACACCAGATATAACAAAACAAAAAACAAAACATCCACTAGTTTAGCGCTTTCGTCTCCCTCCGGAGACTTCCTCAGAATCAGTTAACTGACAGATTTTAACATCTTATATACAAATTGGGCTGGCAATAAAGATTAATTAATTAATTGATTGATTGTCTCTTAAAGACCTACTATACATACTAGGCCATCAAATATAAGCTGACCTTTTAAAAAACAGTGAATTCATACTATACAGGAACAGTATAACACCACAGTTTAGTAAAATAATCCAAGACAACATGTCCCACCGAAATAATGGCAATTCCGTGCTGTCTTAATCTATCTTTTCAAACATCTACAAATACGAACCTTTGTATTCAAAAATAAATATTGATATTTAAATAATGATGCCCATATATAGGCTTATAAATAATTGTCATAATAAATCACCATAAATATAAATACATTGTTAATATCTGTATATATATATATATATATATATATAAGAATACATAAATACTTCTTTGTGATTAGTAAATTGCATAAAAAAAACATGAAATTCATAAAAATCATATAAATCCCCTAGTATATGTATGTATACTAGAAATATTATTAAATAAGTGGTAAATATAAATGTAGGTATATAAATATAGTAAATGTATAAATATGTAATAAATAAATATATAATGACAATAAATAATGACAATAAGATTACAATGAAGTTAAAATACCCATATGAGTTAAAATAGAGGAGGGATAGGTTCCTGACCCAGAGACTCCCCAGACTCTGGAATAGTGCCTCTTTGGTCCTCTTCAAAAGGAACCTTGACGATTGGATGGGAGAAAGGAAATTCACCCCGGGGATCACGTCAGTCGCCCTGCTAGACAGGGGTCCAGGGAAGTAAATAGTGTGGGAAGAAATAGCCAGGGAATTGTTATGGCTAGGCTTGTATAGGCCCTAGGTCTGATAGCCTAGTACCAACCTATGAACCTATGAATAGTCCCTACAAACATCTAATAAATAGGTATAATAGCCATTACTACTATTTGGTCTTATATTACTTAGAGGAACTCAACCACAAATTGCCCTTTCAATCTATTTTCTAATTATTATTTTTGTTTTTATTGTTATTAATATTGATGTGTTTCTTCGGGTCTGCTGCAAGTAATTTTAATGCTGGGGTAATAGAGATATGGTCATTGAGACCCTTGCCACAACATGCATCGAGTTTCAGCTGCCAAATCATTTCTCTAAACTCCAGTTGTGTCTCCCAGTCACCACCCCTTTCTGGGTAATCCACCTCTTCTAATACCCAAAATTTAAAATCCTCTTCTTTACAGATCAAAACATGTCTATATAGGGCATTATTCTCATTGTGCTTGTTAATATCTCTAATATGCTCGTAGATTCTGGTCCTGAGGTGGCATTCAGTAGGGAAAACTGAGGTACAGAGTTTTTACCAAAGGGGATGACAATGCACTTTTTGGCATTGAGCTTGAGGCCATGGCTTTGACACCAGGCATCTGTCTCTTTGAGGCCCTTTTGTAGGATGTACACATCATTAGGAGTTTCAATTATGGCTCCTAGTTTGTAGTTATCTGTGAACTTCGTTAGCCTGTACTTCATAAAAGTAGATATCAAACAGGGAGGACCCAGGACTGAACCCTGTTGTACTCCACTTGTCACTGGTCTGAAGTCGAATTTGGAGTCTGCTACTTTTACAGTGTGGGTTCTGTCAGTGAGCCAGTTGGCAACCCATCTTGTGACATAGGGATTTATACCTAGTTTAGTGAGTTTATCTATAATTCCAGAGTGGGGGATGGTGTGAAAAGCCTTGGCGAGATCTAAATAGGCTGTGTGAACCACCTTACCCTCGTCTACAGCTTTGGTGACTGCTTCAAAGAAGTCAGTCAGGTTTAGGAGACATGATCTTCCTTTTACAAACCTGAACTGGGTGGGGTCCAGAGTTTGGAGATTAACAATGTCTTTGTTTATAAGTTCCACGATGATATGTTCCATGGCCTTGCAGACCAGGCTCGTTAGGCTAATGGGGCGGTAGTTACCAAGGTCCGTGGAGGCTCCCCTTTTGTGGAGTGGGATAACCGTTGCTGTGTGCCATTCAGAGGGCACAAAGCCTGAGGTGAGGCTATGATTGAGCATATTGCTTAGGTGGGGTGCCAGTCCATTCTGTAGTTCATGTAGAACACACCCTGGGATGTTGTCAGTTCCCATGGATGCTGTGTTCTTGGCTTTGGAGAGTGTATTTTTTACCTGTGCAGCCATGATTACAGGAACTTTACATTCTTCCAGTATAGAGATGGGCCTTTTAGGTGGTGAGGGGGGGTAAAGTTTACACTGAACCTATCTGCCAGGATGTTGGCAATATCAGTTGGTTCTGTATATTTAGTGCCATTGTGCTGTAACTCAGAGCAGATCTGAGTATTGCCATTAAGATTCTTGACATAGCTATAGAATGCTTTGTGGTTGTCTTTAGAATCAATGGTGATTTTGTTTTCATAACAAGCTTTGGAGGATTTTATGAGGGATCTCAGCTTCCTACTGAGGCTGACCAGGGAGTTCTTCCAGTCATGGAATTTTACTCTTTTTTGCAACAGTTTCTTTCTTCTGTTGTAGAGTTTGTTTATGGCAGGGGACCACCAGACTGGCTTCCTTTTTTTGGAGGATAGCATCTTGGTTCTGTTAGGGATAGCACGATCCATGCACTCATGTAAATGCTTATAAAGTGCATTTGTGTAGGATTCAGCAGTCGTACCTCTATTGTCCATCTGCATGGGTGTCATGAAGTTTGCCACTTCTGTCCTAAAAAGCATGAAGTTGGCTTTGGAGAAATTATTTTACAGTGGTTTCCCTAATGGGGGGTGGGGGCAGAATGTGGATGCCTAGGCTGATTATCTTGTGGTCGGATCTGACCAATCAGGAATTGACCTCTGGTGTGGAACACCGGTTGTCCATGTTGGTAATGATCAGGTCTAGGATATTGCTGCTCCTGGTGGGGGTGTGGATAAGTTGATCCAAGGCGTTGGAATTTATGAATTCCAGAAAACATTGAGCAAAAGAGTTGGTACATGAGTAGTTTTCCCAGTTAATGGTGGGGTAGTTGAAATTGCCCATTATATGGGTGTCAGGTTGTACCCTAATATTTTCCAATGTATAAAGAAATGAGGAATGGGAATCCTGGGGTATGGTGGGGAATCTGTAGCAAGTTACAATTTGGATTGCGGTCTTGCCCAGAGTTAGTTGCACTTGGATAGTCTCAGATGCATTATGCTGAGCAACTATCCTGGAGGTGTGGATGTCCTTAATGAATATGGACACGGCTCCACCTTTAGTGTTTTGGTCCAGGTTAGGTGGCTGAAAGGTGTGGTATGAATTATAGCCAGGTAATACAGCGGTGCTCTGTGGAGCCTTGAACCAGGTCTCTGTCACTGCACAGATGTCGATGTTCTCCATTTTAAGGAGTGCCTTGAGTGAATGCATTTCGAGGTCTAGACTTCTAGCATTGAGTAGCATTACCCTCAGATTTTGCTTGCTTGTACTTGTTACTGTGGTGAATTTGTCATAATGGGGTGGGAGGTTGGCATAATGGTTAAGGTGTTCACCTTACAAACACAAGGTCCAGGGTTTGATTCTCAGATGAGGTAAATGGCTAGGCTTTAAATGGCCCACAAAGGCAGTTAGCCTAGTACTAACCTATGAACCTATGACCCTATTTGAACCTTGCCTAAAAAAGGCACTATAGGGGTGGCAAGAGCCTTAGCCAGTATCCAGAATCCCAACGGCGACAGGTGCAGGCCATCTCTGGTAAAGCATCGTGGTCTGTCGATTATGTCACCCCAGGCAGACAGTTACTGGATCCCCTTAGAATAACACCAGAAGCTTAGCCAATTGTTGAAGTCAATCATTTTGTCCTTGTACTGTGGTATCATTTTGGAGGATGGCAGGATGCTACTCAGGGCTAGGGTCATACCTGCCTGGGCCACATGATCCGAGAGCTCTTTCATGTCTCTTTTCATGTTGTCCAGGGATGTACATCACAGGTCATTCACACCAACATGGATAATGACAGAGTCATATCTGTACTTGTTGTGGAGTGATCTGAGTGTTTGCGTTATGTGGCAGATCCTGGCAATCGACAGGCAGCTGACAGTAACTTTCTCCTTGTTTAGCCTGGTGAGTGGAACATCAGTGTGCCTGACTATAGAGTCACCTATGACTAGAGTGTTGGGTACATTATTATGCCTTATGGGTTGTGGTTGAGTGGCACAGTGAGTTTGTGGGCTGTGTGTCATTTGGGTTGTGTTCAGAGGTGGAGGTTGCATGCGTTTCTGCTTTGGAAGTCCTTGTTGCTTGAGCAGAGTTTTATTAAGAGCTTCTGTGAATGTAGGTGTGTGTTTTGTGTTGCTATGTGTGTGTTGGTGGTGTGTGTTTTGTGTTGCTATGTGTGTGTTAGTGGTGTAGGTTTTGAAGGACTATGTGATGAGAGTGGTGTGGTGCAAGTGTTTACCTTCTCCTCTTGACTGTCTAGTCCAGTCTTGAGTGAAGAGAGCTTTGCTTCCAGTTTGGCTATATAATTGCATCTCTCACAGGTTGTAGTGTTGGGTGGTAGGAGGAGAGGGTTGTCTGTGTACATGAGGCAATTGCGGCATTGCCCCAAGATGCCCAGATTCATCAGGTAGACGGGAGAAAAAAACGGGAGCTGACCCCCAGAATTGCCTGTATAGGTGCTTATTTATTAAGAAAAATCCAAGCCAAGGAAACTGCACAAAAATACCAAGAAAATCCAATGAAATAGCAGTATACACGGAGATAGTAGCCACTGAGTATTCCAAAACGTTTATTGAAGCCAGAAACAAACGGAAAAAATTATACAGCAGACCATGAACGCCTTATAAAGCTCATTACATGCATTTTCGCCTATTCATTGACTTCATCAGATAGTTAATGAATCAGTCTATTTCACTGGTATATATATATATATATATATATATATATATATATATATATATATATATATATATATATATATATATACACACACAATCCTTAATTGTAGAACCAATAGAATTCATTATCTCATTAAAATACCGCTAATTTTTGTTAGGATGCCATTGTATACATCAAAAACCATTTGTGCAAAACTTAAATCTTGTATTTTTTACATTTTATTAGTTAAAAACTTTGTATGAATTTAAAAACGTTATTATAAAAGTTGCTGTTAAAAAACTTTTATTAAAAACTTACTATTTAATAATGTTCCTTTTTCTAAATAAATAAATAAATAAATAAAATCCTTTCATTATTAAATTCCAAGCGCCATCTAGTGGCAGAACTTAATATAGTTCCTGTACCTCACTCAAAGTTTTGCTGACCTTAGTTTTAACAATGGTAAAATGGAAATAAATTAATTTAACCCAGGCGGTTTTCCTGCCTCTAATGTTACTTGCCACCATAGTTCTCTAAATTCTATTCTTTCTTCCCAAGGGCCACCTCTAATATCCTGTGGAATTTGTTCTAATACCATAAACTTGTATTTGTATCCTGGGCATACTTTACTATGTTTGTATAAAGCATTGCATTCTTTCTCCGTTGTTATTTCATACATGTGCTCATAAATCCTTCTCTTCAACATTCTCTCAGTTTTTCCTATATAGAAGGACCCACATTTTTCACAGATTGCCATGTAAATTATTCCCTTTGATTCACAGTTATAATACTCCGAACTGTAAATCCATCTTTTTCTACTTTCCAAATAAAAATTATTGTTGTTCATTATGTTTGTACACTGACTACAATGCCCACATTTGTATGTTCCAATTCTATTTCTGTTGATGTTAAATTTCTTTTTATTTTCTATGATGTTTCTTATATTTGGTGAATTCTTATAAATTATTTTTCTAGATATTTTGGTTAGGTTGTCAATATCTGAAAAAGCTACAAATTTCTCCCATTCCGTCAAAAATATATTTTTAATATAATTATTTACACCATTATAGAAATTTGTAGCTTTTTCAGATATAGACAACCTAACCAAAATATCTAGAAAAATAATTTATAAGAATTCGCCAAATATAAGAAACATCATAGAAAATAAAAAGAAATTTAACATCAACAGAAATAGAATTGGTACATACAAATGTGGGCATTGTAGTCAGTGTACACACATAATGAACAGCAATAATTTTTATTTGGAAAGTAGAAAAAGATGGATTTACAGTTCGGAGTATTATAACTGTGAATCCAAGGGAATAATTTACATGGCAATCTGTGAAAAATGTGGGTCCTTCTATATAGGAAAAACTGAGAGAATGTTGAAGAGAAGGATTTATGAGCACATGTATGAAATAACAACGGAGAAAGAATGCAATGCTTTATACAAACATAGTAAAGTATGCCCAGGATACAAATACAAGTTTATGGTATTAGAACAAATTCCACAGGATATTAGAGGTGGCACTTAGGAAGAAAGAATATAATTTAGAGAACTATGGTGGCAAGTAACATTAGAGGCAGGAAAAACGCCTGGGTTAAATTAATTTATTTCCATTTTACCATTGTTAAAACTAAGGTCAGCAAAACTTTGAGTGAGGTAGAGGAACTATATTAAATTCTGCCACTAGATGGCGCTTGGAATTTAATAATGAAAGGATTTTATTTATTTATTTATTTATTTAGAAAAAGGAACATTATTAAATAGTAAGTTTTTAATAAAAGTTTTTTAACAGCAACTTTTATAATAACGTTTTTTAATTCATACAAAGTTTTTAACTAATAAAATGTAAAAAATACAAGATTTAAGTTTTGCACAAATGGTTTTTGATGTATACAATGGCATCCTAACAAAAATTAGTGGGATTTTAATGAGATAATGAATTCTATTGGTTCTACAATTAAGGATTGTGTGTATATATATATATATATATATATATATATATATATATATATATATATATACACCAGTGAAATAGACTGATTCATTAACTATCTGATGAAGTCAATGAATAGACTAAACGCATGTAATGAGCTTTATAAGGCATTCATGGTCTGCTGTATAATTTTTTCCATTTGTTTGTGGCTTCAATAAACGTTTTGGAATACTCAGTGGCTACTATCTCCGTGTATACTGCTATCTCGTTTCTTATTTATTAAGAACTAAAATGTTTTCCTCTAGACAAGTGGGGAAAGTTGAGTGATGTAGTAATGTGTAGCTTATTTAGTGCTTATAACGAGTTCTGAACAAGTGCTGCGCTCAAAGAAACAGAACTGACTGCTAAATCTAAATAACTGGCTAATTCTAAGAATGGCACCAGGAATAGTTTAACCCTAGCTAAGCAGCGATGCATAAAGTGTATTTTTTTTTAAATATAACAGTAGCAAATGAGCAAACTGATTTAAACAAATTATCCAATAAAAAGCTAAAAATGGAGCCCCGTTCCAGCAGTCTTTGATCAGGCAAGTTCTAACTGCACACTCCTGCCACTAAGGTGCAGGGGAGCCTTCTCCAAAAAAGATGGTCTGGATTAGTGCTCAAGTTATGCAAACAAAGCCAGATTCAGCAGGTCTGAATTTAGTCTATGCTACAGCAAACAAGCCGTACCAATTTCAGGAAGAAACGGTTCAAAGATGCAGGCACAATAAGCCTTTAACCAGGAACTCCAAGCTCTGAAGGGCAGAATCTACCCTCTCCTCCCACAAGACTACACCTTCTTAATGTAAAATAACTGGCCCAAAGCCCAAGTGCTTAAACCAGAACAAATACACACTTAGAATAACAGACACTAAGCCTTCAATAAGCAATTCCAAACTTAGAAGGCTGTAAGCTACCTGTCCTGCCACAACAGTGCAGACCACAAAACTTCTTAATGTAAAACAACTGGTCTGAAGCCCAAGTGCTTCAACCAAAGGCTTAGAATAACAGTTACAATTTAATCAGGCTACTAACAAGCAGTAATAAATGCAACAGAATAAATGCAATAAAGTAGGAAGAAACACAAGTACAGAAAAGAAGATGAATAAAGTGCAATATGTTTTATATAACAATAGAAAATGAGCACACTGATTTAAACAAATTACCCAATTAACCAGTAAAAAAGCTCAAAACTGAGCCCTCTTCCAGCAGTCTTCAATCAGACAAGGTCTAACTGCACACTCCTGCCACTAGGGTGCAGGGGAACCATCCCCAAAAAAGATGGCCTGGATTAGTGCTCAAGTTATACAAACAAAGCAAGATTTAGCATGCCTGAATCTAGTCTATACTACAGCAAACAAGGTGTACCGATTTCAGAAAGAAACAGTTCAAATAAGCAGGCACATTAATCCTTTAACCAGAAATTCCCAGCTCAGAAGGGCAGAATCTAACCTCTCCTCCCACAAGAGTGCAGACCACAAACCTTCTTAATGTAAAATAACTGGCCTGAAGCCCAAGTGCTTAAACCAGAACTAATACACTTTTAGAATATCAGACACTGAGCCTTCAATTAGCAATTCCCAGTTTAAAAGGATGTAAACTACCTGTCCTGCCACAACAGTGCAGACCACAAACCTTCTTAATGTAAAACAACTGGTCTGAAGCCCAAGTGCTTAAACCAAAAGGCTTAGAATAACTGTTACAATTTAATCAGGCTACTACCAAGCAGTAATATATGCAGCAGAATAAATACAATCAAGTACTTTTAAGAAGAGGCAAAAGCAAAATAAAGTGCAATTTTTTTTCAGTAACGTGCAAGGAGAGAGGAAGGAGGAGCAGAGGTTAAGAAACTAAGTGAGTTGCCCTTCTCAAATGTTCTTTATCTATTAAGTAGAGTGAACACCAGACTGGGAGGGGTGTCCCAGATCAAATTTATAGAAGGAGCGGGCAACTGCAAAGCCACCAACTATAACAACTCTACAAGAATAGGGTGGGAGGAAGGGGAAAAAACAGTTTCGGGACAGATGAGAAACATAAAACAATGCTAGAAGATATATAAAATAATTCAGTCAGGCAAACAATAATTCAGTCAGGCAAAAATAAGACATTGCAGAACTCTGAAAGGTTAAAATACCAAGAAATATACTTATCAATCAGTGATATATTTCCAGATTGTTTGAGAATCACACCAGCGAGAACCCAGGAGTTTCCAACAGTGTATGCAAGAATTTACAAACAGAAACCATTTTTAAATCAGCAAGCCTTGAAGCAATCAGATAACACAAAAGTTGTTAGACCTGTTTTATAAACTCCACCTCAGAAATAGGGGGTAAGCAGTTTCAGGACAGATGAGAAACATAAAACAATACCAGAAAATATATAAAATAATTCAGTCAGGCAAACATTAATTTAGTCAGGCAAAATTAAGACAATGCAGAACTCTGAAAGGTTAAAATGCCAAGAAATATACTTATCAATCAGCGATATATTTCCAGATTGTTTGAGAATCACATCAGTCAGAACCCAGAAGTTTCCAACAGTGTATTACCCAGAGGAAGGTTGGCATTATGGTTAAGATATTTCCCTTAGAGACACACAGTGCAGGGTTTGTGCTAATCTGAGTACAGGGTTTGATTCTCATATGAATTAATTGGCTAGGCGTAAAATGGCCCACAGAGGCAGTTAACTCAGTGCTAATCTATAAGCCTAGGCCCATGTTTCTTATAACTGCATTGTTCAAAATCTTTATTTCAGTACATTTTTGGAGGGGGGGGGTGGTTGCTTGGATCTGTGGGCTTACTCATCTAAATTTTCTAATGAGGGTGTGGGGGGTTAATCCTGCTGTGTGTCCAGATTTCTTGCTCTAGGAGGTGAGGATGCATGAGTGCAGTCACTAAATGAGAGCTGCGTCTACTGCTTGTGCCATAAAACCATTCTACAGCAGTTTGTTCCCTCCCTAATTATGGAAGGAATTGCTAGGGGATATGGCATTCTCAGGTTATTGTGGATAGGGAATGCTGGGCAGAATAGCAGCTGTGCAGTTGATGAACAAGGTAGGCCCTTGGCAGCACCTAAGGTTATCATGTTTTGTGTGTGAAGAGGATTTACAGTTTTCTTTGTTCTTGCAGATCACAATGAGGTTGCATATGGCAGAAGTGCAGAGTTGCAGCAGTTGTTAGCCCAAGGGAAGTGGACTCGACAAGTAAAGATGAGGCTGCAGTGGAAGTGCTGGCTGCTGGAGCAGTACGCAATGGGGTGTGGAGGTGCAGAGTGGGCATCAGTTGGTGGGCTGAAGGAAGTGGGCACGAAAGGCTACGGAGGCTGTTGCAGTGGGCATCCTGGTCACATGAGTGGTGCATGATGAGGTCACAGATGGCAGTCTGTGGAGTGAGCAGCAGTCACTGGCCAGGATTAATTGGAATTGACAGGTAACAGATTCTGCTGGTGTGGATACTGAGTTGCGCACAATGAGGTTGAAGGTAATCTTACTTTATTTGGTATGCCTTAAGGCACATCAGATTTGGTGTGGTTTGGGTGGTGTGGGGGCAATTGATGAGGAGGTATATTGAGGCAGGATAAAGCAGGGTTGGGGATTGTTTATGGGGAGTCTGCAGTTCCCACGGGTGTTGTGGAGTCACAGCATTCATAGGGGCATAGGAAATTATGAGTCTAATGGCTCTAAGGCCTGTATAAATTAGCCATGTTCCACTTTTATTTCCATTTGCAGCACCTATTGCTCTTGTCCAAGAGGTATAAGGGTGGAACCCTTGAGGTTAATTTATGGGTACTCATCCAGTTGTTTAAACAGTGTTTGTCGACAGCCATTGAGGTGTTCTGTTTGGCAGGAAGTGGGAGCTTGTTCCAAAGGTGTGGTATCTTCTGGGGAGACAAATTTGTCCTTCAAGCAGGCATTGCTAATGTCACACACTGAGTTAGGGTTTTAGAGCGAGTAACACATGTACCATTGGACTGGTTCTTTGGGCTGATCGAAGGTGGTCCAGTATATGTAGGCTTTTAAGAGTAGGTAGGGTTTGATGGGGCATTGTAGGTATGCAGGTGTTTTCGGGATATGTGAGGAACCTTTTTTTTTTTAATGCATGAGTTAAAAGGCTTAAACAAGCCATGGCTTTGGGGATTCCTTGCAAAGGTAGGTCATGTTTGATGATGCAAAGGTAACACATAAAAAGAAAAGTTTCAAGGGGAAAGCCAAAGACAAGCAGTGGATTAAGGATGTTCAGCTTTTGGGCTTTTGAAGTTGCATATTGGCTAGTTTACTTGGGTCATTTTGGGTGTGCGTAATAAGTTGGTACATTGTTTACCATTGTGATTGTTAGATCTATAGGGTTGTTCATGGTGATTTGCATTTGTTAAAAAGGTGAGGAAGGCATATGGGAGGGCATTACCTCTTTGGTTAAATTTGTGTTGCAGCTGTCTGTGGGAAGGGGTTAGGTGGGAAAGATTTACTTATCTGTCAGGCTTGGGATCAAGGTAAGGCAGTTAACTGGTCAAGTAGGATTTACCTGCTAGTAGTACAGTTGTAGGGGTGATAAGGGTAAGTGTACTTACTAAATCTTGGTAGATGGTTCATTGGTTTGTAAGTTTGGGGTATATTTGATAGATGGGTACTTTGTTGTATATGCTGAAATTAGACAGCCTAAGTGAGGCATCATTTTGGGATTCCTTGCAAATGTAGGTTATGTTTTAATTCTTTTTTATTTTTAATTTTTTTTTTTTCTAGATGCAAAGGTAACAAAGGAAAGGAAAGTTTTGTTTGGGTTTGATGGGGATTTCCATTTGATGACAAATGAGGCATTTGATGTTTGGCTGGAAGATGTAGTTTAGGAGGGTTGGGTTTGTGGCTTGTTGGATGGAAGGAAGGATGATTGAGGGGATGTTGGATATTTGGTATTTCATGTTAATTTGGTTTAGGAGGTTCAGCGGGAGTCATTGGGTTAGGGTTCATTTTCATTTAACATGGTAGTGGTGTGGCTTTTGGGTTTGTGCTGCTAAACATCCATGATCATTTAAAACATTTTTTCCCCTCTTATAATGGATACTTGGTGTGGTGGCAGGAGTCCTATTAATTTGAATTTTAGAGAGATCGTATTTTGTTATTATATCCATTGGTTTGTACATGGGGCTGCAATTTGGCATTGTCATAGGCAATTGCCTCTGCGTGGTTTCATGCGGCAGTGGGCTTAGTGTTGAGTTGTCCAGTTGGTTGGTAATGAACTGGGAATCATTATGAAGCTTTTATTAGTAGTTGGGTAAGTAGGTATTTAGCTCAAACAGTGGTTTTGCTAAGTTATGAAGTTATGGTTTGTTAATATAGCATTGGAGGGGGATTAGTGGTTTGATCTCAGCTGTTTAGGCAAGTGGCTATTTTGTTATGTGATAAGGCTTTGAGAGGTGGTTCCACAGATCCAATCTAGTTAGATGGGATTCGCCGAATGATGTTTGGCTTAATGCCTTTTTAATGGTGGTTAGGTTGTTGGAATTTCAGTTGAAGAGTGGGGGAACAGCCTGGTCACGCTGGTGGGTACAGAAGAGGGGCAGGCTTCCCCTCTTCTGTTCCCGCTCTGGTGGTGTTTGTTCAATTCAATTGGGTTGGGAAATGAAAGTGAGCAGCTGGATGCTGCTTGAGTAAAATAAGCAAGCGGAGATAAACTGTTTATTTGGGCTGGATGTGTAATTCAATAAATGGTAAATGAAGTGAGTGGTGGTATGCTGCTTCATAAGTAAGCGAGTGGAGGTATGGACGCTGCTTAATGGGTCAGGATGAGCGGGGTCACGCTGTCCTGGTTAATGTTACATGAATGTTATGCGCAACTATACCATATGTCAGTTGTAATAATTGGTTAACAAAATTATGATTCTGGAAGTTTAATAAAGGTTATCAGACGTCATTTGGTGTAATGTGTTTAGTGAAGGGGTCCCGGACAAATGAAGTTTGGTAACAAAGTAATTATTCCAGGGACATCTTCAGGTGAGGTCAGATAAATATAGTTTCAGGATTTAAGGGGGTGGTTTGAAAGGGTTAAATGGGAATGAGGAATGATTGAGAGGAAATGAGGTAAGAGTAGGGAGGGGCTTAAGGGGTTTAGGCAAGTGTAACTGGGGAAGGAATCACATTTTGGCGTGAACTTGCTACCCGCCCTCCCTCCCCCTTTTTGTGGCGGAATGGTGGGGATTGTGATTATATTCAGTCTGGGTAGTGCGAAGAAGAGGGGTAGGCTTGCCCTCTTCTGTTCCTCCTCTGGTGTTGGTTGTTCAATTTAATTGAGTTGGGAAAGGAAAGTGAGCAGTTGGATGCTGCTTGAGTAAAATAAGCAAGCAGAGGTAAGCTGTTTATTTGGGCTGGATGTGTAATTCAGTAAATGGTAAATGAAGTGAGTGGTGGTATGCTGCTTCTTAAGTAAGTGAGTAGACATATGGACGCTGTTTACTGGGTCAGGATGAGCAGGGTCATGCTGTCCTAGTTAATGTTACATGGATGTTATGCTCAACTATGCCATATAATTGGTTAACAAAATTATGTTTATGGAAGTTTAATTAAGGTCGTGAAACGTCATTTGGTGTGATGTGTTTATTGAAGGGGATCGGGACAAAAACATAACTTTAGAGAAATGTGTAACCCCCAGACAAATGTTACAATGGAAAGGCACTTATTTTACACAAGGGATCAAAAGCCTGGTGAAACTTTTGTATATAACTGACCTGAGAAATAAAGCTAAAACATGCAGATCTGGTGATTTAACAGTTGATTTAATAAAGGACAGACTTGTGTGTGGTATAAAAGATGATGTTTTGAGAAAGATTTTGCTTTGTGACAGTGATTTAACTTTCAATAAGGCCATCGAGATTTGTTAGGTATATAAACTTACAGAAAAGCACACCAATATGCTTACAAATGAGAATAGCTTTACAAGTTACTGCAGCAAAGCTCACGTGGATAGTATGCAGCATGTTATTAAAAGAAACAGGCCCAAGAACATGGCAGCAACTGTAGTCTGTGCCACACCCACTGGTAAACGTCAGAGCTTTCTATCAACTTCCTGAGTTTGCACAGCCTCAGTGAAGCATAAAAATGAGTCAGAAAACTCACAGCATGGACCCCCAAACTAGTTTCATTGCCAGTCATCATAACTGTGGTAACAGTCGTGATCTAAAAGAGAAAAATGCTTAACATTTGGTCAACAATGCCACAAATGTAGTAAATGGAATCACTTCAAAAGATTTTGTAAATCAAAGGCCACACGTTATTTTATTAAAAGGGAATATTTTGAGAATTGAGTTGATCAATTAGACAGCAGTAATGTGGCATCTCCTACTTTTTATGTTGATGGTGTGTCAGTGTTTAATGAGACAGTCAATGCAGTAGACTTATGGGCCAAAAATGAAGTATTTTGTACTGTTCCGATAAATGGCAAACCCATAGAGCTCAAAGCTGATACTGGCTCAAAGTGCAATGTTATGTTTGTTGAAACATTTGCTAGAGTAACTGCTGGTGAAAGTCTTGATTTGGCAAAGTGTGTGAAGCTTGTTGTATACGGTGGTGAAGAGATTTAGACTGAAGGCTCAGTAGTGCTTTCATGTTGCTCTGTAGGTAGAAGTTACAACTTATTATTTTATGTGGTCAAGAGGCATGTCCAGTCATTATTAGGCCTCAGAGATATTTTGAAAATGGGACTACTTTCACTTAAGAAGGAAGTTCACCGTGTTAGCCTGAAAGACCACTACTCTAATTTTGCCCAATCTGTTTTTCTACCTATGCTGATCTAGTCGAAGAAAAACTGAGCAACCTTCCGGCTGTGCACTCCATGAAGTTAGACCCATATGTCAGTACAGTTGTCAGACCAGCCAGAAAAGTTCCAATAGCTATGCAGACTAGAGTTAAAGCCGAACTAGATAAACTGGTGCAACAAGGTGTAATGTGTCCAGTTGAAACTCCAACTGAATCGGTACTTCCATGGTGATAGCTCTTAAGAAAAGCTCAGATGACATCAGAATATGTATTGACCCTTGAGATTTGAACAAGGCACTGAAAAGACCTCATCATTCAATGCGCACAGTCAAAGAGGTCTCAGCCTTGATGCCAAATGCTACTGTTTTTTCCTGTCATAGATGAAAAAAGTTCATTTTGGCAGATTTTGCTTGACAAGAAATCCTTATTGCTCACTACATTCAGTACTCAGTTTGGCAGGTACAGATTTTTGAGAATGCCATTTGGGATAAAATCTGCAAAGTGCAGTCTTTCAACATGTAATGGAGCAAATTTTTTCTGGGTATCCTTGTGCTACTGTAGTAGACGGCATACCGATAGGACGTAATGGTGAAGCTGAGCATGACAGAAACCTCAGAAAATTTCTGGAAAGGGCACGTCAAGTAAATCTTAAGCTCAATCCACAGAAATGCAAATTCAGGCTATGAGAAGTCACTTACGTTGGTCATTTATTTACCAGTTCAGGCTTACTACCAGACCCTTCTAAGCAAACAGACATTCTTGAGATGCCAGCTCCAGACAATGTTCAAGCCCTGCAATGTTTCTTGGCATGGTTAACTATCTAGGCAAGTTCATTTCAGACTTGAGTCAAATATCAGCACCACTCAGAGGGTTAACACTTAAAGATGGTGCTTCGTTTTGGTTAGAACAGCACCAGAGAGCATTTGATATCCTGAAACAGAGAATTGCCAGTTCACCTACTCTCAGATACTGTGATGTCCACAAGCCAGTTACTCTTTCATGTGATGCTTCGAAATTTGTTCTTGGTGCAGTCATTCTACAAGAGGTTAACCTATTGCTTATGCATCCAGAACTCTCATCCAAGCTGAAATGCAGTATGCGCAGATAGAGAAAGAGCTTCTGGCAATTGTGTTTGCATGTTCCAAGTTCCATGATTATGTGTATGGTAAACCTATCCAGATCGAAACAGATCATCAGCCTTTAGTCACTACCTTGAGAAAGCCAATGCACACAGCCCCAGCCAGATTGCAATGCATGTTGAGATTGCAAAAGTATCATTTCAATCTTGTCTACAAGAAAGGCACACTTCTTTATCTTGCTGATACATTATCCAGATCACCCAGAATTACCACTGAACAGCATGAGAATGAAAATTTTGATTTTGTAGTTGTGGAAGTGAGAAATTTGTCAACCACACGTCTTGATGAGCTGAGAGGAAACACAGCCACAGATCCAGTTTTACAGAAGCTCAACTACTTTCTCAAAGAAGGATGGCCATCAAAGCATTCTAGTTTATCTTTGGAAGTAAAACCTTATTTTACCTATAGAAATGAGATTTTGTCAGATAATGGTATCGTCATGAAAGGTCCTAAAGTTATTGTTCCAAAGTCTGTGCAACAAGAATACATCACTATCTTGCTTCGTGGTTACCCAGAAACCAAATCTACCAAAAGAAGGGTGAGAGGACTAGTATTTTGCCCTTCTATGTCACAAGACATTGAGAGAGTACTTTCATCTTGTTCAGTATGTAATAGTACAAAGCCACATCAATGGAAAGAACCACTTCAACTGAACCAGATGTGCAGATTTCCATGTACAACCCCGCACAAAGTTATTTCTGACAATGGCACTCAGTTTACAAGCCAACAGTTCAAAAGATTTGCCAAAGAGTGGGACTTTGCTCATGTTACGAATAGCCCAGAGTGTCCGCAATCAAATGGTTTGGCAGAACTGGACGTTCAAATTCAAAGTGCAAAGCAGTTACTAGAGAAGTCAACATGAGACAATAGTGATATTTTTCTGAATCTCTTGAATCTCAGAAATATTCCTCATGTTAAACATCTTGGTTGACCTGCTGGGAGACTTCTGTTGAGACACACCAGAACCACACTACCAATCAGTAGTCAATTGTTGGGTCCATGTGTCAAGAACAACAGGTCAGTGAAAACCAATCTGTTGAAGAAATGCCTAACCCAGAAGTCCTACTATGATAAGACCAGCAAACCGCTCAATCCATTATGAGAAGGAGAAGTGGTAGGGATGCAAATATTCAAAGGTTATGATTGGACTGGTCATGAAGAATATTTGCCCAGAGTCGAGATCGTACATTGTGGAATCACAAGGAGCAGTTTTTAGGTGGAATCAGAAGCATTTGATACTGGTGTCTGAGCCTATACCACAGCACATAGCCTGTGAGAAAGACTATCTCAGAGTGAGTTGTCTGATGTTCCATTTCCAGGCAAAGTTTCAGAGAACATTCCTGTTCCTGTGACAAATCCTGAAGTTCCTGAGACGAGCTGTTCACAGAAGACTGCCCCTCTTGCTAAACTCAGTCCTGATTATGTCACGAGATTTGGTCATATCTCCAGACCATGTTCCAGATACATGGCAACTTGGTCATGAACATTATGTTTATTTCTCTATGTCTATATTGATGCATGTTTAACTGCAATGTTATTCTGATAAGGGAAATCTTCTTTTAAGAGGGAGGATGTAGATCAGTGTGTGTATGTCTTTTTAAAAAGCCTTCTGTGGGGGGCATGTACAAGGGTATTGAGTACTGAGCATATGCAAGCCAGAGTGCCATTTTGTGGTCAGCAGTTGAGATGTAAGCATGCATGTGTGTTAATCAGTTTGTTTATTTTTATTGATGCTGCTATCCATCCTGATATGTTTTTATATAATAAAGCATCTTAAACGAACTACCTTGCCTGCTTGTCTTCTAAGTGTAGAGGGATGAGCGACACATTTATTTTTCCCTTCTCATTAATTCCCTTTGCCTTTCTTATCCCTTAAATTTATCTATTTATTATATTTCCTAATTTGAACTATACTTCATTCAATTATATTTATAATGAAAAATTACAGTATATGTGTTATTTGCTATTGTTTACCAAGATGTATACTCACTTTTCATTCTAACTCTAATGAAATACTGTTTGGAGGTTTTCTCCATGGGCTTCCACTGAAAAAGGGTCTTGCATGACCCATTTGGACTATCTCAGTAAACAAAGAAATAAATACAAAAATTCATAAGAGTTGAAAAACTACTTCAAAATATTCAAATCTACTATACTCATAAAGGGGTTGTCATTTAGACTGACGTTATCACTATTATGCAGATGCATAGCAATGACTTTTCAATGAAATTCACTGAAAATGCAGTAAAGACATTTGATTAGATGAATGACCACAAGAAAAGTAATACTTAAGAAATTGAATGCCATGATTTGTGTTAGTGTTAAAATGGATTAGAAAAAAAAGGCTAAAAGTGTAAAACAGGTGTGTTATTTCAGGTTTGTTGAACTGCATCTATGTGTGTATGCTGGCTATATAAAGTTTAAGTTCATACCCCTTTATCCTGCATAGGTCATAGGTCATTGTAAAGTAGACTGTAGTCTCTTAGCACTAGCCAAATCATAGCAATGAAAGTAATGAAAAAATAATATGCAATATGTGTGTATCGCACAGACAGCCTATTCACATATATATGTATATATATATATATATATATATATATATATATATATATATAAAATCCGCGGTGGTGGTGCTGCGGTAGCATTGTCGCCTCACAGCAAGACGTCCCGTTCGATTCTCAGCTAGAGCGTCTTCTATGGAGACATGCGTGAATGGGCGTACCTTCGTTGAAGGTTGTACTTTAGGGCCAGCAACTCAGCATGTAAAAATCAACTGCCAATCATTAGCGGACCGGAGTTCTGCTGTGGCGACCCCTAACCGGGAAAAGCCGAAAGACACAACACATGCATATATATATATATATATATATATATATATATAGATATATATAGATATATATATATGGGTCTATTTCACTTGACCTAAAACCCATTTGACTTACACCCAAATGACCTAAATTTCATTTGACTGACTCCCATTTCACCGACATTTAAGACCTAGACTTGTTGTGGGCTTTCCTTCACCTGTGACTTGCTTGTGATAAAAAGAATTATTGTAACTTACAGTGCTTACTGTTAGAATTCCGATAGTGATGTAGAAAGTAGTGTTGTAGTGTTTCTAAATGTTGGTTTGTCTTTTTACATTTTTATGGGCAGTATTTAAAGTAATTTGGCAAATGTTTTGCGCATTTACAGCAGTAGTGGCAGCGTGTAGAGTACTGTAAGGTAAGTTAAAGGAATATGCCCTTTTCCGCACTGTAGTGCAATCCTGGAGTTAGTATATATAATGGGGGGGTGGGTGTTGGGGGCATAGCCCCCCCACCTAGTTTGGTTGTACGTTGTCTCATTTCTGTTAATAGGATAAGTAAGTAGTTTTTAAGTTCTGGAAAGGGTTAGTTATTGGTGTTCTATGTGTGCTTGTCTATGGTTTAAGATTTAGTATGTTGAAATTCAGCATTGTAAGCTGTCGTTGAAATGGGAATCAGTCAAATGAGTTGTCAGTCAAATGAAATTTAGGTCAATTGGTTGTCGGTCAAATGAGTTTTAGGTCAAGTGAAGTAGACCCATATATATATATATATATATATATATATATATATATATATATATATATATGGGTTCCATACACTAGATCAAATTTTCACTAATTCAAAATAGTGCATGGAATGCTCACTGCAGTGAAAGTGCACTTAATCGAAAGTGCACTTACGCGAAGTTCAGTACAATGAACAGGTGTTGTACTGAACTTCTGTGCAGTACTCACGGACCTTAGGGTTAGGGCACGGGTCATAGTATGGTGATAGCCCCTTACTATGACCCGTGCCCTAACCCTAAGGTCTGTGATGACTGCAGTGCAGTGAAGGACATAGCAATGTCCTCCACTATGGTGCGATAGTCATGAACCTTAGGGTTAGGGCATGGGTTAGGGTAAGGGGATACTAACTATCCCCTTGCCCTAACCCTAAGGTCCATGAATATTGCACCATAGTGGAGGACATAGCTTGTTTTTTTATGTCCTCCACTGTGCTGCGGTGTTTTCGGTGAACTGCACTTAACGCAAAAGTTCACTTTCGTTAAAGTGAACTTTCGCAGAAGTGAGGCTTCCTATTACAAGTTCGAAGTAGTGAACTTTAGTTCTTGTAATAGGAATCCATATATATGGATACCTATATATATATATATATATATATATATATATATATATATCTATATATATAGATAGATATGGATACCTATATATATATATATATATATATATATATATATATATATATATATATATATATATATATATATATATATATATATATATATATAAAATATATATATATATATATATATATATATATATATATATATATATATATTAGTATATATTTTGCAAAGGCATCAGTCCTGTCTGAAGGATTTCAAAGTTTCTGAGTAAAACTGTGCCTGGACTGGGTTAGGTAGCTTAAAGTTTACAACTCTGTTGATTCTCCAGTAAACTACTAATGTCTTAAACCTTTAGCATTATAACATTTTTCATCTCATATCACACTAGATTATATCATAGGTAAGAACTATATTTCATTTATAAGTGATTTGGCATTAAATTTCTGTAAGTGCATGTAAATGTACCCCATCAGAATTACAATGTGTGAGCATAGTAATTCACCATGGCTTTACTGTAGAAAATTTATTTTTATAATTTACAGCCTAAGTACAGTGGGAAAACTGATTGTATGCAGATTAGAGTTGCCTACTGGATTTCATTGTTACTGTAGATAATATAAAAATAATGTAACTTGGTGGGAAACAATTGCAAACACATACAGTATATTACCATTGTTATCAAGAGCAATTCAAGCAGATCAGATAATACAAATAAATTAAAACCCCACCAATAAAATAGCGTATCTCTGTCAACACTGTCTATACACACTGAGCAGAGTGGATGAGAGTTGTTGACCACAACTGTTAGCTGAGATATATGTGTCCTGTTTTTTTTTCGATTATTTATACAGATTATTGTTTCTAACAATTAATATATAGCACTTTTATTGCCTGCTTTTTAGTCTTTGAGTGTATTTTATTGCTATTAACTAATCTGCACAAGTATCTGATTTGTTTTCAGTTAAAAGCATTCTGTATCTTTACAAATCTTTATCTGTTTAAAAACTTTAATTTGTGGCTTTCTCTAGTGCTTACTGTCTGTAGGCTATTGTTTTTGTCCTCACCCCCCTCCCAGTTGGTGTCTTGCTGTTATACTTGTTGGCTTTGCAGTTGCCCACCCCTACTGTAAATCTGATCTGTGATACTCCTCCCAGTCTAGAGTCATTAGCTCATTCTACCTAATACAGAGAGAACATTGGATAAGGCCTTCTGTTTCTCCTTTTTCCCTTTCAAACAAAAAAAAAAAATGCATTTTTTTTTTTGCCTGAATCTCCTTGTGTTCTGACTGTGCTTCTCAAACATTTTGGAAATATAGAGTATATTTCAGAGCATTTATTATAACTGTAATTGCCTTAATATTGCTACAACTCACTTAAGTGCTCTTGGTTGCACTGCATCTGAAGTGTTTGTGTGTTTTAGCTGCTTTTCTGTATATAGAGACTTCTCTGTTTCTTTAACTAAATAAGCTCTGAAAAGTTGTTTTATTGCATTCCTGCCTGTATTTCTGAGTTTTTTGCACTTTTAAAGTTTGTTTTTGCTTAGTTTAACTGGTAGGCTACACACTCAAGTGCTAGCAATTAAAGCATTTACTGTGTTTCTGTACCTAATTTCTGCTACTTTGTAAAAAAAAAAAATCCTTGTTTCCCACCTTTACTGAACTAGAATAGTCCAGTCTTCAGGTATTGCTCTGGGCTGTGTCATAGTTCCTGTGTTGCCCATATCCTTATTTGGATGGGAGGAAGCTTCTTTGTTCACCAGTGAGAGTGGGGAGCTCTGAGCAGCCTATCTGTCCCTTGAGGAGTGGTTCCAGCCCAGTGACCTGTAGCTTATGGGCCATTTTGTGTCATAGTTCCTGTGTTGCCCATATCCTTATTTGGATGGGAGGAAGCTTCTTTGTTCACCAGTGAGAGTGGGGAGCTCTGAGCAGCCTATCTGTCCCTTGAGGAGTGGTTCCAGCCCAGTGACTTGTAGCTTATTCGCTGTTTTGGGCCATTTCCTATCTCTTTCTAACTCCCTGCTTTAAAGCCAGCTTTAGCGTGCTTTTGCGCTTGTAATTTAAAGTTTGTCCTGTTTGTTGCATTTACCTGTTGAGGCTACACACTCAAGTGCGCTAGCCTGTGTTACATATTTATTGCATTTTCCTGCTGTTTGTTGCAAAAAAAAGAAAAGAAAACAAAAAAAATATCCTTGTTTCCTGTTTTTCCTGACCTAGAGTAGTCCAAATACAGGCTTTGCTGTATTCTGGACTTTTGGAAAGTTCCTGTGTTGTCCATTTCCTTTCTTGGATAAAGGGAGGCATCTTTGTTCACCAGTGGCAGTGGGGAGCTTAGAGCAGCCTTTCTATCCCTGGAGGAGTGTTTCCAGCACAAGAATCTGGTAGTCTATTGGCCGTTTTGGGCCAATTTCTAGCTCTTTCAAGTCCCCCTGTATAAAACCCGCTTTGGCGCGGTTTTTGCACTTGTTACTACTCAGCTAAGCTCCTCGTGGTCCTGCAGAGTGGTGCTAGCAGCAGAGAGGCTAAAAGAGCGACTGCTAACCTGATAAAAGTGTTTTTTTTTCTGCTACTACCTGGGCGACTGTCCGATCTAGCTAAACTGCAAGTATTTCTGCTTCTTCAACTGTTTTAAACTGTTTAAAGTTGTTTTTGCACCTGCACTTTTAAAGTTTGTCCTGTTTGTTGCATTTACCTGTTGAGGCTACACATTCAAGTGCACTAGCCTGTGTTACATATTTATTGCATTTTCCTGCTGTTTGTTGCAAAAAAGAAAAAAACAAAAAAATTATCTTTGTTTCCCATCTTTTCTGACCTAGAGTAATCCAAATACAGGCTTTGCTGTATTCTGGACTTTTGGAAAGTTCCTGTGTTGCCCATTTCCTTTCCTGGATAAAGGGAGGCTTCTTTGTTCACCAGTGACAGTGGGGAGCTTAGAGCAGCCTATCCATCCCTGGAGGAGTGTTCCCAGCACAAGAATCTGGTAGTCTTTTGGCTGTTTTGGGCCACTTTCTAGCTCTTTCAAGTCCCCCTGTATAAAACCCGCTTTGATGCGGTTTTTGCGCTTGTTACTACTCAGCCAAGCTCCTCGTGGTCCTGCAGAGTTGTGCTAGCAACCGAGAGGCTAAAAGAGCGACTGCTAACCTGATAAAAGTGGGGGTTTTTTGCTACTACCTGGGTGACTGTCCGATCTAGCTAAACTGCAAGTATTTCTGCTTCTTGAAGTGTTTTAAACTGTTTAAAGTTGTTTTTCCACCTGCACTTTTAAAGTTTGTCCTGTTTGTTGCATATACCTGTTGAGGCTACGCACTCAAGTGTGCTAGCCTGTGTTACATATTTATTGCATTTTCCTGCTGTTTGCTGCAAAAAAGAAAAAAAATTATCCTTGTTTCCCATCTTTCCTGACCTAGAGTAGTCCAAATACAGGCTTTGCTGTATTCTGGACTTTTGGAAAGTTCCTGTGTTGCCCATTTCCTTTCTTGGATAAAGGGAGGCTTCTTTGTTCACCAGTGGCAGTGGGGAGCTTAGAGCAGCCTATCTATCCCTGGAGGAGTGTTCCCAGCACAAGAATCTGGTAGTCTATTGGCCGTTTTGGGCCAATTTCTAGCTCTTTCAAGTCCCCCTGTATAAAACCCGCTTTGGCGCGGTTTTTGTGCTTGTTACTACTCAGCTAAGCTCCTCGTGGTCCTGCAGAGTGGTGCTAGCAGCAGAGAGGCTAAAAGAGCAACTGCTAACCTGATAAAAGTGTTTTTGTTTCCTGCTACTACCTGGGCGACTGTCCGATCTAGCTAAACTGCAAGTATTTCTGCTTCTTGAACTGTTTTAAACTGTTTAAAGTTGTTTTTGCACCTGCACTTTTAAAGTTTGTCCTGTTTGTTGCATATACCTGTTGAGGTTACACACTCAAGTGCACTAGCTTGTGTTACATATTTATTGCATTTTCCTGCTGTGTGTTGCAAAAAAGAAAAAAAAAAACAAAAAGAATTATCCTTGTTTCCCGTCTTTCCTGACCTAGAGTAGTCCAAATACAGGCTTTGCTGTATTCTGGACTTTTGGAAAGTTCCTGTGTTGCCCATTTCCTTTCTTGGATAAAGGGAGGCTTCTTTGTTCACCAGTGGCAGTGGGGAGCTTAGAGCAGCCTATCTATCCCTGGAGGAGTGTTCCCAGCACAAGAATCTGATAGTCTATTGGCCATTTTAAGCCAATTTCTAGCTCTTTCAAGTCCCCCTGTATAAAACCTGCTTTAGCTCGGCTTTGTGCGATTTTGCGCATAGCGCAGCATCGGGCAGCGCCGCTTAATTGGGTTTAAATCATTCTCGGCTCCATAAAGTCTGCTCTTCACTTTTTTCCTTAGAACTGATCTAGTTCTCATAATAAACACCCTATTCCTACTCTAAAGCCTGGCACTTGCTCACTAAAGCAATTATATAAGTCAGCACTAAAAAATTTAAAGCACTACACCCTCACAAACTCCCCTTGAGTACCTTGTTCCCCATTGGCCCTTTTTTTCAATTATAAAGGAATTCCCAGTACTATTCTAGCATGTCCAAAGGTCAGTTGTCAATCTCCTCTCTGGTCCAGTTGGTGAATCTGGGAATCTTGAGGCAATGTTACAACTGTGTCATGTACACAGACAACCCTCTCCTCCTCCCAACAAATTCCAACACATGTGAGAGATGCAACCATATAGCCAAACTGGAGGCTAAGCTCGCTCAACTCAGTTCTGGCATAACCAGTCAGGAGGAGAAGGAAACCACACTCACTACAATCCCAGTCTGACATAGACCTATCACTACAGCAAACCAAACACATAAACACACAAAAACATACTCAGAAGCTCTAAATAAAAATCTGCCTAAGCAGCAGAGACCTCCACAGCAGACACCCAAGCAACCGCTACCCCAAAACAAAACACGTGCAACACATAGCTCACAAAGCCAGTGTGCCGAACAGTCACAGCCCTTAAGGCTAAACAACACACCTGATACACTTGTAATAGGTGACTCTAACATCAGGCACACTGATGTCCTGCTCACCAGGCTGAACAAGGAGAAGGTCACGGTGAGCTGCCTGTCGGGCGCTAGGGTCTGCCACATAACACAAGCACTCAAGTCACTCCAGGGCAAGTACAAATATGACTCAGTCATTGTCCATGCTGGTGTGAATGACCTGAGACGTACCTCCCTGGACTACATGAAAAGAGACATAGAGGAGCTCTCTGAGCCTGTAGCCCAGGCCGGTATGACCCTGACCTTGAGTAGCATCTTACCCTCACCAAGAATGATGCCACAATATGAAGACAAGATGATCAATTTCAACAATTGGCTTAAGTACTGCTGTCATTCAAAGGGGATCCAATGCCTGTCAGCCTGGGATGACATGCTCAACAAGCCATGATGCTTCGCTAGGGACGGCTTGCACCTGTCACCCCTGGGCTTTCGGATATTGGCAAAGGCTCTTTCCACCCGCATAGTGCCTTTTTTAGGCAAGGCTCAAAAGACAAACCCACCTCCATAGGTATCACAAGGGATAAGAAACTAAGAGTAATGCTACTCAAAGCCAGAAATCTAAACCTCAAGATGCACGTGCTCGAAACTCTCCTTAGCATGGAGAACATCGATATCTGTGCAGTAACACCTGGTTCAAGGCTCCCGAGAGCACCCCAGCACTACCAGGTTATACTTCATACCATGCTTTTCAGCCCCAAAACTTGGACCGAACCACAAAAGGAGGGGGAGTATCAATATTCATCAAAGATACCCACACCTCCAGGTTGGTGGCACAGCACGAAGCATCAGAGACTATCCATGTGCAACTAACAGTGGGTAAAACTGCCTTCCAGTTTATAGCCTGCTACAGACAACCCTCCCAAACCCAGGAACCCCACTCGGCCTTCCTGAGAACACTGGAAAATATGAAGGTCTCTCCAAACACCATTATATTGGGCGACTTCATCTACCCAAACATAAACTGGGAGCATTACTCTAGCTCCAATACCCTAGCCCAAAGGTTCCTAGAATTTAGAAACTCAAATGATATGGAACAACTTGTTACTCCCACAAGAGGGGAAAACATACTGGACCTGATCATCACCAACATGGGGGCTCTATGCTCCAGACCAGAAGTGTATCCTTCACTAGTAAGATCAGACTGTAAACTAATCTCACTGGATATTCACATCCCAACCCCACCCCCTGCCCAGAAAACCACAGTGAAAATCTTCTCTAAAGCAAATTTCACACTCCTCAAAACCGAGGTGTAATCCCTCAAAGCCCCCGGGCCTGTGGAAAATACGGCCCAGTCAGCAGAATCCATTATAAACGCATTCTATGAACACCTTCAGGAATGCATGGATCATGCAATCCCAAATAAAACCAAGACCCAATCATCTAAAGGCAGGAGTCCTGTCTGGTGGACCACAGCCATAAACAAACTATACAATAGAAGTAGGAAGCTACTACATGATAGAGCAAAATCCCAAAAAGGGAAGGCATCTCTTATCAGTATTAGCAAAAAACTACGGGCACTCATAAAATCGTCTAAGGCCAGCTTCGAGAGAAAAATTGCACAGGACACTACAGATAATCCCAAGGCTTTCTTTAGTTATGTTAGGAACCTGGGTGGGAATTCCCAGATATACTCAGAATTAGTCCAAAATGACAAAAAATACACCGAACCCACAGACATTGCCAACATCCTAGCTGACAGGTTCAGCGCAAACTCCCACCAAAAGGGCAAATATCTATCCCAGCAGAGTGCTGCCCCCCTGACATCTCAGATGCTCAGGTAAGAGCTGCCCTATCCAAAGCAAAAAACACAGCATCAATGGGACCAGACGGTGTCCCGGGCTGTGTCCTACATGAACTCCAAGAAGAGCTAAACCCAAACATAAAACTACTGTTCAATCTCAGCCTTACTACAGGATATGTACCCAAAGAGTGGCATACAGCAGCAGTGGTCCCTCTCCACAAAGGTGGTGCCTCAACGGATCCTGGAAACTATCGCCCCATAAGCCTGACTAGCTTGGTCTGCAAAGCTATGGAAAGGATCATCATGGACCTCATAAATAAAGATATTGGGGACCTAAAGACACTGGATCCTACCCAGTTCGGCTTTGTTAAGGGCAGATCCTGCCTCTTAAACCTGGTCAATTTCTTTGAAACAGTCACCAAGGCCATTGACGAGGGGAAGGTGGTCCACACAGCCCACCTGGACCTCGCGAAAGCCTTCGATACAATACCCCACTTGGGCATTATAGATAAGCTCACCAGCTTAAATATAAAGCCCTATGTCACTAGATGGGTTGCAAACTGGCTCAAGGACAGAACCCACATGGTTAGAATTGCTGGAGCCATGTCAGACTCCAAACCAGTTACAAGTGGCATCCCACAAGGCTCAGTCCTGGGACCTCTCTTGTTTGGTATATATTTCTCGGAGGTACAGGCCAACACGGAAGGACTGTGGCTGACCAAGTTCGCAGATGACTGCAAACTAGGCACCATAATCGACTCTCCAGCTGACATAAGCATCCTACAAAAGGGCCTCAGAGAAACAGACAACTGGTGCCAGAGCCATGGCCTCAAGCTAAACGCCAAAAAGTGTATAGTCATCCCCTTTGGCAAAAACAAAGTGCCCACAAATTACCACATAGGTGGTAATCCATTAAGTACGGAAGAAGTAATTAGGGACCTGGGGACCCAAGTTGATAGCAATCTCTCATTTGAAAACCACGTGGCCAAAGTGGTTAGAAAAACATTTTATATAGCCCACCTAATCATGAAGGGATTGACATCTAGATCAGGGGAGGTCATTGTGCCTCTTTACTCATCCCTCATCAGGCCCATAATTGAGTACAATGCCCCTTTTGGGGTGTACCTTACCAGACACCTGGAACAACTGGAAAGACCCCAAAAGTACCTCACCAAGAGGATCAAAGGGCTCAAACAGATGCCATATGCTGCCCGGTTAAAGAAACTCCAGCTCTTCTCAGTGGCATTCCACCTGCTCAGAGGCGATCTGAGCCTGACGTATAAAGCCATGTCCAACCTGGAATTAATGGACATGCTGCACCTCAGAAAATCCAAATACCATCGAGCTACGCACTCAAGAGACTTGAACCTCAGCACTGAAATAAATAGGACATGCTGGAGGGACAGATTCATAACCCAGAGGCTCCCTTCACTCTGGAATAAAATCCTAGTCCAGGTTAGGCAGAGTCCCTCATTGACTCTCTTCAAGAGGAATCTTGATGAGTGGATGGGAGATCGTAGGTTTACCCCGGGTATCACTTCTGTGTCACTGTTAGACAGAGGCACAGTATACTAACCTTGAAAAAGGGGATAGCAAAATTCATTTAAAATGGGTGGTGAAAGCCAAACACACTCTGGCTAGGCTTATAAATGCCCTAGGGCAGATAGCCTAGTATGAACCTATGAACCTATTAACAAGCAAGCCTAAGGTGCATATATATGTAAGTTTCGGTACTTACGTATTATCGCAACCAGATTTTCATGCTGCGATAACTGACGTAAAATTGAAGAATGGATGTTTGGGTTTGCCCTGTAAGGTCTGTCTAATTTGTGTTTTACAAGTAAGGTCAGACATTTTTAAGTTTTAATGGAAGGCTGGGCTGTAAACAGAGGGCTTGGGAAAGTAGTCACCATTTTCTTCCGCTGCTGCTGCTTCTTCACCAACTGCGGTAGCTTGACTGGAGAAACTAGCTGCAGTGTCTGTGCCCTTTTACCTACATCAGAACATTCAGTAGGAAGCAAAGACAATCGAGAGGATTTTCAAGTAGAAACAATGGCAGTACTGCAAAATCTTTTAAATCTGCTAACTTCCTTTCATTCCCGTAATGATAGTCTCACTTTGGGGATCAATTACAATAGAGAGGGTAATCCAAAAAAAAAAAAAAAAACTCGAATGAAGAATGTCAAAATGATTTTGCAGTACTGCCATTTTTTCTACTTGAAAATCCCCTCGATTCTCTTTGCTTCCTATCAGATGTTTAAAACACTGCAGCTAGTTTAGGTAAGGATAAGTTCAGATAAGGAAAACACAGAGACAAAAAATGTGGCTTTCGTAAACTTTTTATTTTGACAATGTTTTAATCGGTCTTGAAAAGAACCATTGAATTATTAATGCCTTTAAATCGTGAGGGTGGATGATGTTGACAGCTGATTCCGTGGTCATTTTTCTATGAAAAACTTGGTAGGACTGATGTTTTAGATTTGTGAAGGTGGCATGTTCTGACAAAAACACATATTACTTCAGCGATCATTGATTTCATTACTAAGATAATGATGTTGATAGGTCTTTCGGTGGTTTTCTTTTACTATGTGGTGGGAAGCAGTCTTTTTTATGGGCAAGCAAAGGAACGTGCAGCAGGCAGACTTGAAATAATAAATATGCTTGCGGTAAAGTGCTGAAAGAAACATGAATACTATTTTTTTTACATTTTGTTGATATAAGTAAAGAAAACACACTTTTGTGGTACAAAAATAGACATTCTACAACAGTTTTACAACATTAACTAGCATATTTAATGATTGTGAAGCAACCGCTATTGCCGTTAAAAATCTGGTTGCGATAATACGTAAGTACCTAAGTTTCTTATCATAAGCCTGGTTCTTCTATATCTTTCATTACAAGAAAAAAATGAAAAAGGGATTCCAAGATGGCTGCTAACTATAAAGCACATTTCTCAGTCAGCTCCTGACAGAAATCTACAATCTAACCCAATCCAGGTTTCTGCACTTCTGCTACACCATCAGAAAACAAAGAATACTGTATTAAACTACATACTAAAGCATCTTTTCAGCAGAATTGTAAAAGATACAGGCCTCATCAATAAACTACAGGAAACTACATAGAAAAATAAGAAACTTCGATAAATATAAGACCATGGACTTATTGGAATTTCAAACATCAAAAAAAGGACTTTCACAATTAACCTCACCAGAGGAAGAAGTCTGTACAAAGAGACAAAAAACTGTTAGGCAGCAAACTGATTTACAAAAACAGACTGCCAAAATGAAGACTGAACAAACTCTCTTCATGGCAGAACTCAAGGCAGCTCTAACACCCTTGCAAGAAGAAATACACTCTTTTTCTACAAAATGAAATGCCTTTGGAGGTAATATAGATCAAATATTAACTAGACTAGAGAAAAATGAAGAGAAAACTATAGAGAATGAAACTAAAATAGAAGAAATCCGACAAAGATATAACGCCACAGAAAAAACGGTGTCTGATCTACAACAAAAATAATTGACTTAGAAGCCATATCAAGAAGAAATAATGTGCTCATTAAGGGTATCCCAGAAGCCTACGAACAAGCTTCTATGCATATTGCAATTAAAGAAATTATTGAACTATTCTTGGACAACAATACTACAGTTAAAAATATTACAACAGAGAGATTCCACAGAGCCTTAAGAAAATCACAAACTCTTGATGCCCCTAGGCAAGTCTACATGAGAATACTAATGCAACTCATGCTAATATGATTATACAAGCTGGTAAAGCTAAAAAAACAAATCATTTGGAAAGGTAACAAAATAACAATTGCACAGGACTTACCCTTAGCTATCACGCAACAGAGACAAATTCTATCACCTTTCTGTGCATACTTAATAAAAAACAAAATAAAATTCCAAATGAAGTATCCTGCCTCCTTAGAATTCCAATACAAGAGGTCCATATACCAAGCAAAATGTAAAAATGAAGTAAACACAGCTTTCTTAAAAGCATTCAATGAGATCCCTTCAAAATAACCAGTAAAATGTAAGTAACAGTAATGCTGTTTCTATCAGTATTTAAAATGCATCTACATAGTAAATGGCTTTAAATCCAACGAAATACAAGCATCACTAGTATTTTTAAGCATTATTTTGTAGTTTCTGAAGGTTTTTTTACCTTTATATTGCAAGAAAAAGGCTCCTAAGGCTTTCCTTTCCGTTACAACATTCTAAAGCCGTTTCCAGGAAGTTAAGCCACATCAAATGTCCCGTGACCTTTGATCTCGCGTCACACATGTCAAGTAACTCATACAAGTCTATGGCAGCCTAGAAGTCCCAAAAGGAAGCAGGAAATTATGTGATTACACTAAGAGAGCCTCTAGTTCAAACAGAATGCCATCCAGGAAGTAAGTTGCTGTATTAAAATGCTGGAAATCAAGAGACAAGTGCAATTAAGGATTTGAAACAATTTATGGCTCCATAATCTCACAGGTACTGAAATCCTTCTTTAAATCACTACCAGTAGTAAATTAAAGGCAGGTATAGAAGAAGAACATATTTTGTAAATAACGGACAGTTTGAATTACGGAAGCCAAAAAGCAAGACTTTGAAAGAAATGAAAGGGAAAAAAAGCTAAGGTTAAAGGGATCTCTGCAGAATAAGACTGCGCATGAAGAAAAGAAACATTATAACATAGGACTTTGTGGCCATACTCTTGTAAATAAAATTGACTTTATGCTCATTCAATAGGTTTTATTTTTTTATCAACTAGCAGTATGAGTTATAGAGAAAGGTCATGATAATAGCATGTATATTAGATGAATTTGAAGAATATAAAGTAGCTATATTTTATCTGCTTGTCTAGACAAATTGTAAAAATGACAGTTTACAACATATGCTCATACCATATTGTATGACACACTCTACAGTTGATGAGTGTATTGCTCTATTAGGTCAGGTTTTTTATTCCTGTACTATATATAGCACTCAAAAGAAGGTTAGAGAAAAGGTATATAGCTAGACATATGGAACCTTCTGCAAGGTTATATATTATATTGTATACAATCAGTACAAGCCATATGTTACACACAATGCCTAATTGGGTTAAAAACATCTATTATATTCATAGCTAAGTTGCTGGTTGGGTAGAGTTTACCCTAGCAATGTTGTGATGTTCTTTGGAATGCAAAATAATAGTTGTATGATAGTTAAAATTGTATATATTTTCATTTTTTTCAATTATAGGAGTATGTTTATATTAACTGTTTACTGGACTAACCCTTCTCTTTCAGAGGATAGTGGCAAGTGGTGAGGCACTAGGGAATTTCTGAAAGAGTGTTATGTCGCCTCCCCCTCTCATGCTATTACATCCCAACACCCATCAACTAATAACCACAATGTTTTGCCAAATACTCTCCTCACAGCACACATATTTATTTCAGCTAAAGGACTATTCAAATTAATATTCAGCGTAGATGATTAACATAGCCTCATGGAATATAAATGGCTTACAAGACATTAAAAAGAAAAGGCTAGTTATGCACCTTATATACAAATCGAAGTCAGATATAACCTTGTTGCAGGAAACTCTTATGGCTATGGAACAATGGGACAAGGGTACAGAAAAAAACACTAAGTGGGTTCAACAAATAATAGCAGCTGGTGATAGTACTGCATCAAGAGGGACAGCTGTAATAGTCAAGAAATCATTTAAAGGAATCATCATTAAACATAGTGTTGAAAGTAGATGGTGCTATTTCACGTTTACATCCAGCATACAACAAACTGTTATTACTTTGAAATATATATGGGCCTTGCAACTATCAGCTTGATTTTTTAATTGAAATGTATAACTTATTATTAAAGCACCCAGAACATCTGATTATAATTGGTGGAGATTGGAACATAACAATAAATCCATCCAAAGATAGATCAAATAAAAATTACACTCAGTCTCCTCATGCCACAACCTTTCTATCAGAACTAATTGATGACTTCAAATTAATAGATCCCTTTGAACTTAACAACACAGACAGTCTATGTAGCAGATACACATATTTCTCCCCATACTATAAGACCTAGTCTAGAATTGACATATTTCTAATTTCTCAAAGCTTTGCTCTTTATGAAGTGCAATATATTCTAGAACCTAGATCAATATCAGATCAAACAAAATAAATTTAACAATAACACAAAATAAAAAGAGATATACTACCCACAATACCTCAAACTGAACTTTAAACTCAAACCTGCTAAAAATTAAAGAAGTGGAACAAGAGATTATAAACGATATTATTCATTTAAAAGAAAGGCTTGTAAATAATGATACTCCTCTGAATAATCAATGGGCAGCCATTAAAGCCACAACTAGGGGTACCTTCATCCAATAGCATCATTCTACAAAAAGCAAAAAAGTGAAAAAAATAACTAACATAGAGGGCAAGCTACAACAAACTGAAATAGAATTACAAAGAAACCACACTCCCACTCTTGAGAAAGAAATGGCGTCTACAAAAACAATTAAATGAGATCTTAAAGTAACAATATACATTTACAGAACTAAGGATGCTATATAAATATGCAGAATGGGCTCAGACCCCTTCCAAAATGCTAGTGAGACTTATCAATGTAAGGAACCTTGCATGTAAAATACAAGAAATAAAATATAAAGACCAACTTCATAACTCAGATAATGAAATAATATGGGTTTGGCCCACAAGATCATATTAATGACAACCGTTTCCAAATCTTTGTGTATAACTTAGACTTCCTTCAGATCAGTGACTCACAATATAATAGTCTTAAAAGTCCATTGACAGAAGAGGAAATAAATAAAGCGATTGAGAAGTTAAAGTCTGGGAAAGCTCCTGATCTTGATGCATACATGGCAGAATTCTATAAACATTTTAAGCAACAATTAACCCCAGTACTTTTAAAGCTATACAATTATATAATTAAAGTTTGAATATCAGACCTTTATTTGAACAATACCAAAACCATACTTATACCAAAACCAAATACAGAATCCACAAATCTGAATAACTACAGACCTATAGCTTTGATAAATATAGAATTAAAGATATTTTCAACAATTTTAGCACACAGGATGCAAAAAGTAGCCCCAGCTTTAATTGCACCTGAACAACTAGGCTTTCTGAGTCAGAGACAAGTATGGGACAACACATTAACCACCGATGCCCTACCCCACTTATGTGCCAAGGATATATCCCCTAAATATGCTTTATCAGTTGATGCAACAAAAGCCTTTGACAGAGTCAATCAAAAATTCCTCCTCTTTGTACTCTCTCAATTTGGATCCCTTAAAGAATACATAGAAATGATCAAAACATTATATAGTAAAGCAACTACAACTCTGTATATTAATAAGAAAACATCTAATCCAATACAAATTCTTAATGGCACCAGACAGGGATGCCCACTCTCACCAATCTTGTTTAATTTCCATATAGAAGTATTATTACTACAAATCACGCAGAGAACATATCTTCACCTTATTTCGATATCTAAAACCCAAATAAAATACACAGCCTTTGCAGACAATCTCAATATCTACTTTCAATATCCCAATTCTGACTTAAATAAATCCTATCATCCATAGAAAAGTTTTCCCTAGTATCTAACTATGAAAGTAATCCTAAGAAGTCAATTATATACCCAATTAACCCCCTGGGACATAAACAATTTTATTTAATAGAGACAAATGTTAAAGTGCAATATACACTGAAATATTTAGGCATAATCTTTAACCATACACAATCAGATATGTTCATTAATATAATAGGTAACATTAACAAATGGGAAAAGCTTAAACTATCTACCTTATCAAAAGCTTCAATAGTCAAAATAAATATACTGTCTAAGATTTTATACCATTTGAGTGCCACCTTCATGAAAATTCCAGCTACCGTCTTCAACAAGATAAAAGTTCGACTACCAAAATTCATATGGTACCCAAAAAGTACAAGAATTAGCTATAGTAAACTAATACTGTCAAAAGAAAAAGGAGGTCTCAGCCTTCCTGATTTTCAACTGTACTACGAAATTATTAATACTAGTCGCATCATGCAAATAGTAAACCATGATCCAATAGGCAACGAATGGTATCCACTGTGGATTCAATTATTTCACCAAAATATTACATCTAAAGTTAACCCAAAACTGATTCCCTTCTTAAATCAATATATCCTTAAATCAACAAAAATTTGCCCAGTCTTAATTAACAACTGTGAAAATTTCAAGAAATTACTGATATAAATAAATCTTAAAGAAACAATTACTCTGCTAAAACCAATACATAACAACCCAGATATAAAATTAGCAAACTCCATGGTAAACCTAGATAAATACCCATTAATAAAAAATTATACAGTGTGGGTCTTCTACCAAATGCATAACCTCTCAATGGAAAATATAATAAACCTACTAAGAGCAAACAATAATTATAAAGTGATAATTAAACAAATCCTATACTTAGTATAATTACCAAAGATATTAATGTAATTGAGCAAGATGTCAAATTAGCGCAACAAATTTAAAAATTGCTCTTAAATAAAAAGAAAATGCATATAAATTAATATCAAAAATTAAATATTAAAATACAATACTTTTCTCAAAGTTTTGGGAAGATAAGGTGACATCATAACAGACAATCAGAAGGAATCAGCTATTAGAAATACTATGAAACTGATGGCATATAAAAAATTAATATACACCCAGATCATGATTTTTAATAATGCATAGCATACACCTGTACACCTAACCAAATTCAATCCATCTAAGTCACCTTACTGTCCCTTCTGTCCTAATAAAGAGGCAGATATCCTCCACATCTTCTGGAGCTGCAAAACAGTTTATAAACTCTGGTGCTCACTAAGATTACTCTTAGAGAAATCAGGCTATTCAAAATTCACTTTGGCATGGGAGACAGCAATACTGCATATATTCAAAAGCAAGAATAATAATTTCTTTAATCACATAATAATAACACTATGCACCCTATTACAATCTTATATAGCAAAAAACTAGATAGACGGACCAAGACTAACCTGGTCAGAATACAAAAGCAGGGCCAAAAGACATATATTGGCTAAGAAGCTTTATACAAAAAGTCAGAAGAGACAAACATAGTATCAGAATTACTGCAAAACATTAATTGATATATTATCATAAATTGCAAGACAAATGCTAATAAAACAAAGATAGTAAACACATCTCTTAGTTGGGAGTAGCAACAGCATTATCTAAGGCGATACTTTTTTGTAAATATGTATATAAGGTTTAGTAGAGTAGACTGATTTCTTTGTGTAGGTTGGTCTTATACTTCTAAATTTGCTCTCATTTGTTACTATAATGTCCAAGTGAAATGTTAAAATAATATTACCATGGCTAACATATAACATAACCATTTCCTTGTCTTTATCCATTACTGTATTCCTAGCTATTTCAAATGTTGTTTAGCAATGTGTGTATTGTCTATTGAATAACTTCCTCATGTTAAACATTCTGTAACATTCAACTTTACCACAGTTACATCTTGTTTATCTCTCTACTAGTATTTTATGTGAGAAACTATTCAATAAAAAGTTATTTGAAAAAAATAAATAAATAAATAAAATAATAAAAAATAGCTTCAAGGGCAGTCTCTATTACTGGTAATTACTGTCAACAGTAACCCTATTTAAAATCACAAATATTTATTCTTTGTGAAGTGCACTAGTTTAATAAAGAGTGATATAACAAAACTGGTAATTGGGCTTTCTGTATGACAGATTCCCGGTTCATCAAAGTACCATGTAAATGCTGTAACAACAGGAGTGCAATACATGTTTGCTGTAATACTGTTCACTTTTCTAAAGCTGCATATAAACATCGTAAGTGAACGTGAATACAGCAAGCTTATAGCCTTAAAATGTAAAGGTGCTTAGTGTATTAAAGTTTACTAGCAGTGGACAATAGCTAGTACTAACTGATAATTAAAATATATCTCAGAAGTAATAAAGTGTACCTCAGTGTAGAATACTTCATGGTTATTAATAAAATAATTGTAACACATTATTTCTGTTTCAGTTAAAACCAAAACTATTGATTTATGCACAAGAACTCCTTTCAAAGTTGCTTATGTTTCCTACCATAAAAACTTATACAACACATTTTGTGTGTAAGATTATACTCTAGTTCTCCAAATCAATCATCCTACAGTTTTGGAAGAATTACTTATTTTTCTATTTTACTGACCTTTATGTCATCAGTTGTATTGGATTGCATATACTTCTAAACCAAAAAGCGGCAGAAGCCAAGAGATATGCAAGATGCTTAGTTTCAGTGTAAAAGCATATACTTTTAATCAGTGTCACTTGATTATTGCAAAGTTGCACATAGAATATTACATTTATTTAGCTATAGCCTCCCATGGCTATATAAACTTGGTGCAAATAATAAAACGGTGCAGGTTCCTCCCTGAGTAGGTGAGATAAATGAAGATCAGTAAGGTGAACTTGGCAGAGGAGTTATGGATAATGCTTAAAAGAACTATTAATTTAAAAGTAAGCCAATGACCACAGATTGGGAGAACAAACTCTTATTTTTAGGTTAGATGTCAGTGAGCATGTTTATGCAAATGTGAGGGGCAGTTAGCATTTTGCTGAACAGTCTATCACCTTATTTGTGAACAATTATGCTCAAAATGTCAGCCTAATTGCATGCACTTGGGAATGAAGAGGTTTTCTTCATTTGTTATTGTTTTAGGGGGCAAGTATTTTTTTATTGGCTACCAGATGACAACCAGGCTATGGTGAAAATCTGGTACTTCATTTTAATGCAGGTAAAACTGCTAAAAGCCATTACAAAATTTCACCTGGTGAACTGATTAGAAATCAATTACGTTGATTTTCCAAGTGCTGTCGGAATTGCTAGCAAACAGATGAAACTGAAAGCCTGACACATTACTGCATCAATGAGGATGCCAACTGCGGTGCTGAGTGCATTAATGATACTGAGATTCTAATTGCCACAACACTATCAAAGCAATGCTGCTGCTACTTGTAACGGAATGATTCTGCAGCACCATTCAGTGTCTTTCATTTTATCCATATGCTTCAACACATCACACAAAAGTTTTATTTGTTTATTTACCTGTTAAACCAATGTACTGGCTTGTACATGCACAGAAACGAACACAAAAAAGTCTTAAAATGGGCTGTTGTGGAAAGGGGTGTTGTGTGAGGTAATCCTATAGATGGGAAATCAAAACTTGCAGTTCTCATCAGAAATCACTGCATCTTATAATAGTCAGAATAAGCCTGGATAATAATAGGATAATTGATGTTAGTGGATATGCTGAGAAAGGTAGGAATTGTTCTGCTTGGATGTTTCTTTATAGCACTACTGCAGTGCTGTCTCTGTGTTTGTTTGCAACCCAGAAATGGGCAGGTTTGATAGGTAAGTCAGAGACAGAGGTAGATAGTACAGAGTAATATTAACATTTGTAGATTGTTAGGAAGGCTTAGTAGGGAGAGTTTAAATATGATAAATTCACTCCTGAGCGTCCAAGACAGACTCAGGAAACATGCTGAGACATTTAGATTCCAACTAGGACTTAAGAAATCTAACAATGAAATATGACTAAATCTGTACAGCTATTTGCTGTTGAATGTAAATTAATGAAAAGATTTAATAAAGTAAAGAAGAATTACCTTGCTAACAGTTTGAGGGTGCCAGTGAGGTATGTGCCAGCTGACAGGGAAATTTAAAGTGTCTTAAGCAATTCTTCTCATGGCAGAACTGAAAACATGTTGGAATATTTCCTTTAGGGTAACAATGGTAGAAGAACAGAGCTGCAAAGTGAAAGCAGGCCATGATGAAACAGCAAACCTATAAAAAATAGGGAACTCATACAGACTGGATAGAACTTAATATTTTTTCTGCCATCTTTGTCTGCAATGAGGCTGATAAGATTTTTGTAGCTTGAAATACTGTCTGTCTACTACTTTGCATAAGTATGACCTCTCAGCCAAGTTACTTTCTCAAGCACAGATCAAGTTATTTTGCAGGAGACTGAAGTAACATATTGCAACAGCAGTCAGAAGATAGAGATTTATTGGTATCCTTCTCACATACCTCAGATAATTCCAGGCTATACTTCTAAGAGATGAAGTGTTTACGTGCTGAGAATCATGTAATAGCAAGTGCTTTCTGTGAATCAAAATGAGCAACTCTGTATTCCCTCAGTCAAGAATAAGTTTTGTATTAATGGACACATCACAGAGTTCAGGAAGTCCTTTCTAGATGGTTGTGATTCATGTTTCCATTTACAGAAATTATATGTATAAAACAGAATAATCTGTTCTGCTATATTTAATAAACAATACCTGTAAAAAGTGTAGTTTTCATTTGTTTTTGTGCCAGAAATATACTTGTTGTTGTGTCTTTCGGCTTTTCCCGATTAGGGGTCGCCACAGCGGAACTCCGGTCCGCTAATGACTGGCAGTAGATTTTTACGTGCCGAGTTGCCGGCCCTGACGCACAACCTTCAACGAAGGTACGCCCATTCACGCATGTCTCCACACAGAAGACACACTAGCCATAGCCGGCCTTAGGCATAGGCCAACTAGGTGGCCGCCTAGGGTGCCGGTCTAGCAGGGGCACTTTTCTAGTATTTATTTGATGTAGTTAGACCAGGATGGGGGTACCAGGTAGTGTGGTGAGGGGCGCCGTGGAGCCCTTTTGCCTAGGGCACTAGTTGACCTAAGGCCGCTGCTGACACTAATTGAGAATCGAACGAGACAACGTCTTACTGTGAGGCGACAACGCTACCGCAGCACCACCATCGCAGCTATTGCCATCTAAATCTGAGTTTTAGTAATGTCATTATCTGTGCAGATTCTCAAAGCAGCTGTGCTTGGGCAGTAACTTTGGTGTCCTGTATACAACACTGTCCTAACAGAGCTCCAGATGAATGGTGCCAAGAAAATGTTCTGTAAAATATTATCAGTGAAAAAATAAATATACAGTCAGTGCACCTGTGGACCAGTGAATCATTTAGTAATCATAGCAGTGAGTATAACACTTAAAATCACCAAGCTTTTCAAAGTATGAGCTAGTTATCAACATTACAAAACCAGTAAAGGCAAAAAGTTGCATTGTATAGGTATAACCTTTGAAGGCATTGTATATAAATTACTTATACATCTATTCCCATAAAGATTAAATGGAAATGAGTCCTTATTGAATTATATTTTGTGGAAACTAGTCCTCCTTGATTTATGTTTTGCTAAACTAATATATACTTTATTTGGAGGCAAATACTTCCTTTATCGTGTTTGGAAAATTAGTAAGTATTGCTTTAGTTTCTAGATGTCAGATAAAGGCTACATGCTCTGTAACCAGACAGCTTTCAGAAGATAAATGAATATGTTAAGATAGCTGCTAAAGGTTTCATGTGTTAATCACTGTCTATCATTTTTGTGTGTTAAAAGATTTAGCTTTAAAGCCTTCATGAAAACATAAGCTGTCATGGCAGGTCAGGATTATTTGCTCCAAATAAATGGCCTGTTTAACTACCATCTAAGGAAGCTGTGGTTTTTGGATAGCCAACAGCTGAATTTTTCATATCCTCTTCAAAAATTGAGCTATGTTCATTCCGTGGACTGTTGTTCTCACAGTGTTCCATAGAAAAACTTCTCTGTATGGCCAGCACTTTCTGTGAAAGTATGTTATTTCTTCTAAGCTGACAATTTGCTGTCTTTTTGACTGTAGTCACTCATTGCTATACAGAAAATATGCTATACTATTACATATGTATTGATTATCTGCGATTATTTAAAGGTTTACATAATGACTCCAGTTTCCTCTGACCGATACATTGCAATTTCTATTACACCATCTAGGTATGACTTCTGGTGGAAATTCTATAGTATTTATCTTGCCCTGGCTTTGAGGTAACAACAGATGCAGGTCCTTGTGCAAATAGGATTTCCAGAATTGTATACGACATTCCATATGGGATATCTCTGGCTAACTGTACAGACAGCTAAGGATTTCCTATTTTCAGCTGTTGTACTTTTCTTGTAACCTTCCTTGCCTTTTTTCTAATGTTCCTTGCTTGTGTTAATGTTCTCCGATATCATTACTTCAAGCTCTATTCCACTGTTGTTGTTGTTAATATTTCCAAACCAGGATATGTACTACTCTCTATTTTTGGCTGCCATTGCTAGATGCTTTGCTCTTTTTTTCTGTTGAATGTAAACATCCTAACACATTCATGGTCCTTCACATTCTACCAGCGTATAAAGATCCCCTTGCAGACGTTAATGCAGTCTTCAAAACACAAGCTTTCCTTCTAGACCCTGTGCAACACAACTAACAGAAATGATGAAAAGGAGTGGACTTGGAAGAAAACTTTGCAGGTTTCCTTTTTGAGTGAACAATTTATAATTACGCTCTTCTTTTTCTCAAGTGTAATATGGTTTCAAACGATTCTTATAGTATGTGAGTTTACTTCATACCTGTAAGGTTCTTTGTTGAAGAATTCTGAACAAATTCAAAAATAATTGGTGGTGGAGGGGAGGTCAAAGAGCCACAATCAAGGGCAACTTTAAATATTACTCTTAATTTAGTAGGCTTTGTGTCAGTATGCATTTTCTGAACAACAAGAAATATGAAACTCTAATGTCTGCCAATACTGACTGTCTGAAACCTTCAGTAAGTTACCAGAAAATCAAAAGTTGTATGTGAGACAGGGCAAAGATACGAGGTAAAAGCAGGGACATTCTGGAAAATCAGAAATATTTGAGAGTTATGCTCAGTTTGCATTTGTGCTTGACTGACTTGCTTTTGTTGACTTATTGTAGTTTGCTGAATTATTATAGTGTAATTCTGTAGTACTTAATTTCAGACTTCATTCTAAATTCAAGGTATTTCAACTGTCTATATTGGAGAAACTGCATGAAGAATAAAGTGAAAACATAATACTGCTTGGACCAAATGTCAGGGTGTGCCAGTATGAATACAACCTCAAATAAAAGACTGGTTTGATAGGGATTAACTAAAGTTCTGAAAGGAGAATAAAAGTAACTGGACAGAGTTTGTAAGGTCTAAGTGATTGAGAGGAGACACATTTTTCACCCTTCACTGTTGTAACTCTTGACTATAGTTTTAAAAATGTGTTGCTTCAACAATCATGCGCTAATGTGTTAAAATAGTTAAAAGAAGATAAGTTAATGCAGTAAACTGTAAAGTACAAATGAAAAATGAATTGTGTAATAGTTTATGAAAAAGCATTCTATGCAACCTTATTGAATGCATTTCTTCTAGACTGCAGCAAGAAAAAAATAGTTGGCTTGGGCTCTGTTTTACATACCTGACATATCACATGTCAATACGCTAGCTAATATACAATGTATCTGAAGTTGTAGCTAAATCTGACTGTTGTATTCTGAGAGAGTTGATTACATCTTGCAAAGAACAGCACTCACAACCTGTTTGTTGTTAAGCACTTTTTTGCAAGTAGTAAAGTAAATACAAATTGTAAAATGAAACCAGCAACAAATACTAACTTTTTACAGTGGTGTTGAATAAAGCATCCTACTTTGCAGTGAAGGATGTCCTTTACTTCCTGAGGTCACTGACCAGCTTGAACTTTTTTGTTGTTGTTTTATTTTTTTCTTATAAGGTTTTTATTTGTTTTTGGCAAACATCTGAAGATTAGGCACCTTATCGTCTTTTTTCCCTTTCTCAGAGGAAATAGCTTATTATCTGCTTGCTGGTTTTAGATTTCTTAGCCCTACTGGACTGCAGTGGGCACATCATCTCTGCTGTTTTTATCTACAGCAGTGATGTACACCTTTTTGCATCAGGAGGCTGCATAGACCCCCCTTCATATTATGTAAAGGCTGCAAATTGTATTAAACATCTTACCTCTGCCCTAACCCTTCCCCACACACAAAATAATGTGAGGCTTCTCAAATAGATAATAATAATAATAATAATAATAATAATAATAATAACAAGTATAATAACAACAATGCATTTCTTTTTTTGAGTAGTGATTGCTGTCTGACTGTACCAGTAGTACAGGGTGCTTATGTTTATAATTTCATATAGAGTCTTAAGTATGTTGCATATATATAGTCCTTGTTTAAGAGGTTTCCATGCGTGTCCGGAGCTTAATTGCTGGGATACAAGATCATTGTCACAGACACACACACACACACACACACACACACACACACACACACACACATGCACGCACACACGCACGCACACACACAAACACACACACATTCACATATATCTTTTAGTTTTTTTTTTTTTTTTTTAATCGGGAGCTTATGACTGAGCTGTAAAGGAGCTTATTTCTGGGGTAGCAGGAGAGGGTTCTCAGACTTAGACTAATTATCTATTTTGTATATTTTGAGACTTCATTCACTTTGTGTTTCAGTATTTGGCAAAGGTATTAGGTACTGCTGAAGTTATTAATTCCCTTTATGGAAAACATGTGAGAAAACGTGTTGGTGTATTTGAATTAAATTTCCACATGTTTTTTGAGATGGATTTTGGTCTCTGATTTGAGTTTATACTTTGCTTGGAATTTGCCTGGAGTGGCTTTTTATTACTGTTTCCAATGTTTGAGACTTAATTAGAATGCTTGAAATAAGGGCTAATGCTTGCTTTGAATGAAGGGTGGCTGGGGACTGGGTGTGAGAAAGGTCAAGGGCTCCACAAATGCATGACTGATAATTAACTGGGTACCATGGTACTTTGTTTTTCCTGTTAAAAGTAAAGAGTGTAGTGGTGTTGCATAATAAACTGTAGGGTAATACACCATTGCAAAATGCTTGGAATGTACTTCGGAACACACTTTGGGACATATCTTGGAGTGCTACATACATGTAACACCTGTTCAGGATTATACAGTGACACTCCAAAACGTGTTTAAACTAGAAAGTGATTCCATGACCCAACCTGCTTCCTAAACTTACTAGATAAACAATTATTTACAAAATGAAAAAAAATCACCTATTAAAATAAATGAATAAATAAACCCATAACTTCAGCTTCATTGTATTGTAAGCACCTGAATCGAAGTACTATGCAAAGGTAAAACATGCAATTGAAGAAATGAAAGCAATAAGATATTTTACATTAAAACACAACACAGAGTAAAATACAAACAAAAATATAGAACTAGATGGGAATAAAACTGAAATAAAAAGCAAATAATGTCAAAAGGCACACTCTTAAGCTGTATGCTAAAATAAACAAGCAAACAGTAGAATGCTTTGAAAGTAAACTGAAAGTACAAGTAAACCAAAGTTGTCAATGCTTCACTCATTAGATACAGGTTAATTCAAGTAAGTATGTTTTTAGGAACCTTTTAAAATTGGCAACTGTTGGGGTTTCTTTCACCCACCCAGTTAGTATATTTTAATGATCTGAACCTTGGCAGACAAAAGCCCAGATCCCAGATTACATCAGGTGAGCAGCTTATACAGCCAGCAGGCCTGAGAGTTTGAGTGCAGGGAATAAGTTGGGTTGATACCAGGTCAGGAGGTCTTGCAGGTAATGGGGAAGGAAGATGGGCAGGACAAGGTAACTTGACATAAGAACTTTATACCTAATAAGCCATTTAATAGACAGCCATTGCTGACAGTACAGTAAAGGTATAATATAATAGTGACTAGACATCCTAGTAAGTAAAAGGGTTGTGGAATTTTGCACCAGCTGCAGCAGATTTATTTCCTTCTGAAATATCTGGTCTAGAAAAATTAGGGAAGAGTTTTCTCTGTACAAACTGCATTCTCACGCATTCCCAACACCTAGAATATTTAACTAAACTTATTTTAAAAATCAGTACAGCAATAAACTTGCCTTTTTCACTATAATTCAGTCAAGATGTTTGTGAGATTTGTTTATTGTTGTGATGCCCCACCACTGGACCAGTAAACAAGGAGCCTCAATCTTCACCACTGGCACCAGCGGGGGATGTACACTGACAGGATAACAGGTGCACACGCAATATTTCCAGATACAGCTCTCTGCATCAAGTGCAATTTCCCTTAAAAACACACAGAGACCACAGTCAGTCCTGGCTGGTTTCGCTCTCTTTCTCCAGATCTCCAATAAGACTCCCCACTGACACAGCTATAGAGCTGAGATCTCAGCTGAGTGGCCAAGCTAAGACCTCTAGCACGTCTCTGACTAACCAGTGCTTCGTGTCCCTGCCCAAGTAGCTGACACATACACTCTTTGAGGTTTGATTTACACACACACACACACACACACACACACACACACACACACACACACACACACACCTGGGAAAGGCTGGCACAGGTTTAGTAGCTATGCCCCTTTTGCTCAGACTATAAGGTAGTTATCACTGCCACCAGCCAACTCCTTATCAGCTACTTTAAGTCTCTTCACAATGGATGTCCAGTCTTACTGTGTAATATTAACACAAATCGTAGTTTGACCAAGAGCAAGGCTATTAGGAATGGCTCACACAGTGTCACCAAATAAATATGTAAGTGCTCTCAAAAATTAAATATTTTTAGACAGATCAGCCACAATGAAATGTTTAAATATATCTAATAATAAATAATAAAAGAACACGAAAATACTCAGTATATATTCACAGTGACATCAGAGTTCAAAATCACAGGAAATATTTAAAACAACATTGCAGGACAGTTTCAAACAAATAAAGAAAACTAAACTTTGCTATATTCCTGACTATATTCAAGAGAATTATAGTGTTCCCTAGTAACGTACTTCATCAGAGCAAGGCAGATGTGATGAATGGTTCTGTTGTTGTCAGGTCCAAGACAAAATACAGAATGCTCTCTCTCTCTCTCACTCACAGAGAGTTCTCAAATTAATATCCCAAATATTACTGCTGGGATATATTGCAGAATTACATTATTTCTTCACATCTGACTGTATCCCAGGTGAACCCCCCACTGCTGGAAGCTGGCAGTATTTAACATCTACCAGTGAAAATACATAGACCTCAGATCTTTGGCAGATACTGGAAGTCATAAAACAATTACATTCTGTGACCTTTTTACTCATTGTTTTAGTTTGTTGGTTGGGGTATTTTGCAGACACTCCAATAGTTATGGATATCAGCTGGGTACGACAACCCTGTGTTTCTAAAGGTTAGCCAAACATTTCACTTATGCTGTGCTGATGATGTAATAAGAAGGCTGAAACATTCATGTCCACAGCTAGTGGGATTTGGCTTTGTTGGCCTGAATATGTCCATAAATAGACTTGAAAAAAGTCATGAACATTTGCAATTACCATATAGCTAAAACACCTGTGATGACCCTGCCTTGGCCCAGCAATCAAGGAGCCTCAATCCTCACCACTAACACCAGGGACGTCATCTCCTAGAAGAGAGGAAAGGATAACTAATACACACACACACACACATACACACACACACACACACACACACACACACACACACACACACACACACACACACACACACACACACACACACTTTGAGATAAGGATTTTCAGACACTCCTGGGAAAGGCTGACACAGATTCTCCAGCTGTGCCTCTTTACCCAGACCATACAGTAGTACTCCCTGCCACCACCCAACTAATAATATCAGCTACTAAAAGGCCCTTAAAAGGGTGTCCAATTATTACTGTGCAATATTATTATCCAATGGTAATGTGACTATTCAGTCTAGGCTTATTGGAAGGGCTTAGACAGTAAACTCTATAAATATATAATGTACTCTAGAGCATAATTTATCTCTACATAAACGAGCCACAGGTAGAAGGTTTTAAAAACATTTAATAATAAATAATTAAAACACAAGACAAAACTACTACACCACAGAGATATCTAAGAGTTCAGAGATCACACAGAAACTTAAAATAATACAGTAGGACAAGTCTGATTTCAAAGAAAAATACCTAATTAATCTTTACTAGCTTTAACTATTCCTACAAGAAATCACAGTGCTAGAAACTTACATGTGAGCTTAGGCAGAGTGCTGAGTTAGATATCCAAGATCAAAATGCTCCCAGTCTCTTGTGAGAAATAGTATTTAAACATTACTAACAAACATGTCTATAAGGCCCTCCCAAATTACATCATTTTTGACACTTAGGTTTTCCCAGTATTCATATTGCATCATATTAACACCCGGTCTGGGTTCTCAAGCCACAAATTGCATTATTTAGCAATCTAACACCTGCTCAGAAACTTACAACAATACAGGGCATTTCACATATACACTCTAGCAGAAACCAGAGCAATAAAGCACCTTCCACATGTAAATTCTGGTCATAAACTTTAGCCTTAAAACAATGGGCATGAAACCTTCATCCAGACGCACTGGAGCTGAATTCTAACACGAAAGGGTCACAACATGCTTCACTGGGCCAGTAGAGTGCAATGTTGTCACATATTTTGCAGTTCCACATTTCACAGTATTTTTTATACTCAAGATGACATGCCTGTATTTTACATTTATTTACAAATGCCAGAATTATATATCAAATTTTATTTGAGTAGGCTGGCAGCCTTCGCCCATCTCTCCCTAGTCGTCACAGCACCTGATGTCATTAGGGGGTCATTTGTATATATCCCATGTTGCCTCTTATGTAAGAGGTTTAAGGAATCATATAATGGAAAGTCAAACCTTGCTAGATTTTTCTTTTGGTGTTTACTGATTGTTTTTTCTGTGTGACCTTTTTACTCATTGTTTTAGTTCACATTTCAAGACTAGTGGTTATTTCACTCTAGAGACCATACATAAAGCTCCCTAGTTTTAGACATTGTGTCTTTTTACTAGCCTATAAAGTAATTTCATTTCAGCTTTTTTTCTGAAGTTAGCCTCCTTTATTCCAATTTCCACTGTTAAATGTTATGTACATTTAAACAGTTACAATGGTGCATGCACATTTCTGCTCTCTTCCAGCAGGGCGCACTGTGGTTACAGTTCAACTAGCTCTTTGCAAAAACCTTTTCAACAGACATCTGTACAAACCTAGTTTGATATAGAGTTTTAATACAGTTGTAACACAAGCATCTTATGTAGATCATGTTGATATTCACAAATGACATATAATTATTTACAAAACTCCAACTAGCTGTTCTGGCAGTATCTATTTTTGTGACAGTTGGCATGAAAGTTATTATAACAGTCAATGTGTTATAGCCCTTCATTACAATTGTGCACATGTAGATGGCCGAGAATAGTAAAACACAAATTGTTGTACATAGCAAATGCATCCAGAAAAGTTGAAATAATGGGTATAGCTACAGTAAGTGTAGCAGAAATTAACATTTTGGGAAAACAATCATTACTGTACTTTTGAACGTTGGTCTAATAAATATTTAGAAAAATAACTGACTTTTTAGCATCATCATTAATAAACGGGGGTGCACTTAAAATGGAAATATATGAGTTAGTATTCCTTACATCCTCATAACAAATCTCAGAAAATGATTTTATGTAATCTAACTTGCATGTTTACTGGGTGTTAGTGTAGTTAGATAAATTCCCATATAATCTTATTGCGTAATGTACAGTGATAGGAATTCTATTAAAAGATTTGTGTCAGCCTCATCACTATTACTTTATTATTGTGTTTTAGCATCTTCTTTTATAAACATGCGTTTTTAAGTTCTTTGCCACTTTTCTGACTGTGGTGCATTTATGAGTTATTTGATTTCTCTTTCCCTTTGCCTGTGAGAATGTATAAAACATTTGTATATCATGCACTGGAGGTAAAATTTGTTCTATACCTGCAAAGAGTACTGCTCTCTGTAGCCCTGAATAAAATAAATAGTTTCATCATGAATTACATAAACCCTTTAAAAATGAGCAGACCTTCACATCTGAAATACTTTTAGTGTTTTCATAACTGTAACTTTCTTTGTCGATATTCTTAAATTTAGCTTGAACAGCTGAATTTTGTGAATATTAGAAAGTTTTATATATATATTGATATTTTAAGACATCCTATGTTCTTGCTGTTTTTTGGTATTTGATATTCTGTAAGGATTTCCTGCAAGCCTATGGAATACTTTCAAGGCAATCAGCGAGCCAGTGATTCTGTTTCAGAGCACACATACAGTTAAACTAATAGATGCAGTTAATGGATGGAGCAGCTGTTGTTTCTTTGCACCCACTAAGCTGTTGCACTGCATGTGATTCATCATGACTTCAGTCTTACTTCCACAATACTGACATTCTTTAAGAGAAGATGACATTGTAGAGAATGTTTCCAACTGAAACTCTGTGCCTTACTAAATGTTTTCATTTAGGAAATGCAAATATCGGAAGAATGACGGTAACCTAAAATGAGAAGGCATTTTGCTAACCCAGAGTAGTCCTGATTTTATGCCATCTAGTGCCTGGCAGGAGTGCATGACTCATTTTCTTCTTGATAATTCTGGGACTTTCATCCTTCCTTAGAAAATTAGATTATTACTTGTCCTGCAGAATGCCTATCCCTGTTTATGATCTAGTTTACTTATCAGTAGATTTATTTATTTTTTTATTTATTTATTGACATTTGTTAACCGGGTTTGTCCAACTGGGCTTGTGGCCCATTTTCAGTGGAGACCCGAGGAGAAAAGCTCCATTTTAAAATAAGTACGATTTTAAACAATATTGATATAATAGCAGTTATAGCAAAACGATTCACATATATGTTGGGTTACATGCATAAAGTTAAAGTTGCATTAAAAAGAAGCTAAGTAACAATTTTACATTGTTATAGTTCAATAGGTCAACAATAAACATTTTTTGTTTGTATAAAATTGTGCAAATGCATAGTAGACACATTGGAGAGAGAGGTGTAATGAGGTACTAAGTATGGTCCTTTTGAGGGTACATAAAGGGAAGGAAGACTAGGTAGGGTCATGGCAAGGGCAGGTTCTGGAATTGAGAAAATAAGCTTTTAGTTCATTTTTAAAGTGTCAGGTGTGGGAGATTGAACATAGGTCAAGGGGAAGTTTGTTCCCAGCATGGGCAAGGGAGTGTTTGTAGAGTAGTTTGCCTACTGAACTTTTTGGGTGGTAGATATCAAGTAATTGTTGGTTAGAAGTACGGAGGGTCCGGGATGGGATATAGATGAAGACTAAGGAAGATAGAGATGGACAGAAGGAGGGTTTATAAAGAATATAGTGTAGCATATGAAATTGATAAGATAGCAGAAACTGGGGAAGTTCAAGACATTGAAGAGAGTTTAAAGAAATGTAGTGGTGTGACTTGTATGGGGAGTTAGTAATGAATCTGGCTATTTTATGGTAAGTCTGTTTCAGTTTGTTTAGAGTGGAGGCCTGGATATTGGTAAGAACTGGGGCGGTGTATAAGAGGGAGGGGAGGAGGAGTGCCTGGCCCAGGGTAAGTCTAGATTCAGGGGTTAGGAATTTTTGTTCCAATATAGCAGACCTAGTTTCTGTTTTTTTTTTTTTTTTATGCATTGGAGTATGTGTAGGTTGAACTTGAGTTTGACATCGATAATGACCCCTTGGAGTTTTGTGTGTGTGTCAGGTTGGATGTTTGTATTGTTAGAAGATGTAATAAAACAGGAGGTTTTGTGATGAGAAAGAGAATGGGGAAGGAAAAGTAGGAGTTTGGTCTTTTTGGGATTTAGGATCTATAGGTTGTGAGAGAGCCATTGTTCAGTGGATAGTAGGGCCTGTTGGGTCAGGGAGTGTAGTTCAGGAATGTTATTTGAGATGGATATAAGTGTGGAGTCGTCGGCATACTGAATAAGGGAGGATTCTTTGCATGAGGTGTAAAGATCATTGGTGAAGATGTTAAACAAAAGGGGTCCCAAGATGGAACCTTGGGGAACACCAGTGGAGATGGGAAGGAAAGGTAAGGAGGATGAGAGCCATTTGACAGATTGTTCCCTGCCAAATAGGTAACTATTAAACCAGGCAAGTGTGGAGGGGGATAGGTGTAGATTTGCAAGTTTGGATAGTAGCAGAGGATGAGAGACAGTATCAAATGCTTTGGAGAGATCTAGGAAGAGACAGGAAATGAGTTTATTGTTGTCTAGGGCCTCTGCAATGATATGAGTGAAGGAGAGGAGGGCAGTGGTGATGCTGTGATGAGGACGAAATCCATGTTGGGTAGGGGTAAGTAAGTGGTGTGTGAGGAGGTGATTGAGAAGCTGTGAGTGAATACATTTTTCTAATATCTTGGAGAGGGGGGACAGAATGGCAATGGGTCGGTAGTTTGAGGGGTCAGTGGAGTTTCCACCTTTATGAAGAGGGATAGTGAAGAAAGATTTCCAAAGGGTGGGGACAGTTGATTCCAGAATAGATCGATTAATTAATATAGATACAGGATAGGCAATTGAGTCAGCAGCAAGTTTGAGGAATGTAGGAGATAGATTGTCAGTGGAAGGAGAGCAAGGTTTTAGCTTGAGTAGTAGAGATCACGAGCATGCTGGCAGAAAACATTTAATGAAACAAAGTGAATGATATGTGTACCAGAAATGAAATGACATGCAAGCTTTTCATGTGCATTAATCATTTTCCTGTATCTTTCAAAACATGAATACTTTTATTATAGGTTTTATAATATATTCATTAATGCACATAGTTAAGTGATACTGCTGCAGAAACTGATACAGCATAAAATCACTATATACATATATTAATGTATTTTGTATATTGTTAGTATATTATTTCATGACTGATAACTAAATCAAATATTTCCCTCTTACAAATGTAATAAACAAATCCACAAAAAAAATTTGAATTATGCTTTAAGGAGTGTTTTGAGCAAATTTTTATTAATGGTCATCAGAATACCTTATTTAGGAGCTACATGCAAATTTGTTTCATAAAGAATTTAAAACCTGACCCTTCATTGTTCAAAATGATTTCATAAGGAATTTAAAATCTGATCCTTTGTTGTTCAAAATGAAGATTTGTTTTAGAAGGATGTTTGAGTAATTAATTTTAACAAGACATGATATGCTGGCCATTTTTCTTGTGCTGTCCTCAGAATTTTAGGGTAATACATTAAGAAACCATTTTAACATCATATGTAAAATTTGATACACTTAATTGAATTTGATGCATCTGGTATAAGCCTTTGACTCAGAAAGGCTTACCACGAGGTGGGGCCTTAACATGGTCATATTTCCCTCTCGTGATAAGCCTTTCTAATTCCCAGACTGCACTACCTCTGAGGTTTCCTGCTAGTGGGGGCCTCAGTGCAGAAGGTGAAGCAATTCAGGGAAGTGAATAAGTTTAATTAGCTGTGTCCTTTCCCCTGGAAATTCCAGTGGATCCTGATTTACTCTGCAAAGTGATTCACTGCTAGAACAAAAAGTGAATGATGTCAAAAGGAGGTTACCAATTCACTCTCATGGAAGCAGTAGCTCTGGAGGTTAAGTCAGCAAAGAAGTTGGGCTAGTGTGTATGTTTGTGTGTGTGTGTGTGTGTGTGTGCGTGTGTGTGTGTGTGTGTGTGTGTGTGTGTGTGTGTGTGTGTGTGTGTGTGTGCAGGGTAGTTGCAATGATGGGGTTAAGTAAGGAATTAAGAGTTTGGATGCCTGTGTGCATGTTGGAGCATGTGTGTGGGTGAATGGGTGAGTGTTTACATGACTGTGCTTAACTATGGGGGAGTTCTTGCTTGTTGATGGTGTGTGTGTGTGTGTGTGTGTGTGTGTGTGTGTGTGTGTGTGTGTGTGTGTGCGCGCATGTGTGTGTGTGTTTGTAGTGGCATGAATGAATCTCCATTAAAGTATGTGTGTGTGTGTGTGTGTGTGTGTGTGTGTGTGTGTGTGTGTGTGTGTGTGTGTGTGTGTGCAGGGTGGTTGCAATGATGGGGTTAAGTAGGGAATTAAGAGTTTGGATGCCTGTGTGCACATTAGAGCATGTGTGTGGGTGAATGGGTGAGTGTTTACATGACTGTGCTTAACTATGGGGGTGTTCTTGCTTTTGATGGTGTGTGTGTGTGTGTGTGTGTGTGTGTGTGTGTGTGTGTGTGTGTGTGTGTGTGTGTGTGTGTGTGTGTGTGTGCGTGAGTGTAGGGGGTGTTTTTCTCAATGCAATGCAATGGCATCTAGGGAGAAAAGTACTACTGTTAGAATGTGATTAAGAGATGTGCTAATGAGATGATAAGTAGGTCTTTCTCACTGTGGCCATAACTGTCTCTTAATTGCATTTTCTCACCCTCACAGAATTTGACCTAGCTGCGGTAGGCCATTTCCATGAGCAGTGCACACTTTTCTGAATTCCAAGGCACATATTTTTCAGGAAAATTCAGTTCAAAACAATCTGCTTTCTGTACTTTGCTTTTCGTCTGTTGAGGAAATGTACAATTTAAATTTTCAGAAATAGTAAAGCAGTTTTTCATTCCGCTCTGGTGCTGTGCTGCAGTTTACAAGAAAAGCTGATGAAGAAAAGTATAGTTACTCTTAAAAAAATAGCAACTGAAAGGTTAAGATGTCTCAGTCTACAAAGAAATTATAAATTCAAACATTCAAAAATAGCAAAAAAAAATATGGTTATACTGATAAAGATGAAATCTAAACAATGCTTAACTTTTTATGCCTTGTATTTATTTTATTAGTTTTCTGTTTATTACTTTGAATTATTCTCCAAAGTCATATTTCGTACAAAGGAGTAAGGTAACTGCTTGCACACTTGTGTGAGTTTAAGTATTAAAAATAAGATCAAGAAGTTTAAGAGCTCTTCTGTATCTTTTACCTTGAAAAACAGGAAAATAAGAATATGATTTTATAGATAAGCTGTCAGAAAGATGAGAGTGGATTTAGATTAACACCAAAGCTACGCCCACTTTGGTGTGCTCTCTTAACAAGTCACATTACTGATGTTTTTATTACATTTCTTTAATTGCACAAAAAGTATCACTACTGCATACAGACAAGTTTGCACCAAATTTGTGCTGGTATCCTTTGGTCTGGCTTGTGACTCAGGAGCTGCCATATAATGTGAAACATGGTGTTTCTTCTTTACCATAAGCTACACATGTCTTGGGAGTTCTTAGGGGAGAAGAGTAATGCAGAGTGGAATGCCATCCAGAGTAACACTTTTTTTTTTAATTGTGCTGTTGTCATATGATAATGTTTAGGTTTTCAATGCTATCACTTATTCATTTGTCAGTTTATCTGTTCCTGTAGCATGTCCAGGCTACACACGAGCGCATGTGTGTGCACACACACACACACACACACATACACATGGATGCACACACACAAACACATGGAATTGCACACTCACACATACACACACACACACACACACACACACACACACACACACACACACACACACACACACACACACACACACACACACATGCACACAAACACATGGAATTGCACACACACACACACACACACACACACACACACACACACACACACACACACACACACACACACACACACACACACACACACACACACACACACACACACTTAAATCTTTAGTAATGTTTCCCAGGTGATAATCTGGTGATGTAAGGTTATATAACTATTTCTTGCTGGTAAACTACAGTATACTGAGTCAGATTCATTTAATGGGAGCTCATGACTGCTAATGAAATACTTCACTGGCAGACTGTATATATGCCCACTGAGGACTGATTAAGGAATTAATTTGCTATAACCTAAATGACTGTGACTGGATGACTGGTGACATAATTTAGTAACTAATGTAATGAACTGAAACTGCATTCTGCTGAACTGGGTTTGATATCTGCAGTTGTATTAAATATTATGTGACTGTAAGTGCATAAAGTGCTACTGAGCCCTAAACAGTTACCAAAACAAATACCTAAAATTAAAAAAAAAAAAAAAAGAGGCCTTCCTCCTTCTGTGCATCTGTTCTCATTAGTCACTCCTCCCAGCTCTGTCTTGTTTGTTTCTCAAGGTTGCAGGAGAGACCTATTGACCCTTATTATTATTATTGTTAAGTGTACTTCAGTCCAGCTGCAAAAGTTAGTTGGGGGGGCATTCCACACAGGAGCCGGTAAGACAACTATCAGTACTGGGAAATCATCTGCCAATATAATTTGTAAATCTCATTTTTTGCTTCAAATTACTTGAAATGCGGATTCCATTATCTAGCCTTTTAGATGTCCATCAGTGTAACCATATCTGCACTTCTGAAAATAATAGATACTGCAGCCCATTCTGATCTTTTCACATATCTTCTCTTGCATCTCATATGACATTTCAGACTTAAATGATGAACTCATATGCCTGTGAACTGCTTTAAGCCATTTCTGATTATACCACAGACATTAATGTCATAGCCTTGAAAATATGTGAGCACAGTGTAATCTTTGAAGGCACTATAATTAGATTAAAATAACTCCAAGCAGAAATATTCAAACAGGTATTTTCATATCTAGATTATAAACAAATGTAGAAAATAATAATTATAGTAGCATTTTATTAATTTTACGTTAATGCCAACCTTGATTGTAATACGTCCTTTACAATGTTAAAGTACAATGCCCTTATGTACATATATGTCACAGACCTATGCTTTTACTTATGACTCCGCTCTGGTGTTTAGCTGTTGAGTTTCAGATCACTTGTGGCAGGAGTAGAATTCCTGCATGAACCTTATGAACCGATAGGGGTCAGTTAATTTTTTAATGGAATCCATAACATTTTAATAGCTACTGTTAAATGAACCTGACTTATCCGTTTTTAGTGTACCAGCAAGAAATAGTTACATAACCTCCTAATTTTTCACCATCAGTTCATCACCTGGGAAACATTACAAAAGATTTCAATGACCAAGAGGACTGTAAACATCAAACTCAGGTTTACTGAATGCAGTTCAACACTTTAGTGAATATTTACTTCAAAAGTCCTCTCCTTTGTAGCAGTTTAGGATGTGGCTGTATATTTTGAGAAAAGTTTGCCTTTTGATCATATTTACTTAATGCTTCAGAGGTGAGGTTTTAGATTCACATGGCTGCTTAGAAAACACACGATACTGTTTACCACCTGACCACTGCCACTTCCCCACTATCATCCTGGCTTTCTGTATCCTAACTCTCTCCCTACTGATCTAATTTACTTTTGCTTATTTTTTTATTGCACAGACGAACCTTGTTATTTATTGTAACTGTCTTGTACAAGACAAACATTTAGCAGTTAACTGGTTCTTTCTTGTCATTTATTGGGAAGAGATTCCCTCTGTCCTGCTGGGTCAGTGTTCTGACCTCTAAGGTATGCATTCACCTATGTCATGATCACTTGAGGGATCTGGGTTGACTAATTGCAAACATTGGGAATGTCATTTTGATCTACAATACACTACTTGAAACAACATTCAGACGAAGTGCTTTCTGTAAGAACAAAGTCTCCCACAGTACCTATCTGAGGAATTGTATTTTGCACATCCTCCTACTTAATGTACTCTATGATCATTATACCTCAGAGAAAAGGGAACTTCCCATGACAGTAGAACAGCTATTTTTATCATACTGTTTGTTACACATAAGCTGTTCTACTGTGTTTGAAAATATCATGTTGCCTACATTATGTGTGAGAGGTCATCACAGACCTGGTTTCCTCAGGTACTGTTTTAAAAATAACTTTGTGAACTGTTGTTAACTGACATTTGATTATTATGTTTCACTTATGTTTGTAAGTCCGCTTGTCATTTTGGGTTTGGGTAATACTGGACCACTACAGATATTCATGCCTTGCAAATGACTTTATACTATGCAGGCATAACTCTTGGGAGTCAGGCTGATAACAAGTATATGTGTGTATTTATATATTGTAAGCTATGCTGACTTTGAGAGTCAGTGTCCAAGCCAGGTCAGACATTTATCTCTGTGTCTGGCCATAGCTGAGGTTCCTAGTAGCATAATTAGGATTTCATGTCCCAGATACAGCATTTATTTATTTATTTATCTGTATGTCGATTTTGTCATGTATTTAGTCTTTGCTAAATGTATATGCCATCGTTGGAACAAATGTCTTCTTACTTGTGACCCAGCAGATTTCATCTTGTGCATCAGCTACTGATGCTCACAAAGTATGGAGCTGATGGTCATCAGAAGTACACTAATGTGTTCTTATGTTCTACTTGTTGCTTGAGTGGCTATTACAGATTCAGTGTTACTTCCTAAAATGACTGAATAAATATTACTTGCCAAACCTACATTCACTGAAAGTGATTTTCAGTGACTCCGAGGAACTCCTTTTAATTTGAATTCCTTCTGTGTATACTTGCCACACATGGACAAGTCTGCAGGTATATAGAACTTTGTGTTTCTCTCTCCATTGACTACATAAACAGCATCTAAATGCAAATAACTTTGTTACCTTTTCCTACAGTGCTGAAAGAATTGCTAGGAAAGAGCTGTTTCTGAATTGATCGGGTATAGCTCCTGCATCCTAATGTATATTCCATTTTTGTTTTCAGCTGATAAACACCAGCAGGACTTTGATTGACTCCGCAGATGCAGTTCATGCCAAGATTCTTCAGGTGCAGCGAGATGGTAAGTTATTTAACTGTGAGGAGCGAGATGGTAAGTTATTTAACTGTGAGGAGCGAGATGGTAAGTTATTTAAGCATGAGCAGTGCAACAATGATTTTCTTCTTCGTCGCTGGTTAAGAAAATGTGAACATGCAGGATGAGTTCAGATTAGATGTGTGCAGCCATCTAAAGTTATCTTGTAGCCAGTAAGGGTCAGCATAAGAACTTTCAAGTCTATGTCTGTCATATTAATTTAACATGCTGCTGTCTAGTTTATTACATGCGATTTTCAGAGCTGCCTTTTATCCAACGAACAGGCTCATAATAAGATTAGTTTCCTACTTCTTTGATAGAGAGATAACTTATAGTATTTTCCTTCATTTTCCTTGCAAGATTCTTTTTGAAAAAATGTAATGTACATGAATTAGTGTTTCAAGTGATGAATATGAAAGTGTTCTAATTCTGTACATACACATCTGCACTTTCAAGCTAAATATAAGTCACTTATCTGGGTCTGGAATAAGGCATACAAAAATCTGGTACTGTAATTAGAAAATGAGTTTTGTGATAAGTAGTGAAGCTATAATCGAAGGTATAATCCACAGAAACGAGTTCCCTAATATTGTTTATCATGTATTTCATGTGTCATGTGAGCTCAGATGAGGTAGTCTGTTCATAAGGTTCATGCAGGAATTCTACTCCTGCCACAAGTGATCTGAAACTCAACAGCTAAACACCAGAGCGGAGTCATAAGTAAAAGCATAGGTCTGTGACATATATGTACATAAGGGCATTGTACTTTAACATTGTAAAGGACGTATTACAATCAAGGTTGGCATTAACGTAAAATATGTAATATCCTTCTTTATTGTTGTTTTAGTTTGAATAACTGCTTCATCATGACCCTGATGTTGGTGGTATTACTGAATCTTCTATTAAAATGACACACCTAACCATAGCCATCACTTCCAGGGCTGCCACTCCATATTCACTGCCCGCACCAAGTAAAGAATTGGAGGGAGGACCCTACTACTAACTAAGTCGAGTCTACAAGCATCCCACACAGGACAGTGTACATTCACCACAGACACTGACCCTAAGTCATCTGTTCTTAGACTACACCTATCAAAACCTCAGCTCCTCCTCATCAGTAATGTGACAGCTTACTGTTAGAATCAACCCATTAGACAGCATAATAGTTTTAGGAGACTTTAATATTAAGTCCAAAAGCAGGAAATGTAACCAAACCAAGTAACAAAAATCCAGACCAAGAAGCAGAACAGCCAACGAGTGATTAGTAGAAGTCAAATCCTTTATTTCAGACAAACAGTAACACCAGTAACACAAGCGCCTTCGCTCAGAAAATTCTGAGCTTTTTCAAGTACGACACTGTGTTTTAACAAATAGCTTATATACTTTAACAGCCTTTCCATTAATTGCAAAACCTTGCTGTTAATTATTGGTTTAAAGTGAACTTGTTCTCTTTTGTTCATAAGTTCTTATTTAAAACAACATAAAATTCAACTACTTTTTAAAAATAAAGAATAAAAACATATTCCATGTACCAGGTAACTATTGTCATAATAGACCTGGGACAATTTAAAATAAAATTCAGCACAATAACATACTGAGTAACCCAGATATACACATTAAGTAATTCTAAAGTGCTTGAGTGCAGTGAAGGACAATCCACTAGAAACGGTACTTAAAAACATAACTTCCCTATTGAATTCAGTATTCATCAACATATAACTTGCAGTTATACCAAAATACTAACTGTTTTATACTGATTTCAGTATTTTAAGGGCTCTTGTTGATTGTGTATACAAATTCCCTAAATACTAAAGCATTACTTAATAACAATATCCCTTAAAGCAATAGTCAGAAAATATGCGCGTAACTTGTATCTGTTTCCAAAAATTAAATACAATAATCATGAACAATGGATATGGGAAACTATAATCTTGCTCTCCTTAGTTTCAGCACAGATTTAATACTAATAGTGCCATTTAAACCGGGAGGTCTCCCTGCGTCTAGCCTTAATTGCCAAATAAGTTCTCGATATTCTAGGTTCGATTCCCAGTCACCACCCCTAGTGTCCAAATCAACTTGTTCAAGAACTGTAAACTTTAAGTTGATGTTTGGACAGCTAAGAGAATGCTTAAAAAAGGCATTAGATTCCTTCCTTTTAGTTATATCATAAAGATGCTCATAGATACGCTTTCGGAGCTCCCTTTCCATCTTTCCTACGTAAAAACTAGTGCATGTGGTGCAGAACCCTAAGTATACCACCCCTTTTGTGCCACATGTGTAATAGCCCTGTGGATGAATTTTAAACCTCCTAGATGGAATGTATAGAAATGTGTCATTTAAGATAGTGTGACATTGACTACAAGCACCACACCTGTAAGTCCCCACCCGTGGTTGCTTGACCTTCCTCTTGACCTTTGGTTTCTTCTCAAACATCTCCTTGAAGTTGACACCCCTTTTCCCTACAAAACTAGGTCTTGAGGGCAAAACATGCTTAAAATCCTCATAAAGGGAAAGAACCGGCCAGAATTTTGTAATTGTTTCTTCTATTTCCCTTGAATCGGAGGAAAAGGTATAAACAAAGCTATTCCCAGTAATGTTGGTAATACTGGGTGCTGGCCTAGATGGCATTTCTGCTCCTTTACCCAGAATGGGTGCATATGCAGTGTTTCTATGAGTACTGACCTCATCGGCCAAGGTCTTAGAAAGATCCAAGGGGTACCCTCTTTCCAAGAATAGAGTTTGCAGCATTTCCACCTCCAGTTGGTAATCCTCATGAGTACTACAAATTCTGCTAGCTCTTATGAGCTGTCCTTTCATGATTCTCTTTTTTTGATAAAAAGGATGTGCACTTTCGTAATGCAACAAGGAATTCGAAAAAGTAGATTTACGATGTAACTTAGATTGAAAAGTGTTGTTACAGTAATCCTTGTACAGGGTGATATCAAGGTATTGCAACTCATGTGTGCTACCAGAGTGTGTAAATCGAAGAAAGGTGGTGGTTGTGTTGATGTAACTCAAGAAACATGTTAGTTCGTCCTCTGTTCCTCCCCAGAGGATGCAGATGTCATCTAGATATCTCCTGTAAAAAAGTATATGTTGCTCCCAAGGGGGGACAAAAACATACATATGTTCCCATCTATGCAATGCCACATTGGCATAAAATGTGGCACACGATGCCCCCGTGGCTACTCCTCTTCGTTGCCTAAACAACTCCCCGTTGAAAAAAATAAAGTTGTTTTGTAAAACAATCTCCATAAGCTCAACCACCAAGTTTGTTAATTTGTTACTGAGGTTGGTTTCTTTATTAAGAAAATCACCAAACCATTCCATTCTTGCTTGTAGTCAATGTCACACTATCTTAAATGACACATTTCTATACATTCCATCTAGGAGGTTTAAAATTCATCCACAGGGCTACTACACATGTGGCACAAAAGGGGTGGTATACTTAGGGTTCTGCACCACATGCACTAGTTTTTACGTAGGAAAGACGGAAAGGGTGCTCCGAAAGCGTATCTATGAGCATCTTTATGATATAACTAAAAGGAAGGAATCCAATGCCTTTTTTAAGCATTCTCTTATCTGTCCAAACATCAACTTAAAGTTTACAGTTCTTGAACAAGTTGATTTGGATGCTAGGGGTGGTGACTGGGAATCGACCCTAGAATATCGAGAACTTATTTGGCAATTAAGGCTAGACGCAGGGAGACCTCCCGGTTTAAATGGCACTATTAGTATTAAATCTGTGCTGAAACTAAGGAGAGCAAGATTATAGTTTCCCATATCCATTGTTCATGATTATTGTATTTAATTTTTGGAAATATTTTCTGACTATTGCTTTAAGGGATATTATTATTAAGTAATGCTTTAGTATTTAGGGAATTTGTATACACAATCAACAAGAGCCCTTAAAATACTGAAATCAGTATAAAACAGTTAGTGTTGTGGTATAACTGCAAGTTATATGTTGATGAATATTGAATTCAATAGGGAAGTTATGTTTTTAAGTACCGTTTCTATTGGATTGTCCTTCACTGCACTCAAGCACTTTAGAATTACTTAATGTGTATATCTGGGTTACTCAGTATGTTATTGTGCTGAATTTTATTTTAAATTGTCCCAGGTCTATTATGATAATAGTTACCTGGTACATGGAATATGTTTTTATTCTTTATTTTTAAAAAGTAGTTGAATTTTATGTTGTTTTAAATAAGAACTTATGAACAAAAGAGAACAAGTTCACTTTAAACCAATAATTAACAGCAAGGTTTTCCAATTAATGGAAAGGCTGTTAAAGTATATAAGCTATCTGTTAAAACACAGTGTCATTACTTGAAAAAGCTCAGAATTTTCTGAGCGAAGGCGCTTGTGTTACTGGTGTTACTGTTTGTCTGAAATAAAGGATTAGACTTTAATATTAACCTTTTAGTTCCCATGAGAACAGAAATAAAGTAGATCATTACCATTCTTGCCCTCATTCAATTAGTCAAAGACCCAAGAAGACTAGCCCCCATGGACACCTGAACCACTCTCTTGCACTTCCATCTTCTTCAAAACCATCTGAAGCCAAGATATTGAAAGTCTCTTCACCTCAACAAGGTCAGATTATTGCTTTCTGTAATAACCATCTTGTGCAGCTTCTAAAAGTGCTATTCAACAGCTGTCTCACTCACAAATGTCAGAGGTGTGATGTGGCAGAAAGAAGTAACTGGGAACATTATTTTCTGGGAGTGTAATGAGTTGTTAGACTTTAAAGATTCCCTTCAGACTGCTCTGTCAGAGATGCTGGGTGAGCAAGTTGGAGTGACTAGGGAAATGATTTTTTTGAGCTGTGATACAAACCCGGAATTACCTAGACATAGTAAGGCCTTGCTGTGTCTAGTTATGATGACTGCCAACAAAGAAATTGCTGAAAAATGGAAATCAGAGTCTAAACCAACTTTACTAGAAGTAGTGAAGATAGTAACAAAGTTAAAACAACTAGAGCTGGGATATTTGGAAAAGGGTAGGAGCAAATTACATAGGAAGAATGGGAACTATGGGATCAATACATGCAAAGGAGGAAAAAGGTTTAAAAGGAGGCAGGATTTGAATGAGCTATGTAATGGTTGACTAACAATGACTGGATATAATGTTTGCAGATACAGTTGTGTTGGCACTATTTGGAATGTATAATGTTTGCAACTGAAATTGTGCCACTGTGGTTTGTCAGTTATATAAATGTAATACGGCCTATGTCATACATGATAATTTAATAAAGATAAACAAAAGAAATGGAAGATCAGCGCAAAGAACGCCAACCAATAAACAAACCAAAAGCACTGAATAGAGGAAGAGTCGAGCACCGAGCAGCTGAGATAAAAAAACAAGTTTATTGTAGATCACAACCTCCACAAAAACGTGAAACGCAAAACAGTCACACAGCGTTTTTCATCGATACAACAGACTTCTTCAGACAGAAACCTGAAAAATGGTTATTGCACATCCACAATGGGCGACAGGGAGCAGGATGGGGTAGACAGGTTCCTAACATAACTAAAGAAAGCCTTGTGATTATCTTTAGTGTCCTGTGCAATTTTTCTCTCGAAGCTGGCCTTAGACGATTTTATGAGTGCCTGTAGTTTTTTGCTAATACTGATCAGAGATGCCTTCCCTTTTTGGGATTTTGCTCTATCATGTAGTTGCTTCCTCCTTCTGTAGTATAGTTTGTTTATGGCTGGGGTCCACCAGACAGGACGTCTGCCTTTGGAAGATTGGGTCTTGGTTTTATTTGGGATTGCATGATCCATGCATTCCTGAAGGTGTTCATAGAATGTGTTTATAAAGGATTCTGCTGTCTGGGCCATATTTTCCACAGGCCCGGGGGCTTTGAAGGATTCCACCCCGGTTTTAAGGAGTGTGAAATTTGCTTTTTCACTGTGGTTTTCAGGGCAGGGGGTGGAGTCGGGATGTGAATATCCAGTGAGATTAGTTTATGGTCTGATCTTACCAGTGAGGGATACACTTCTTGTCTGGAGCATAGAGTCCCCATATTGGTGATGATCAGGTCCAGTATGTTTTCCCCTCTTGTGGGAGTGGTAACAAGTTGTTCCATAGCATTTGAGTTTATAAATTCTAGGAACCTTTGGGCTAGGGTGTTGGAGCTAGAGTAATGCTCCCAGTCTATGTTTGGGTAGTTGAAGTCTCCCAATATAATGGTGTTTGGAGAGACCTTCATATTTTCCAGTGTTCTCAAGAAGGCCGAGTGGGGTTCCTGGGGTTGGGAGGGTGGTCTGTAGCAGGCTATAAACTGGAAGGCAGTTTTACCCACTGTTAGTTGCACATGGATAGTCTCTGATGCTTCGTGCTGTGCCACCAACCTGGAGGTGTGGGTATCTTTGACGAATATTGATACTCCCCTCCTTTTGTGGTTCGGTCCAAGTTTTGGGTCCGAAAATCATGGTATGAGGTATAACCTGGTAGTGCTGGGGTGCTCTCTGGAGCCTTGAACCAGGTTTCTGTTACTGGACAGATATCGATGTTCTCCATGCTAAGGAGAGTTTCGAGTGCATGCATCTTGAGGTTTAGACTTCTGGCATTGAGTAGCATTACTCTTAGTTTCTTATCCCTTGTGATACCTATGGAGGTGGGTTTGTCTTTTGAGCCTTGCCTAAAAAAGGCACTATGGGGGTAGCAAGAGCCTTTGCCAATATCCAAAAGCCCAGGGGTGACGGGTACAAGCCGTCCCTAGCGAAGCATCGAGGCTTGTCGAGCATATCATCCCAGGCTGACAGGCATTGGATCCCCTTTGAATGACACCAATACTTAAGCCAATTGTTGAAATTGATCATCTTGTCTTCATATTGTGGCATCATTCTTGGTGAGGGTAAGATGCTACTCAAGGTCAGGGTCATACCGGCCTGGGCTACATGCTCAGAGAGCTCCTCTATGTCTCTTTTCATGTAGTCCAGGGAGGTACGTCTCAGGTCATTCACACCAGCATGGACAATGACTGAGTCATATTTGTACTTGCCTTGGAGTGACCTGAGTGCTTGTGTTATGTGGCAGATCCTAGCGCCCAACAGGCAGCTCACCATGACCTTCTCCTTGTTCAGCCTGGTGAGCGGGACGTCAGTGTGCCTGACGATAGAGTCACCTATTACAAGTGTATCAGGTGTGTTGTTTAGCCTTTAGGGCTGTGACTGTTCAGCACACTGGATTGCTTCCAATGTATGGATTGTTTCCAATGGGAAACACAATTTCTGCAAAGCTTTCCGTATTTTAATAACTTTAACTAATGCCATTGCTACCCTTACTGTAAGATGGAAGAGGATGCTAAAATTGGTGGAATATTTGTTGACATGACTCAGACATGTGAGACCACTTACCTTGATATTTTACTGTGGAAAGTAAAAAAGCTCAGCTTTAGAGATAACACAATACATTGGTTTCAAAAGCTGATTTCCAACAGGACCTTCCAAGTACATTTCAATAATTAATATTAATCATCTAGAATACTTAACACAAAGGCTCCTCACAGTGCAGTACTTGGTCCCATACTTTTCTCCCTCTTCATAAATTATCTTCCTAATCCACTCCCTCATCTGGGTATTATTCTTTATGTTGATGATATCTCAATAGTTACAAAAGTCATACAAACCTGCTGTCCCAACTATGTGAGAATTACTTTGATTTGGGCGAATTGTCATCCCCAAATATGTTACTGATTGACCCTAAAAAGACCAAAATCATGTTATTCACTTCATCCTAGAAAATATCAGCCTTACCCACTCTGTCAATTGCAGATGTGCGTAGTAATATGATTCTAAATGTTGCAGAATACTTAGGACCTACTTTGGACCCAGTCTTATCATTTACTTCGCACAAGGACAATATTATGCACAAAAGTCTTAAATCATTTTAAGTTATGTTATAAACTTACACACCTACTATGTCCAGTTTACAGAATTGCCACAGCCAAGAATGTTCTTCTTCCAAAAACAGAGTGTTGTTATCATTACTTGTCACATAACACTAAAAGTCTACAGATAACCAAAAACAAAATTGTTAGATTTGAAAGACTGACAGGCTCACATGCACATCACTGTTATATCATAAATGTGCTAAAATGGCTTCCAGTAACATATAGGAAGATAAGAAGGAAAGAAACTCTGCTATTTAAAATTAACAAACTAAGCTATGTGCTCCCATTGCACATTCACATGCACACACACACACACACACACACACACACACACACACACACACACACACACACACACACACACACACACACACACACACACACACACACACACACACACACACACACACACACACACACAAATTAAGAGAAAAACTGCCATTAAAAGAACATGCCTAATCCTTAAGGGGAAGCCAGTAAGATGATATGACTCTATCACACCCTTGTTTCAAAACTACAATAGGGGAAAAAGCCTTCTCTGGGTCAGGACGTGCTACATGGAAAAGTCTCACAGTAGAAATCAGATCCTTAGAGACAGGGAAAGAATATACAAACCACAACAGAAGCATTTTAGCAGTGAAGCCAAGTGCAATTGCCATAGAGGCAATGGAAAATATTATCCATGCAAAGGTCTTTCCCTGACTCCTTGCCTATTCAATGGAATCCAAAATTGCATTCAAGACAATCCAAGTGTAAACTGTATATATCAAGCAGCAAACTATTACTTATATAGTCTGTGTTTAACTATCTCTGTGTATAGTGTGTAACTATCTCTGTGCATATGTAGTGTATCTCTAGACAACGATAGGCAGCCAGAGTTACTTATTCTCTAACATATAAGCACAGAATATCACTGAATGTGAAAAGTGTGTATTAACAAATATGATTATACCTTGTTAAAATGTATATATGTTCACTGTCATAAAATTGCTCTCTGATCCTGAGTTGTGGCTGAAAGAGATCACTGGACCAGCTCACATACCTTGTTAACAAAGTATCAAATGCATAAGTTAATGAACAGCTGGTATCGCAGGGTCTGTCTGAGGAGCTTGTTTAGTTACAGGCTTTGTCAGTATGATGTTTTGCACATAAGCTGCATCACCTTTGGTTTTACATAATTGTTGGTTATATATAGGGGTTACGGACAGCATATCAGCAATGACGTTTGCCTGATACATGTATTGACTTGGTATTGAACCTTCTTAAACACATTAACAATCTCTGGAACCTTGATGGCATTTGTCAATGTCATATGAATTGATCTGGGCACCACTAGTTTTTGCTCAGTCTGAAGCTGGAAACGTTGGAGCTCTAATAGGTAGTAAGACAATCCATTTTTAATTTGACAATACATTGTTTAACATCTATTAACATTATGGAGCAATAGGTTGTAGGACACAGTATTCATTCATTTTTCAGGAGTAACACTGAAGCTAGTCTAAAGATTAGCATCTGCACTCATCATTATCTGTTGAGTGACATCATGGGATGCTATTATTGGAGCTGTTGAAAACATTTATTTTGTGTTGAAAAATGACTGGGCTTCAAAATGTTCCCAAGACTATAGCACATTATTTTTAACAAATCAGTTAAAAGGCAAAGATTGTGGAAAGGTCTGATGCAAACTTGCCCAGATAAGTTATCAGGGCACGGCTTATCTCAGTTAATTTACAAAGGATAGATCTTGCACCTTCACTAATTCTTAGACTTAGCTTGTATCTGGTTTGATACCAGTGGGCATAAATAGTACACAAAATCCTGAAGTTCTGTTTTACTAAAACCTGTCTGGGTCAAACACTATAATGTTGTCTATAACAACATAATCAATAGAAAGGCTCTCTTACTATGGATATTACCTTTCCCACTATCTCTGCTACCAGCTTAGTGGATATGGGCATCCTGAGGCAATGTAGAAATTGTCTCATGTTTACTGGCAACCAGTTACTTCTCAAACAAAGTGATATGGTATGTGAGAGATGTATTTATACAATGTCACTGAGGGCAAAGCTCTTGCATAAAGTTATTCCTAATGTCAATAAGGTTGTCAGTAGTACACACCCTGCACATATTACACACAATTTAAAACAGGCATATTGATCCACATATGCTGAGGCACTTAAATGTAACCTTCATAAAGCAAAAAGACCTCTTAGATGAAGTACACATGACAAATACCCTCAGCAGCCCCGAATGCACTCTTTCAAAACAACACCCACATCAACACATACAGCCACATCTCATGGACCCTGTACTTCTAAGCCCGTAAGGCAAGCCACCATATAATCCAACATTCTGGTCATTGGAGACTCCATCGTGAGACACACTGATGTCCCTCTAACCAGGCTGAGTAAGGAGAAAGTCATAGTCAGTTGCTTATCAGGGTCTAGGATCCACCATATTATGTATGCACTCAGGTCATTCGACCACATTTACCAATATGACTCAGTCACAGTCTATGTGGAAGTAAATGACCTGAGACGTACCTCCCAAAACTATATGAAGAGAGCCATCATGGAGCTCTCGGAATATGTGTCCCAGACTGGTATGAGTCTAGCATTGAACAATATTTTACCTTCTCCAAGGATGATGCCACAATATGAACAAAAGATGACTGAATTTAATAATTGGCTTAGTTTCTGGTATCATTCTAAAGGGGGTGCACTATTTGTCAGCATGGAAGGAGAAGATCAGCAGACCATGCTGCTTTGGCAGGGATGGTCTGCATCTCTCCCCTCTAGGCTTTCGAATATTAGCTAAAACATTGTCTTTCCCCATAGTGCCTTTTTTAGGCAATGCCAAACTGAAAGTACTTCCAACACAGCAAATCAAAACCAAGAAAATCTAAAGGTATTATTGCTCAATGCCAGGAGTCTAAACAAAAAGCTTCACTCCCTAGAGGCTTTCTTCACCCTAGAAAATGCTGATATTTGTGTGGTCACTGAGACATGGTTTAAAGCCATGGAGAGCACAGCAACAGTGCAAGGTTATAATGCCTTCCACACTACACAGGCAGAGACTAAAGGTGGATATGCCTTGATTTATATCAAAAATAAATATACCTCAAAGCTGGTCAAACAGGACAATGCACTTGAGCTACTCCGTGTTCAAATTACCAAATGCATAATCCAATACCACTTCCTTACAAGCTACAGCTCCCCCTCTATGACCTAGGAAACCCATAATACGTATTTAAACTTAATGGAAACACTCATCATCCAACTCAATACCATATTCATGGGGGACTTTAATTACCCCACTACTAACTGGGAATCCTGTATGACACCAAACATGCATGCACAGAGATTCCTGAATTTTGTAAACACTAAAATACAAAAGAATAGCCGTACCTAGCTATTCAAGCAAAGTTAGAAATCAAGCTGTGTAATTTTTCAAATTCCATTTCTTTTAAACAGTCCTTTCCATCTAAGAGTCAGCTTTGCAGTTAAAGTCAGCTACACAGATTCTTCTGATTTAAATAATCCTTTATTCACATTATTTTGTTACAGAAGGCAGATGAGCGCTCTATGTATGGAAGCTTACACTTTCTTTTATTCATGTTAAAAGAATGGTTACATTAGTATTCATTGACCATATTGTAAATACACCAACCAGGGGTGCAACCATACTGGATGTGGTTCTCACTAATATGGGAGAGTGCTGCACAACCCCTAGTGTAATGTCTTCTCTGGTATGGTCAGAGCACAAAATGGTCTCCTTTGAAGTAAAAATAAAACCTGAGCCCCCAGCTAACCCTGGAATATTCAGGAACTACTCTAAGGCTAACTTCCTGCTACTAAGTGATAACCTGGCAAACTTTGAAGCCCCCATAAACCCTGAGAACACTGCTGCCTATCCAAAACTGTTCACATAAACCCTATACAAGCATGTTAATAGCTGCATAGAGGCAGCTGTACCCACCAGGAAGAAGTACAGAACTAACTCAAAAAACAAGCCACCCAGGCGGAATCACAAAATTAATAGGCTGTATAAGAAAATCATGGTAAAAATTAGGAGATGCAGCACCCTGCAGGATAAAAGCACTCTCATCAAACTAAACAAACAACTCAGAGAACAAATAAAGTCTACAAAAGCCAAATTTGAGGTAAATTTGGACTCCCAGGCCAAGGACAGCCACAAGGCATTCTTAAGCTATGTCCGCAACCTCAAAGACAATACACAGTTTTATGCAGAGCTCATTGTAAATGGAACCACCTATACAGCCAGAAGATATAGCAAACCTACTGGCCAGCAAATTCAGGTCCAGTTTTACCCCTCTCTCCACCTCAACCTTCCCTCAGGAAATACCATCAAATATAACTTCCCCTGCTATCACCAAGGAACAGGTTCTTAATGCTTTCTCTAAGGGCAAGAACACTGCATCAGTGGGCCCAGATAATATCCCAGGATACCTTCCATACATTATGAAACATGAGCTATCAGGCCGTCTGGAATTGCTATTTAACTGTAGCTTCCAAACAGGCTTTGTGCCTCATGAATGGAGAAAGGCAACAGTCATCCCTCTGCATAAAGGTAGACCATCTACTGACCCTGGAAATTACAGACCCATAAGTCTTACTAGTCTTATATGGAAAGCCATGGAAAGAATTATCATGCAAATGATCAATAATGATATAGTAAACCTCCAGACACTGGACCCCACCCAGTTTGGTTTCATCAAGGGCAGGTCATGCCTTCCCAATCTGGTGGACTTCTTTGAGAAGGTCACCAAAGTAATGGATGAGGGGAAAGTGGTTCACACTGCCTACCTTGACCTGGTTAAGGCATTCGACACAATACCCCACTCAGGCATTGTTGACAAACTCAAGAGGTCAGGTACAGACCCATATGTCACCTGGCTCACAGACAGGACCCAGGAAGTTAAAATTGGGGAGTCCACCTCTACAATGAGGACAGTCACAAGTGGAGCCCCTCAGGGATCAGTCCTTGGACTGTTCCTTTTTGGTATTTACTTCTCTGAAGTCAAGACCAATGTCAGTGGGGTCTGGCTGACTAAATTTACAGATAATTGCAAATTAGGAGCTGTCATAGAATCCCACATTAACACAAATGTTCTCCAGGAATGGCTGACACAGACAAACAACTGGGGTCAGAGTCATGGACTAAAACTAAATGCCAAGAAATGCATAAGGATATCCTTCTGGAAGTCATCCACCCCTGGTAACTATCATATTGACAATACACCCCTTAGAGCTAACCCAGTAGTCAGGGACTTGGGGACACACATAGACAGTAATCCAGCCTTTGACCATCACGTGTCTACAGTGGTTTGGAAATCATTCTATGTTGCGCAGCTTATAAACAAAGGTATGGCATCTAAGTCCAAGGAAGTCTTTGTTCCACTGTATTTGGCATTCATCAGACCTATCTTTGAGTACAATGCCCCTTTGGTATGTACCTAACTAGGCATATCCAACAAATGGAACATCCACAGAGGTTCCTCACTAAAAGAATACAGAGCGTAAGTAAAATGCCCTATGCAGACCACCTCAAGTCTCTAGCCTTGTATTCTGTCTCCTACAGGCTGTTGAGGGCAGATCTATACCTGGCATACAGGGCATTGTCAGAGCCCACTCTGATGGACCTCCTGCATATCCACAAAACAAACAGCACCAGAGTTACCTGTTCTAAAGACTTAAACCTTGCCTGTGATATAAATAGGACCTGCTGGAGGAACCGGTATGTATCCTAGACACTACCCTGTCTCTGGAACAGGCTCCCCATCCATGTGAAGCAGAGTTCTTCCCTAACCCTATTCAAGTGGAACTTGGACAATTGAATGGAGAACAAGAAATTTACACCTGGCTTGGCACCAGTGTCTCAAATCGACATAGGCAGCCTGTAAATGGTTCATCTCCCAGGCCCCCACTTGTAAAAGTTTTACCTTCCAAGCACCTGCTTACACATATCAAGGGTACCAAAATTTGTCAGAGATTTGGGATGCATGGTAGGCTTAAAATGGCCCTTGTGGTCGTTAGCCTAGTAAACACTAACGAATCTATAAACCTATGAACATCGTGTAGTCTCATGAGTAACTCAGTCATCTTACACTGGAAAATCACAGGTGCTGAGGTTATACTAAATGGATGTCATTTGAAACAGAGTCTGTTTATTGGAGTAATAAAAGCTGACAGGTTTTGGCTTTCTTTGTCTAATGGTATTTGCCAGGAACCACTAGATGCATCTAGAGTAGAAAGCACTTTTGCATTTACTGTCTTGGGTATTAATTCTTTTACTGTAGATACAATAAACTTTTCATACACCATAATGAGGCATCATTGACTCTTTTTAAATCAACACAGATTTGCACTTTATTTTTTTTTCATTGCTAGAGTTATGAAAGCACTTTTCACCAAAAACGAAGGCCGAGGTACCGGAATTGAAGTAAAGACATTTAAAATCCAGTTTGGGCTGGTATTTTCATTTTTGGTGAAAAGTTTTTTTTGTTTTACAAGTTGTGTACGGTTACTTGTGCTTTTTTGGCAATTATGACCGGCAACGAAGCAGCAGGAACACCAGGGGTTGCAAGAAGCAACCTCATCAATTTTGATTTTTCTTCCATTTGGAAGGACAGAGAAAAAAGATTTGCCTCCAATGACCCTTGGGTACATGATTCCAATGATTTTTCCCTGAAGTTTGAGGAGTTGGAAAAGCTGATGGTAAAGGAAGCAATGATTTTTTATGACATTAGACTGTTGGAAAAATATGTTAGTTCCAACATTACTCCAAGGGGTCTTAGAGTAGACCGTGTGCCTGCATACGAATTCTCTGAAGAGGATTTGGATCTTTTTGAAGAATGGAAAGATATTTCGTTGAAGTGTACTTTAAGTTGGCTTAAAGTGCTGATTAAGCGCAATGAAAGAGCGCTTAATAAAGTACATTCCAGTATCGTAGATATGCAAAAAACATTACTATCCAGTTCCCCAGAATCAGAGTTCGAACAGAATATTGTGGACATTAAAATCAGAGTGTCCAAAATTGAGCAACAAGTGGTGCAGCGCAAGAAGAAAAAGTTTATATGAGATGTGAATGATTATAGCACAGGCAAGATTTTTTCTTGGCAGTATAACTTTAAAAGAGGGCGGGGTAGATCTGCTAATAAAAGTAACAGAAGCAGATCCCGCGACCTTAGAGACACTTCTGTTTCCTCTGCAGAGACTAGTTCGGCGGGAAGAAAGAGTGTTTCGTTTGAGGAACTGAATGCAGATGATATTTCGGGTTCTAATGATGTGCAAGAAACAAACGCATCTGTGAAGGATAGAACAAGTCAAAGAAAAGGGCGCAATCAGCGGTTTCAACCCAGGGGAGGAAGAAAATGACTGTGGGTTTATTTTACCCAGAACTGGTAAACATAGATATAAATTTACTGTTGGTGAATATGACAAAGTAGATGTACATACAGTTCGTAATGACAAATTTAATGATTGTCATACTAGTGTGGATTTAAATGTTATTAATTTGTCGGACCTAACAGTCACTGACAGTATGAAAAGTGTCTTATGCAAAGGAACTAAATTTGTACCAACACATATTCCTTCTCTAGCAGAAGTACTGTTAGAGATTAAGGAATTTTGTAGGAAATTATATTTAAAAGTTTTATTTTCTAATAAGTATGACAAGGCAGTCTCTCCTGTTGATATAATGAATGATGATTCTGTGTTGGATAGTTCTCTGATGGATTTGTCCTTACATGAAAATGAAATGATAGATATTTATGAGGGTTTGGAAGGGCGTTCTAATTCCTTTTCAGGTTATGAATATAATACAGGGTATGGAAAGTTTGACATTCCTAAAGTACCATATATCAGTGAATTCATTCCCCCAAAAATGAATAATAGTATTAACACTTTTGAGAGGGTTTTAATCAAGCAGATTAATAAGGAATATGTTTTGTTTAAAAAACAACCTAGAGTGTATAATTTATCTAAGGAGGAATGGCAAGCTTTATGTGAAATTAGAAAACATAGTGATGAGCATGTTTTCTTAGAATCTGATAAGGGTGGAAATTGGGTTATATTAACAAAGGAAAAATATAACTCTTTAGTTTCAGATTTATTGTCTGACAGTAACATTTATATGTATCTTCCTATAAACCCTAGAGTAGAATTTAACAATACTCTTCATGACCTTTTGGAAAGGGGTGAACGACTTGGTTTTTTTACAACAGGGGATGTTAAAAAATTGTTTATAAAAAATCCAAAAGATGCTAGATTTTTTATTATACCAAAAATACATAAGGATTTACGGAATCCTCCAGGGCGTCCAATTGTTTCAGGGAGAGGTGCCTTTTTACAAAATGTTGGTATATTTTTGGATTCAGTATTAAAACATCATTTGCAAAGAATTCCCTCACATGTTAAGAATACTAGGGAGGTCTGTGATTGTTTTAAAGGAATGACTTGGCAGGATAATTTCTACTGGGCCAGTGTGGATGTAAAATCTTTATACACTTGTATTAGTACTAAGTGGGGACTAGAAGCAGTAAATAAACTTTTGTAGAAGGACCTAGGACCTTGTTTATTATATGTCTTTTAGAATTTTGCCTTACACATAACTATTTTGAATTTGATAAAAAGTATTTTTTGCAAAAGGAAGGCACTGCGATGGGTGCCAGCTTTGCTCTCTCTTATGCTATTAGTTTTATGGGATATTTTGAGAACTTATTTGTGCATTCTAATAGTTTCTATCAGAATAATGTGGTCGCATATAAAAGATTTATTGATGACCTTTTGTTTCTATGCAAGGGGGATCCTACAGAATTTAATGAATTTATTTCTAGTTTAAGGTTAAATCCATGTGGTTTAGATTTCACTTTTAATTTGGGTGAAAGAACTATTCAGTATCTAGATGTGGAATTTTATGTGGGGTCAGATGGGAAGATACAGCATAAACCCTATCATAAAATTACTGCAGTAAATAATTTTTTACATGCATCTAGTATGCATAGTGTTCATTTAATTGATTCTTTACCATTTGGGGAATTTAAACAAATAGCTGGGAATATTTCAGAGAAAAAGAATGTTAAAGTGGAGTTTGATTTAATTTGTGAAAAATTAAAGAGTAGAGGATACCCTTGGGAAAGTATTAAGCTACATAGAGGCAAAGTGGAAAGAGAACTGGGTTTGGTTCCTTATGGGTCTCAATGTAAAAAGTTTGATACTATGGGTAGAAAAAGCAGTGAAGGGACATATTATGACAGAACAAAATTTAGTGAAAAAAATAAAATATTTTTTGTTAATAGGTTTTCAGCTTTTTCTCCTATCCTAAGAAAAGTGGTGTTGGATATGTGGCCCATTATTACTAATGATGATACTTTGAAAACAATAATTCCCAGTAATGTAGTTTTTTCATATGGAAGATTCAGTAATTTGAAGGAATTATTTAGATATAATGGCAAAAGAGAGAGGGCGATCAATGCAGGTGCTCATGCATGTGGTAGGTGTAAGGTATGTAATAAGATTAAAAATTTAGATGGTACTAGAATCAATGGCATGTTATATAATGCCATTGATCATTTTGATTGTAATTCTTTTGGGGTTATTTATATTTTAGGATGTAATTGTGAGGAAAGGAAAGGAAATGGTATATAGGACAAACCAAACATAGGGTAAAATTAAGAATAATGGAACATCTAGGAGACATTAGGAATGGGAGGCTTGATAGTCCAGTGGCCAGTCATTTCACCAACAGCATGGGGGTATAAGTACAGATTTGATATTTAGTGTTCTGGCTAAACCTTATGGAGTAGGGGGGGGCAGATCATGGCTTTCAAAAAAAGATTATTAAACATGGAATCAAATTTTATTATTAATTTCAATACTTTGTATCCAAAAGGAATGAATTTAGAAATGTAGTAAAATGGGTAGTTTGTTAATGATGTTATTAATTGTTATAAACTGTGAATGTAATGTTAAATTGGAGTTTGATATGACTTTAAATTTTTGAATAGATGAAAAAAATGGTTAATTGTTTAATTGTTGTTAATTATTTTCATGAAGGGTGATGTATATAAACTGTTTTTTCACATTGTAAGTTATTCCATTAGAAGGTGAAGGCCGAGGTACCGGAATTGAAGTAAAGACATTTAAAATCCAGTTTGGGCTGCTATTTTCGTTTTTGGTGAAAAGTTTTTTTTGTTTTACAAGTTGTGTACGGTTACTTGTGTTTTTTTGGCAATTATGGAAGCACATCATTTATTTGGTTCAGAAACATTTTCTATAATGCCAAGACTTTGCATTCATTTGAGTTATGCCTCTGTAATGGGCATAAAAGCAAATGGTACATTTCTTGGTATGGTTAAGACATATGGAGCAGTATTTGGTTATAGTCTGACTTTTACTGGTTTGTGTTAAAGCATGCCAGCTTCATGAAACACATTCTATACTAACTTCATTTAATATTGCTGTTAAGCCCATTTTGCATGCCATAGCTCTGCTGAGCAGATTATTTATATGTGGACCATACAGCACCTAAACACAGCACTCAGCTAGTGTCCCTTTCACTCAGACATGGCTAAGAATTTAGCAATGCACTTGAGCTTACATGCAGAGCCATGAATTTCAGTCTTTGCCTTATACAGCTGTGGAAGTCTCTGGAGCTTCTGTACATAGCATGTGAACACAGTATCCTTGGTCTTTGCAGCTATTTCAAAACTCAAAACTGCTCCATGAATTGGTATTTTTACTTACCAGACAGCTTCTATATATGCCACAGTAGTAATTGAACTCAAGACAAATGTATTTTATAAACTACTTTTAGTTTCATTAATATTTTTACAAGTGGCGGCTGCCGGCTGGTGACTTCAAATCAAAGGGAGCTGCAGGAGACTCCTGAATGGGGTGGACCCAACTATAAAGGGGTGGGGTTAACTTCACAGAGTGGAGCTGTGGTACAGTTGTATCAACACTGATCATGCTTACCATTTTACATACATAAAATAACTGCTCAAATCACCTTTGCATATGCTGAATAGTCTACCAAATATTAGACTAAATAATGTTTTTTAGCTAATGAGGTCTTTAGGTTATGCTACAACAGCATAAAAGCTAAACATCTCTAAACAATAAAAAAGTGGTTGGTCTTAAATGTATGAAACTATTTTGAGTACACATGTAGCAAACATACATTGTACTGTATCAGGTGATCTGAATTTGTACAATGCCAAGTGAAAAGTGAGCAGATTTGGAAATCCTACTGAGCTATCTTAATTTTATTATTCACAATTCAAGATCACTCCAGTGCCCAATGTGCCAGTGTTTCTCAGAGACAGCGACACAAACTTGCATGACAGCTGACTTTACCAAAATACACATTAATCTTGCAAAGCCAGAATTACAACAGTAAACAGCAGGGCCAATCAACTAATTTCATTCACAAAGACCCCCCTCCCCCCAATTACTGAACAAAAGTATCTACTTTGGCCCTGTGAGGATTAAATTAACATACTTGCGTTAATTTAATTTAGTTGTATCTTTCGGCTTTTCCCGGTTAGGGGTCGCCAAGCGGAACTCCGGTCCACTAATGATTGGCAGTAGATTTTTACGTACCGAGTTGCCAGCCCTGACGCACAACCTTCAACGGAGGTACGTCCATTCACTCATGTCTCCACACAAAAGACGCTTTAGCTGAGAATCGAACAGGACAACGTCTTACTGTGAGGCGACAACACTACCGCAGCACCACCACCGCTTTAGTAGTTTAGTTTAATTTAATGTGTGCCAGCTTACCTTACACAAATACACATTTCATTTTATTTATTTAACTTTTGTTTACTCAGGTTTGTCCAACTGTCTTTAGTCAAAAAAAAAATAAAAATAAAAACCTTTTCAGCATATGTCCAGTGAGTAATGCTCTAACATATTACAAACATTTTTAAACTGACATTCAGTATATACATGAACAGATATGAAATAGCATACATTTGATAATTAGATTACATTCATCTGAAAGTACAGACAACTATTACAGTTTGCAAAGCCGGAATCACAACAACAGTAAACTACAGGACCAGTTGCTTCATTCACATGTAGCCCTAATCCCTATTGCCCACTCTACCCACACTATCTGATTTGATCTTGTGAGGTTAAAAGACAAAAAAACAGATAAAAGATGACACTGTTATTAGTATATCTATTTTTTTCACATAAACAATAGCCCGAGTTCAGAGCTTGTGGTCAATCTTACTTTACTCAAATGCATGTTACTTTTGCAAAGCAGGTCAGATGTGCAACAGTAAGGCCAGTCATTTCATTCACAAATACTAGACATAGCCATCAGCCTGATTGCTTACCCATAGTATCTGCTTTGACCCTACATGGTTTAACTTATTTAAAAGAGAAGACAGGGGTTACATTACTGTATTTCTTTCACATCACATAGTCAAGAGCTTGTAGGGGGTCTTACTTCAGTTCACCCATACACACTGTAGTCATGCAAGGCTAGAGTTTTAACAACAAACCATTCACATACCATCCTTATCTTCCTTGACTGACCCTGCAAAAGATTAGGTTAAACAAAATTCATCCACAAATAGTCCCCAAAACACATTGTATCTAGTATCTGGTTGACCCCTGCTAGGATATTTTATTAGAAAAGAGACAGCCACATTCAAGCAGTCTCCAAAGCGCACTGCCTCCTTAGTATCTGGTTAATCTTGCCAGGATATTATATTAAAAAAATCAACATCCCCTGAAAGCATTGCCTCTTAGTCCTGAGTATCTAGTTAAGCCTGCCAAGATATTATATTAAAAAAAAAATCCCTCAGCGGCCCCCAAAACACACTGCCTCCTTAGTATCTGGTTGACCCTGCCAGGATATTATATTAAAAAAAAAAATCTACAGCCCCCAAAACACACTGCCTCTTTAGTATCTGGTTAATCTTGCCACAATATTATAGTTCAAAAAATATCAACAGTCTCCAAAACACACTGCCTCCTTAGCGTCTGGTTAACCCTGCCAGGATATTATATTAAAAAAACATTTATCAGCAGCCTCCCAAACACACTGCCAACTAACTAGTATCTGGTTGACCCTGCAAGAAAAAAAAAATGCATAAAGTCAAGTATATCTGGTTGACCCTGCAAGGAAAAACAAAAGTGCGTAAGTTTCAGCTGACTGACTGATAATTATTAGCAAGTCAGTCAGTTCACAATTAAGTGCAAACTTTTTTTCATTCACGTTATCCCTTGCTCGCTGTCAGATGTGATTGCGCAATCACATCTGACAGCGAGCAAGGGATAACGTGAATAAAAAAAAGTTTGCACTTAATTGTGAACTGACTGACTTGCTAATAATTATCAGTCAGTCAGCTGAAACTTACGCACTTTTGTTTTTCCTTGCAGGGTCAACCAGATATACTTGACTTTATGCATTTTTTTTTCTTGCAGGGTAAACCAGATACTAGTTAGTTGGCAGTGTGTTTGGGAGGCTGCTGATAAATGTTTTTTTAATATAATATCCTGGCAGGGTTAACCAGACGCTAAGGAGGCAGTGTGTTTTGGAGACTGTTGATATTTTTTGAACTATAATATTGTGGCAAGATTAACCAGATACTAAAGAGGCAGTGTGTTTTGGGGGCTGTAGATGATACCATTATGTCAGAAGCTGCATCATGTACACAGATTACATGACAGGCTGCAGACCCTAACAGTCCATTTTCCAGTAATATTCCTACGATTAAAACCACAGTGACTTCTGGATATCTTCTTTGATGCCCACCTACTTTCTAATCTGAACTGTTTTCAAAATGGTCCAGCCCGGCCACATGACAGATGTTTTCATCTTTTTTTTTTTTTTTTATCAGAACTCAGGTGCTCAGGCATGCATGCACACAGCTCTGAGTTCCGCAAATGGTCTCAATTGCATTTTTGCACTAGCAATCTGCTGCTAGTGTTATGTAAGTAAAATCTTTTTTTTTTTTTTTAACTTTTTTTTTAACTCAGTTTACCCTCTACAAGTGGGTAGGCTGCAGCTCAGCAGTCCAGTACCACAAGGTGCCCCGATTTTCTATAACAATCTCTTTAACTTGCTTAGTTTTACAAATGACAGCAAAATGGTTTAGTGTCTTACATATTTTACACCTTCTGCCACATGCCAGACATACTCCTGTGTCTCATTATGGTAATGGTCACATCTTGTGCATTTGCCTGGCTTACTGTCAGTCTGCTTCTCAAACATTTGGTTAGTCTGATTCACATTATAGAATCTGACATTAACTTTGCATCTCACTTCACACAGTATTTGACATGTTTAAATTAGTTTTGTGCCTTTTAACAGTTCAGCATTTCTAGATATTTCTGTTGCTGTTTCTAATTTTGGATTAACTCCATGTTGTAACTTCTGAGATACTTCTACACTGGCTAGCCCAATCACAATCCTGTCTGTTATTTGCTCATCTTTAGTGTCATTAAATCACAATTTTCCATCCACTCATATAATTATCCAACAACACTTCTTTGCTTGCAAATGTCTATGAAACCATGTTCTCTCATGCATTATATTTCTTTCTGTCACAAAACTCATGTTTACTAATTACTATCTCATATGTAAAAATATGTCCCCCTTTAAATTCAAAGGAGCTGTATATAGCCTTAAACTCAAACCATTGCATGATTGTATCTTTGTATTGATGGATTTGAGATACTACTACATTGCAGAACTTTAGAGTTTAAATTGACTACACAGTCAGAATGCAGTGGGTGGCATGGAAGGGGAGAGTTTCCATCATAATTATAGTGTTTTCTTCATTATCTTAAAAAATATTACACCCCCCCCCCTTTTTTCCATTTTTGCACATGAGGTTGGGGTATTACTTCAACAGTGACAAACATCTAGAGCCAATGTTCACACTGCTGAGTACATCTAGAAATATAAACGTGTGTATGTATATGTATATATATATATATATATATATATATATATATATATATATATATATATGTATAATTTATGATAACCTTATACAATGAGATGCATATAATTCGTGATAACTTTATACATTAAGTGTGTAATTTAACTATTATATGTGTGGGGTGTGCAGATTGGTGTGCTGTGCAGCATTCTAATTGCAGAGTATATTAATGTTGACACTTGAACTGCCAAGAAAAATGTGTCAGTATTTGTTCATGATCATAAGAGTTTGTATAGTTTATATGTAGGTATAGTGATGTATGTAGTATAAACTCAGCAAAAATATGGACCAAAAATTCAAAGTTGTAAACACCTAAAGCTGAAAATAAAGAAAAAAAGAACAACAGTGAAATACCAGATGGAGAAGAATCCAGGTTTTATTAAGAAGTTCATTAAGCACCTTTGTCTTTATAATATAAAAGACTTCATCAGAATCTTTTACTACTGCTATTTTGCTGTTGCTATATTTGATGTGGTATAATATGGTTGTCATGGTTATAGATACACGGTGTGAAGGCATTAGTGAATAGAAATTTGTAATGGATGAAAATGGCTGACTTTATTTCTGGATCTGATGGACTTCCTGATTCTGTAAGTTACTTCTCTGGGATTATGAAGAGTTAAGTATGGCATGGACTGTTGCAAATTGGTGGATTGTTGAATGCCCTGGAAAAGAAAGCAAATGGCAAATGCCATTGGGTTTGCAGACTGAAATGATCAGAAAGATGCCATGGCAAAGTGGCAACTATTATGTCTTCCTCAGGGATAGAATTGTTGCAAACCACTGTACACCACCACCACTGTCCTGATATTTCCATGACGGAAAACTATGCTAAAGTCAGAAGATAAAGAATCTTGCTCTTTTGTCATGAGATATGCATTGTGAAGTCGTTGAAGATGTCCTTCCAATAACTTCACAACAGGGAGTGGTGTGTATACCTTCATGGATGGCATTGCACTAGACATTAAACTATATGTACTAAAGGGGATAAAGGTCAAGAAAAAGTATCCCTTAACAACGGATGAGCTGGATCTGATGAATTATTCCCACAGGAAAACTGGATGGCATCTGATGCTCCAGGTAGAATTCAGGTAGCAGAATGTAACAGATTTGGCATGTGTGTGATTGTGGCTTGTTAAAAGAATATTCCCCCTAAAATGAAAGGTAATTTGATAGTTTTGTTCACTTCATGAGTCAGTGCAAGTAGAAGCTGCGTGTAGGACCATACCATTGTTAGATAAATTTCAGTTCAAAGTCCATTAGAGCTTATGGTTTATTCTAGCAACATCTAGTAAAATGTATATAAACTGTTTACTGAATTTGATTTGAAACCTGCACCACCATTTGCCATATGCAATTTTGAGTCAGACACTGTAAAAAGCTTGTAATATAGTGTGTCATTTGTTGCAATGAAAGGGTATTTATTGCTCAAATTCTGAAATGTCTGGAGAAAAGTAAAGGGTTTTGAACTGTTGCACCTTTATGGCACAGGTGTGAAATGTAATATGTTGGTGAGGCAGGTGATGGCATTTTCCTTTCTTTATGATATGGAGACACCGATGGCTTGTACAGAACTTCAGTGCCAGTTTTCCATGTGTGGTTGTCTACTTTTAAGTTATTTTGAGCAGTATTTGGTTAAGTACATTCTTCAGAGGGATGGCTAATACATCATAATTCCCTCCATCATTTCATTGCATGTTTTACAGTACTTGAAACTGTCTGGATAAAACACAAAATATAGTGGATGGGGTAGCATTGATGTACTTGTTATCTGTTTAGTCATCTATCCCAAATCTGGCTGCAGTGATTTCAGCAAAATTTCATAGAGAACCTTTGCCATTGTTTTTCTTCTGTAATGCCTTTTATACCACATCAGCAAATGCCACTGCTAAAGAAGCAAACCAGAGCATATTACTACTAACAGTGAATCCCATGGCTGATGGATTTTCTCTGTTTTGTTGCTTTTACATTTGCACTGGAGCTTTGTATTGCATTTCCCAGTTTATTAAATGAGAGAATGTATTTAGCAATGAATTTCATGGCAATTCAGTTTAATCAGCTCTCCGTATAAAACAGTTTACACTTGAGATGTCACCCTTTGTCTTACAAGAAATCAGTTTGAAATATACATGCCACTTGTAATTATACTATTTATATAAATTTAAGTGTTGAGGCATAGATTCCATATATTTCTTGTATGCAAATAAATTACTATAAATGCACAATAAACATTCATCAAGATTTGAGGTGGCATGCCAAATGTGTACATTTGTTAGTGAAACCATTTAGCAGATATAAAAACAGTTCTGTATCGCTGCCTTCAGACTTAACAATTATTCAGTAATATTTTGAAAAAAAAAACAAGTGACGTGAGAGGCATCCAGCTGGCATCCAGTGATTTAAACATTTACTGCGGTGCACCAAAAGAGTTGGAAGTAGCTTTCTGTACTGTTGAAGGTTAGGCTGGTTTGGTGTGCAAACTCTAGTGCAACGCTTGGCTTCAATGCATTTGTAGTTATGCAGAGAGGTAACACAAGAGCAGTGTCATGACTTTGTTAATTCATCCTTGGACATCCGTGTTCAGCCACAGTGAAAAGTGACTCAGTCTGACAGTTTGAAGTACTTCCAAGAAATATTTCACTTCACACACATCTTTACCGGTATAACTTAACTGCTTTTAAGTGCTTTTTTGACAGAAACATGTCAGCACTATCTTCAAATCATCTATGTTAGCCGAGATGTTGACAGTTCAGATGGAGAAGCTTTTACTAAAGATCAAGGGAAAATAAATAAAATACACAGGGTGGCAAAAATGACCTTGTGTTTTATGGAAATAATTTCCAATACCAGTTAAATAAAAAAGTGGAGATGCATTGTTAATGGCTGCATTCGGAAGTTCTTCATTTCCTTTGTGCATGTAAAGACTGAATAAGATCTTTATAATCACTTCATTTTGTAGTTCCAGTTGCAATAATAAAACATGTACATCTTAAAAGAATTGTAATTTAAATGCTTAGGGGTACCAAATGTAGCAATGCTAGAGACCTCTCAAGCTTTGCTATCAATGCCACATGCTCTCACTACCCAACAATAATAAACTAGTAGGTGCCATTAGACCTATCACTGTCCTCTGTGCTGGGCTTATTTATGATGCATAAAATTAGGATTAATTTCTTTTTTTATTATAACATCAAAAATAAATGTCCTCAGGACTCCTTTGAATGACAAATCCAACAGAGCAGCTAGACTTTTTATGTACGTAAGACTACTACCAAAGACATTTCTCTCAGCCTTACATAAGGAGACACGTCTTATATATATATTTTTTCCTGTGATGTAAAATACAGAGATAATTTATATCCTGCAGTATTTAGCTAACTCCTTGGGAAGCTGTTATATTATTTAGATTATTTCACTGTATGACCTAGGACCCTGTGTTGTCCTCTAGATTGAGTAACCAGGCTGCACACATCATCCCTGAATGAATTGGCAAATTAAAAGAAACCATGTAGGGATATGACTTTCATATGTGAATGCCATTTCACTCCAGATATTAGAATCCTACAGGAAATGGCAAAAAGGGGGGGGGTGCTGTAGTACCTAAAAGAAAATAGAAACACTGAAGAATTTGATTGTTCTTTGTAAAATTTCTTAAACAGACAGTATACAAACATGCTGTTTTGGTTAGGCACCGCATTGTATAAGTCCCGTGTTCATCATGGAGTTGGTTAGTGATCCATGTGTACTAAATTACTTGTTTATCTCTCAGGTCTGGGTATTGTACAAGCACTACAGCAAGGAGGATAAGGCTACGAGCTATTAACAAGCTTCACATTCTGTTCTAAGGTTTGATTCCTTCCATTTCAATTGCATGTTGCAATACTTTCTGCAAGTACTTAACTAGGAGCAGTGTTCCAAAGTACTGTTCAGAAGAATCATTTGTACTTATCAGGTTTACCTAGTTAACAATTAATGATGAAGATGACAAAAAATGATATATTACCAGAGACAACAATAGTCTGATACTGAGGAGCCAGTTCTGACAGCTCAAAAGTGCTGTTTCTTTCTTTCTTTTTTTAAACAAGCAGTTATTGCATATAGTTGCCTTAGGAAATGACCTTCTCATTAACAGATTATTACAAATGTGTATCATAGTTTGAGCTTCATTTTTTCAGAACTATGATAAACTAAAGAGGAAAAGGGCATGAAAAGACTTGCTTTGTGATAATGACAGTGGCATCAGTACCAAAGCATCCCCCTTGGTGATAATGTAATGCCATTAGTACCAAAGCATCCCCCTTGGTGATAATGTAATGCCATCAGTACCAAAGCATTCCCCCTTGGTGATAATGTAATGCCATCAGTACCAAAGCATCCCCCTTGGTGATAATGTAATGCCATCAGTACCAAAGCATCCCCCTTGGTGATAATGTAATGCCATCAGTACCAAAGCATCCCCCTTGGTGATAATGTAATGCCATCAGTACCAAAGCATCCCCCTTGGTGATAATGTAATGCCATCAGTACCAAAGCATCCCCCTTGGTGATAATGTAATGCCATCGGTACCAAAGCATCCCCCTTGGTGATAATGTAATGCCATCAGTACCAAAGCATCCCCCCTTTGTGATAATGTAATGCCATCAGTACCAAAGCATTCCCCCTTGGTGATAATGTAATGCCATGAGTACCAAAGCATTCCCCCTTGGTGATAATGTAATGCCATCAGTACCAAAGCATCCCCCTTGGTGATAATGTAATGCCATCAGTACCAAAGCATCACCCTTGGTGATAATGTAATGCCATCAGTACCAAAGCATCCCCCTTGGTGATAATGTAATGCCATCAGTACCAAAGCATCACCCTTGGTGATAATGTAATGCCATCAGTACCAAAGCATCCCCCTTGGTGATAATGTAATGCCATCAGTACCAAAGCATCCCCCCTTTGTGATAATGTAATGCCATCAGTACCAAAGCATTCCCCCTTGGGGATACTGTAATGCCATCAGTACCAAAGCATCCCCCCTTTGTGATAATGTAATGCCATCAGTACCAAAGCATCCCACCTTTGTGATAATGTAATGCCATCAGTACCAAAACATTCCCCTTTGTGATAATGTAATGCCATCAATACCAAAGCATTAACCCTTGGTAATAATGTAATGCCATCAGTACCAAAGCATCCCCTCTTTGTGATAATGTAATGCCATCAGTACCAAAACATCCCCCTTTGTGATAATGTAATGCCATCAGTACCAAAACATTCCCCTTTGTGATAATGTAATGCCATCAGTACCAAAGCATTCCCCCTTGGTGATAATGTAATGCCATCAGTACCAAAGCACCCCCCCTTTGTGATAATGTAATGCCTTCAGTACCAAAGCATCCCCCCTTTGTGATAATGTAATGCCATCAGTACCAAAGCATCCCCCTTTGTGATAATTTAAAGCCATCAGTGCCAAAGCATTCCCCTTTGTGATAATGTAATGCCATCAGTACCAAAGCATCCCTCCTTGGTGATAATGTAATGCCTTCAGTACCAAAGCATCCTCCTTAGTGATAATGTAATGCCATCAGTACCAAAGCATCCCCCTTTGTGATAATGTAATGCCATCAGTACCAAAGCATCCCCCTTGGTGATAATGTAATGCCATCAGTACCAAAGCATTCCCCCGTGGTGATAATGTAATGCCATCAGTACCAAAGCATCCCCCTTGGTGATAATGTAATGCCATCAGTACGAAAGCATCCCCCTTTGTGATAATGTAATGCCATCAGTACCAAAGCATCCCCCCTTTGTGATAATGTAATGCCATCAGTAACAAAGCATCCCCTTGGTGATAATGTAATGCCATCAGTACCAAAGCATCCCCCCTTGGTGATAATGTAATGCCTTCACTACCAAAGCATCCCCCTTTGTGATAATGTAATGCCATCAGTACCAAAGCATCCCCCCTTGGTGATAATGTAATGCCTTCAGTACCAAAGCATCCCCCCTTTGTGATAATGTAATGCAATCAGTACCAAAGCATCCCCCCTTTGTGATAATGTAATGCCATCAGTACCAAAGCATCCCCCCTTTGTGATAATGTAATGCCATCAGTACCAAAGCATCCCCCCTTTGTGATAGTGTAATGCCATCAGTATCAAATCATCCCCCCTTGGTGATAATGTAATGCCATCAGTACCAAAGCATCCCCCCTTTGTGATAATGTAATGCCATCAGTAACAATGCATTCCCCTTTGTGATAATGATAGTGCCGTCAGTACGAAAGCATTCCCATTGTGATAATGTAATGCCATCAGTACCAAAGCATTCCCCTTTGTGATAATGTAATGCCATCAGTACCAAAGCATCCCCCCTTGGTGATAATGTAATGCCATCATTACCAAAGCATCCCCTCTTGGTGATAATGTAATGCCATCAGAACCAAAGCATTCCCTTTTGTGATAATGTAATGCCATCAATACCAAAGCATCCCCCTTTGTGATAATGTAATGCCATCAGTACCAAAGCATCCCCACTTGGTGATAATGTAATGCCATCAGTACCAAATCATTCCCCTTTGTGATAATGTAATGCCATCAATACCAAAGCATGCCCCTTTGTGATAATGTAATGCCATCAGTACCAAAGCATCCCCCCTTGGTGCTAATGTATTGCCATCAGTACCAAAGCGTTCCCCTTTGTGATAATGTCATTTCACCAGTACCAAAGCACCCCCCCCCTTTGTGATAATGTAATGCCATCAGTACTAACACATTCCCCTTTGTGATAATGATAGTGCCATCAGTACCAAAGCATCCTCATTGTGATAATGTAATGCCATCAGTACCAAAGCATTCCCCTTTGCGATAATGTAATGTAATGCCATCAGTACCAAAGCATCCCCATTTGAGATAATGTAATGCCATCACTACCAAAGCATCTCCCCTTGGTGATAATGTAATGCCATCAGTACCAAAGCATCTCCCCTTGGTGATAATGTAATGCCATCAGTACCAAAGCATTCCCCTTTGTGATAATGGAATTGCCATCAGTACCATAGCATTCCTCCTTGTAATGATAGTACTATCAGTACCAAAGCATTCCCCTTTGTGATAATGTAATGCCATCAGTACCAAAGCATCTCCCCTTGGTGATAATGTAATGCCATCAGTACCAAAGAATTCCCCTTTGTGATTATGATAGTGCCATCAGTACCAAAGCATTCCCCTTTGTGATAATGTAATGCCATCAGTACCAAAGCATCCCCCTTTGTGATAATGTAATGCCATCAGTACCAAAGCATCCCCACTTGGTGATAATGTAATGCCATCAGTACCAAGGCATCCCCCCTTGGTGATAATGTAATGCCATCAATACCAAAGCATCCCCGCCCCCTTGGTGATAATGTAATGCCATTAGTACCAAAGCATTCCCCCTTGGAGATAATGTAAGCCAACAGTACCAAAGCTTCCCCCCTTGGTGCTAATGTAATGCCATCAGTGCCAAAGCATTCCCGTTTGTGATAATGTAATGCCACCAGTACCAAAGCATCCCCCCTTTGTGATAATGTAATGCCATCAGTACCAACACATTTCCCTTTGTGATAATGATAGTCCCATCAGTACCAAAGCATCCCCATTGTGATAATGTAATGCCATCAGTTCCAAAGCATTCCCCTTTGTGATAATGTAATGCTAGCAGTACCAAAGCATTCCCCCTCTGTGATAATGATAGTGCCATCAGTACCAAAGCATTCACCTTTGTGATAATGTAATCCTATCAGTACCAAAGCATTCTTTTTGTGATAATGTAATGCCATCAGTACCAACACATTCCCCTTTGTGATAATGATAGTGCCAGCAGTACCAAAGCATTCCCCCTTTGTGATAATGGTATTGCCGTCAGTACCAAAGCATTCCCCTTTGTGATAATGATAGTGCCATCAGTATCAAAGCATTCACCTTTGTGATAATGTAATGCCATCAGTACCAAAGCATTCCTCTTTGTGATAATGATAGTGCCATCAGTACCATAGCATTCCCCTTTGTGATAATGTAATGCCATCAGTACCAAGCATTTTCCTTTGTGATAATGATAGTGCCATCAGTACCAAAACATTCCCTTTTGGCACTGATGGCATTGGTACTGATGGCATCAGTATGAAAGCATTCCCTTTTGTGATAATGTAATGCCATCGGTACCAAAGCACCCCCTTTGTAATAATGTAATGCCATCAGTACCAAAGCATTCCCCTTTGTGATAATGTAATGCCATCAGTACCAAAGCATTCCCCTTTGTGATAATGTAAAGCCATCAGTACCAAAGCATCCTCCTTTGTGATAATGTAATGCCATCAGTATCAAAGCATCCCCCCTTTGTGATAATGTGCCATCAGTACCATAGCATTCCTCCTTGTAATGATAGTACTATCAGTACCAAAGCATTCCCCTTTGTGATAATGTAATGCCATCAATACAAAAGCATTCCCCTTTGTGATAATGTAATGCCATCAGTACCAAAGCATTCCCCCTTGGTGATAATGTAATGCAATCAGTACCAAAGCATTCCCATTTGTGATAATGTAGTGCCATCAGTACCAAAGCATTCCCCTTTGTGATAATGTAATGCCATCAGTACCAAAGCATCCTCCTTTGTGATAATGTAATGCCATCAGTACCAAAGCATTCACCTTTGTGATAATGTAATGCCATCAGTATCAAAGCATCCCCCCTTTGTGATAATGTGCCATCAGTACCATAGCATTCCTCCTTGTAATGATAGTACTATCAGTACCAAAGCATTCCCCTTTGTGATAATGTAATGCCATCAATACAAAAGCATTCCCCTTTGTGATAATGTAATGCCATCAGTACCAAAGCATTCCCCCTTGGTGATAATGTAATGCCATCAGTATCAAAGCATCCCCCCTTTGTGATAATGTGCCATCAGTACCATAGCATTCCTCCTTGTAATGATAGTACTATCAGTACCAAAGCATTCCCCTTTGTGATAATGTAATGCCATCAGTACCAAAGCATTCCCCCTTGGTGATAATGTAATGCCATCAGTATCAAAGCATCCTCTTTGTGATAATGTGCCATCAGTACCATAGCATTCCTCCTTGTAATGATAGTACTATCAGTACCAAAGCATTCCCCTTTGTGATAATGTAATGCCATCAATACAAAAGCATTCCCCTTTGTGATAATGTAATGCCATCAGTACCAAAGCATCCCCCTTGGTGATAATGTAATGCCATCAGTACCAAAGCATCCCCCTTGGTGATAATGTAATGCCATCAGTACGAAAGCATTCCCCCTTGGTGATAATGTAATGCCATCAGTACCAAAGCACCCCCCCCCCCCTTTGTGATAATGTAATGCCTTCAGTACCAAAGCATTCCCCTTTGTGATAATGTAATGCCATCAGTACCAAAGCATTCCCATTTGTGATAATGTAGTGCCATCAGTACCAAAGCATTCCCCTTTGTGATAATGTAATGCCATCAGTACCAAAGCATCCTCCTTTGTGATAATGTAATGCCATCGGTACCAAAGCATCCCCCTTGGTGATAATGTAATGCCATCAGTACCAAAGCATCCCCCCTTTGTGATAATGTAATGCCATCAGTACCAAAGCATTCCCCCTTGGTGATAATGTAAAGCCATCAGTACCAAAGCATCCTCCTTTGTGATAATGTAATGCCATCAGTACCAAAGCATTCCCCTTTGTGATAATGTAAAGCCATCAGTACCAAAGCATCCTCCTTTGTGATAATGTAATGCCATCAGTATCAAAGCATCCCCCCTTTGTGATAATGTGCCATCAGTACCATAGCATTCCTCCTTGTAATGATAGTACTATCAGTACCAAAGCATTCCCTTTGTGATAATGTAATGCCATCAATACAAAAGCATTCCCTTTGTGATAATGTAATGCCATCAGTACCAAAGCATTCCCCCTTGGTGATAATGTAATGCCATCAGTATCAAAGCATCCCCCCTTTGTGATAATGTGCCATCAGTACCATAGCATTCCTCCTTGTAATGATAGTACTATCAGTACCAAAGCATTCCCCTTTGTGATAATGTAATGCCATCAGTACCAAAGCATTCCCCCTTGGTGATAATGTAATGCCATCAGTATCAAAGCATCCCCTTTGTGATAATGTGCCATCAGTACCATAGCATTCCTCCTTGTAATGATAGTACTATCAGTACCAAAGCATTCCCTTTGTGATAATGTAATGCCATCAATACAAAAGCATTCCCCTTTGTGATAATGTAATGCCATCAGTACCAAAGCATCCCCCTTGGTGATAATGTAATGCCATCAGTACCAAAGCATCCCCCTTGGTGATAATGTAATGCCATCAGTACGAAAGCATTCCCCCTTGGTGATAATGTAATGCCATCAGTACCAAAGCACCCCCCCCCCCCTTTGTGATAATGTAATGCCTTCAGTACCAAAGCATTCCCCTTTGTGATAATGTAATGCCATCAGTACCAAAGCATTCCCATTTGTGATAATGTAGTGCCATCAGTACCAAAGCATTCCCCTTTGTGATAATGTAATGCCATCAGTACCAAAGCATCCTCCTTTGTGATAATGTAATGCCATCGGTACCAAAGCATCCCCCTTGGTGATAATGTAATGCCATCAGTACCAAAGCATCCCCCCTTTGTGATAATGTAATGCCATCAGTACCAAAGCATTCCCCCTTGGTGATAATGTAAAGCCATCAGTACCAAAGCATCCTCCTTTGTGATAATGTAATGCCATCAGTACCAAAGCATTCCCCTTTGTGATAATGTAAAGCCATCAGTACCAAAGCATCCTCCTTTGTGATAATGTAATGCCATCAGTATCAAAGCATCCCCCCTTTGTGATAATGTGCCATCAGTACCATAGCATTCCTCCTTGTAATGATAGTACTATCAGTACCAAAGCATTCCCCTTTGTGATAATGTAATGCCATCAATACAAAAGCATTCCCCTTTGTGATAATGTAATGCCATCAGTACCAAAGCATTCCCCCTTGGTGATAATGTAATGCAATCAGTGCCAAAGCATTCCCATTTGTGATAATGTAGTGCCATCAGTACCAAAGCATCCTCCTTTGTGATAATGTAATGCCATCAGTACCAAAGCATCCCCCCTTTGTGATAATGTAATGCCATCAGTACCAAAGCATTCACCTTTGTGATAATGTAAAACCATCAGTACCAAAGCATCCTCCTTTGTGATAATGTAATGCCATCAGTACCAAAGCATTCACCTTTGTGATAATGTAAAACCATCAGTACCAAAGCATCCTCCTTTGTGATAATGTAATGCCATCAGTACCAAAGCATTCCCCTTTGTGATAATGTAATGCCATCAGTACCAAAGCATTCACCTTTGTGATAATGTAAAGCCATCAGTACCAAAGCATCCTCCTTTGTGATAATGTAATGCCATCAGTACCAAAGCATCCCCCTTGGTGATAATCTAATGCCATCAGTACCAAAGCATTCCCCCTTGTGATAATGATAGTGCTATCAGTACCAAAGCATTCCCCTTTGTGATAATGTAAAGCCATCAGTGCCAAAGCAACCCCCCTTTGTTATAATGTAATGCCGTCAGTACCAAAGCATCCCCCCTTGGTGATAATGTAATGCCATCAGTACCAAAGCATTCCGCTTTGGGATAATGATAGTGCCACCAGTACCAAAGCATTTCCCTTTGTGATAATGTAATGCCATCAGTAGCAAAGCATTTCCCTTTGTGATAATGATAGTGCCATCAGTACCAAAGCATTCCCCTTTGCGATAATGTAATGCTATCAGTACCAAAACATTCTCCTTTGGCTATAGTGACACTCCTTTCGAAAGGCTAATTCATCATTGAGCTATTTCAGCATATTCACTGGATGTACAGCAAAAATTAAACAGATACATCTCCTTTTTTAAAACATTGAGGACTTCCTGGCCTTCTTGATGTCTCCAAAATATTTAAAAATTACATATATTCAAGACTGTACAAATAGCTTAAACAATGAGTGAGATGGTCACTGAAAAACCAATCAATAAAAACAAAATGAAAACTCCAGCAAAGCTACAATTTCCATTGAATAACCTCCCAAACTTCTTGCATCAGAGGCACATGGGATATATGCAAATGATCCTTATGAACATCAGGTGTTTCAGCTAATTGGCAATTCTGAATGCCCATGACTTGTTTCATCGTTTTCATGGACAATTTCAGGTCAATTAAGCCAAACCCCACTAGCTGTGGATATGCATATATCGGCCTTGTTATGACCTCATCAGCACAGCACAAGCAGAGTGTTTGACTAAGTATTAGAAACACAGGGCTGTTATACCCAGCTGATGTCCTTTATCATTACTGTCACTGCAAAAATATCCCAAACAATGTATTTCTCTCCACTAAATCCTATAGAAATAACCTGTCCTCACTTTACATTAATTGATCTGTCGTACTCTCTGTATTTCCACATCCTTGCTTCTTAAATTTCCTGTGATCCCATAAGGCAATTCCCCTAACTCCACCTTCACCTTCTATCAACATTTTTGTCTCACTCCTTTACACCTTCATCTCCTTCGAATCTCACTTCTGCCCATTCCATAACCTCAGTCCAGTTCATCTTGCTATTCACATCACTTCAAGAGAGTTTCCCATCCAGCACTCATTGCACTCCCTTTGTCATCTAACACCTTACAAAATCTAGCATTGCAGCATGCTACATTATACCTCCTCACCCACAAATCCCACTCTGTCTCCATGACTAAGTTTTTGTCTTCCTCTCCTATTCCTATGCTCTAACTCTAATTATGACTTTGTTTTCTTATTCTGCCTGTTCTTAGTGAACAAACTTCTTAATTTTCAATCTGCCGACGTAATACTCTGTTCTTTAACACCGCTGTCATTTTTACAGAAATATTCCTTTTGTTATCATGCTTTAATTGCTTGTGTCATTCCTCTTGAATTGTTGCATACCGATATTTGTACATATTTTATCGTAAACCTGCAGTTTCTGGCATCCAAGTTTGATGGTCTTTCATTTAATTTTCTGTGATAGTACTTTGCCTTTGGCTTGTGTTGTGGCTAAAAGGATTCTCAGATCAGTCCACATGACTGGTAAACAAACTGAACTAAAATTCTAACAAAACTGAAACAAAATAAAGTCTGTGAGATTCACAATTATCTTTTATGTTTGATGAGTCCTGCAAGACTCTACCAAACCTCTATGCTCCCCTTGGTAAGCAGTAAAGGTCCACTTTACTGTTGACTTCAATCCTCATGGATGTAGGGATGATATCCCAGTGGATAGACCGTTGTCTCTCTCTTTCACTACAGTACTCCTAGTTTCTTGCATACCCTAATGAAACTATGAATAGAACTGCCAAGTTCACTCTCCCTATGAAAAATAAGTCAGCTGTCAGTATTCAACTAAACCATTGTCCTGTTATCTGTACTATAAGCCAGTATAAGAGGGTGTCATATTTCTTCAGTACTGCAGAGTTTACTGAACTGACCCTTAGTAGAATAATTTGATGCTGATCGAACACTTTACATTGGACTTCGCTTCTGAGCATGCTCCTCCCTTCTGTTTGCTTATTTACTTCTCCACCCGTTAGCCAGTTGTATTCCCAGCATTTTGTGTGACCCATGGCAGATGACAGGTCTTTAAAGAGCCTTAGGTTTCTGGTGTCCCTCTCCATTTTTTTAACCATTCTGTTGGTTATAGCATAACTGGCAAACACACCATTCCATATTGTGCTGCAAAGAAATAAGCATTAGCTGAGTTAAAGCAAACAGACCAGACAATCTACACTAGACTGAAATAGTCTGTTTCATTGACAACTGACTTTGCTCTGTATTGTGACTATATGTTTTATGTGTATCCTGTCTGGTAGCCCAGTTCACAGCTGTTTCTATTGTTGAATGAAAACTACAGGAGTTTCATTTTACTACACTATTCAGTTAACACCTTAAAATATTACTTCAGCTAAATACGTTGCCCATTATGTCATACTAGTGACACCTAACGTCATGTACTAAGGTACTTTTACAAAATACACCTTTCTGACACTTTTTATTATTGTTTGGCCTTATACCATTATAATGCTACTGTAGCTGTTACATAGGTAAATTAATTAATATTGCAGCGTTTATGGCCTTCATAATGTTGGTCTTAAATTTATTTTCGTTTGGCCTGTGTTTTAAAAAGCTGTCCAGAGTTCCAAATTTTTCATGACCATCCATTTTATAGTGTAAATATCGAGACAATCTTATTTTCTCAATTTGCCCTAGATCTGTCCTAAATTAACATTTAATCTGTGCTCTGCAGAATACTAAATAGAAATTAGATATTAAATCGCCTTCTTCCTTTCTGCTTTGTGGCATTTTTGGGCCTATATTTTTACATGCTTGTCCATCCTTTGAAAGAGAAAGTGGATGCATCCTTTATTAATCATTAGTGTGGGCCATGGGGGGGGGGTCACTATGATCCCACTGTGCTGAAAATGAGAATGCAACCATCTGCTCCCATCTCTTCCTTGTGCATGGATTTGTCCAGGCATGCTCTGATGAAAAAGAGGACGAGAGAGAGAGATTATGAAATGTAGCATGTAGATAAAATGCTTAAGTTCTTTAATGCAGCTTAACTTGTACACGAGATTTTAAAACCCCATTATTCATTACTAGATGACTACTGAAATGTTGAGCACTCAAACACTTACCATAAGACTCCGATAAAACTTAAATTAAGCAAGTTAATTATGAAACACATGCAAATTATACATTGACAAACTACTTTTTCACCAAAATACATAAGCAGTATATATACCTCTAAACTGTTCTTGATTTTGCAGAATGTCCCTAATTTTGCCTTATATTTTTATCTCATCACTCAGAAAAGTTTGAATTCTGTGGTAAATGATTGAGTATTTTACTGAATCAGTAATGCCAGGCATTAGTTTCATGTTTCTCATTGGTGAGAAAATGCATGTAGATGCAGGCCTGTTCTATTAACCTTTGATCAGAACAAAATCAATATTGTAAAACTGTCATTGATTTTGATTCTTCGTCTCCCTGTTATTTTTGGATTTGTCCAGAATTCATAAGCAAAGAAGTTGACAGGTACGGCAGCTCATGTTATTATGCTGCAGGACTGCAGTCATGTTAAATTAAAAAATTGTTTTCCTTATTCTTTGCTTGTGTTTTTTTTTTTTTTTTTTTACTTAAAAGTAGATGGTTTTCCTGTTCTTGGGACTCCGAACTCCATGCATGCACAACTGCATTGATTTCTTTTTCTGTATTTAACAAGACGACTTACTTAGCTAGGCTGATTTCCAAACTTTTTTTTGCACCCTGATTCAGAATAAAGTGTTTATATTATATTACAGGTCCTGTAGCCCTTTCTGGGATAATGAAACAGTATGTCAGTTGAGGGTGGGGGTGTTGAGCTGCTAGAAAAAGCTGTGAGCGGCTGCCTCTACTGGCCCATGCTGCCTCATGTGACTGTATCTGACATGGCCTAAATTAAAGTGGGAGATTTTTTTTTTTTTTATTAAGTACTTTTTTATTAAATAATACTGTACTATGCTATTCTGCTGTGTGTTGAGGATATTGGCTGAACTGTTTCTTCTGTTCAACAGTGCCAGTGCCAGACAGTCTGCAGGACTTTATGTATTATTTTCTTTTACATACTTAAAACTGTGCATGTGTATGTCTGTGTGTGTGTGTGTGTGTGTGTGTGTGTGTGTGTGTGTGTGTGTGTGTGTGTGTGTGTGTGTGCGTGTGCATGTATGTGTGTGCATGCATGTATGTGTGTGTGTGTGTGTGTGTGTGTGTGTGTGTGTGTGTGTGTGTGTGTGTGTGTGTTTGTGTATATGCATGTGGTAGTACATGCTCATACTTTGGGGGATTGCAGTGGGTTGCACTGTATGTGTGTGACAGCACTGAGCTAAAATATTTTACCTTGTCATTATTATATATTTATTTGATGACAGTTGGACATCTGTGGAATATGCAGCTCATAAAGTGCTGCAATTCTTTGTCAAGTGTGTATGTGTGTTTATATAAATGTGCACATATGTGTAAGAGAGTTGCATCAGGTTGCACTCTTCCTGACCGCAATGAGCTTACTGTGGACAATATTTATTTATTTATTTGAACACACATAGATATCTGTAATATACATAGTTAATAAAATAGTAATAATTACTGAGTACAGTGGATGAACGTGGCTGACCTTTGCTCTCATTTTGTCACATTTAAACATTCATTGAGCTGGCTTCACAGGACTAGCACATGTTTGAGTGAAGTAAGCTGAAATACATTTTTGTGACTGTTATTTATGTTTTTTATTATCTGGTCATAGTCATCTCAGGTATACACTGTCAATAAAATTGTTGAGTATTGAAGCATTCTGTTGATGAAAATTTGACAGGGATAGATTGTGTTTGAGTGAAACATTTGAAATAAATTACTGCAAACATTTTCTTATTTGCTTACACTCAGACTTGTGAAGTGTACACTGTCAAAGAAGTGGCTATATCCATTTCATATGCCTACAATGAACCATCTTTTTCAGAGTTTCTGTGCCATGTATTCTGAAGACAAAGACCAGTCATTTATGTAAAACTGTAATCATGCACAAAAAAGCTAACCCTGTCATTATATAACCCTGTACCATTCCAGTTCGTTCTGCTCATTGCCATAGCAGTTTAGGGAATACAAAACTATTGAGTTACAAGAGTTTACACCTTGCCAATATCCACCCTCATGTAGTGTGCCCCTTTTCAAGAAGGACAAAGCAGGTCAGTCTCACTTACTACATTCAGTTGTTTTCTGTGACAGCCACCCCCCTTGCCCTGAAATTATTGGCCAGCACTGCTAAAATGTAAATATTATGAGGGTCACAGGATAATTCTGTAAAATTTGGGGCCGGTATACCACAATATAATTTGGCTAATTTCTGAAATATCCTTTTGTACTAACTTAGGAATAGCAACACATTAGTAAAATAAAAATGCATGTGGATATATTTCCTTTTGTAATGAACAAAAGAAAATAACCTTGACATAAAAATGTGAACCTGATACCAGCATCAGACTGTGTTGTTTTTATATGCATGTATAATTACAAATCTATGACAGTAGGAGACAAAAGTCCCTCTGCAGCATTTGTCCAGAGATAGATAAGAAGTATGTATAATACTTAATTTACGTTTATTCGCTTTTCTGTCTACTCAACCAATAATAAAAGAACAAAATGTTAATTAAACAGCTCCAGTGGCATAAAGGAATAAAGATCTGACTACAGGTCCGATGTTCCAAGACCATTTAGCAACCAAGGCACTTGCTAGATCTATCAGGGGCAGCTGATCATACCTATCCTGGGATGGGGGAGGTTCAGGCATGCCTGTTACAATCAACTGGAGGAAGGATGGTATTTCCAAACGTGGTCTATAGCATAGTAGCTGTTACTGAAAGAACACAAGAGCATGCACCCACATTGGGAAGGGTCTTATTGTCCTTGTGCTGGTACAGATCATTCATTCTTCCACCAAGGGGAGGGAATAGGCTTAAATAAATATTCTGTCACTGTTAGGAAGCTGATGAAGGCCCAACCCAGCAATGAGGGTAAATATATGGTGGCCACTGGCCAGCATTTGTTCCCACTGGAGAATACCCATAATACTGCACAGAATGGGCATGGCCGATTGGGGGATGAATTGGGCAAAATCACTTAGAAAAAAATCTTTGAGGAGTTAATGGAAGAACAGAGTGGGTGGTGGTGTGCTGTGCTGAAAATGCCAACACCAAAGCTGTTTGTGTAAAACATGACAATACCTGATGCACAGTTTTCTACCATTTTGTCTAAACATGGCATGATAAGATGGTATATAATATGGTAAATAACTTAAACTATATTGAGAATGAAAAATAAGGCACTTTTTGTGTCTTGCATCTTTTATGTTAAAAATTAACTGTTACTGTCAGAGAAAGAGAGTATGTGCTTGTGTGTGTGTGTGTGTGTGTGTGTGTGTGTGTGTGTGTGTGTGTGTGTGTGTATGCATTTGCATGTATGTCCATCTGTTAGGTCTACTAGAAATTGGTGTTAATGAATATGCAGATTTTATCCTAACAGGATGTACATGAGTTGGGCAGATGTACCTAATTTGTAAGGGTTTTTCCCCGTATATCTGAGGGGTATGCTGCTCATGCATGTATGTGTAGAATCTGCTGCCATTAATATCATTTCCTAATGCCGATGTACCCAGTTTTGTTTCTAATGTTTTGTATCCCACTGAAAGTATAGCCCCTATCCCTAAACCAAACTCATTACAGTATCTATTTGCACTTCAGGCATCATCTGAAAAAGAACTGTGCCAAGGACCCTTTCCTGTTGCCACAAACAAAGCGCCTAAATAAGTGAAACAAAATAAACTGAACAGCTCTACTGGCCACAATTCCACACTTATCATATATCTGTCATGTAGGACACTGATTAGCACAATTCTCACCACATAAATTTGCAGGCCTATGCCCAGCCAGCACACCTGCATACAGCTTTATAATTTCTCTATTAATTAGAAACATGTATGCCTGTGTTTTACCTTCTCCAGTGTATATTAGCTGCATTTTATGTATACATCTACCCATCGAGCTATGCAAACATGTATTTATGTGTTTTTTAGGTACTTATTTATTTATTTTACATTTTAAGTGCATAATAATAGTATAAGTTTAATATGACTAACAGCAGAAATACACTACATCTAGTGAAATATTCCCTCAGTTTTTGAGTTTGCATATAGCATAAAATTAACTTGTCACAGTTACATGTAATTAATAAGAAAAGCTGTGTACCAGGAGCACTTTAGTTTCTACCTTCCATTACTTATAACTTTTTTCTTCTTGTCCCTTTGCGTATGTGCTTGTGTGTGTCTCACGGTCTTTCTTTTTTTAATTAATCCTACAGAAAAATAACACCCAAGTGGTTAAATATATTAATAACACTTAGTTTTGACCACCAGCCTGTCCACCTTAAACCAGTCTCATCATCTTGCCTCCTGTCAACTTTGTACAACACTTAAGAAGATGACAACGTAATCTCAAAATACAAGGTGAAAAGCTCATGGGAGATCTGGAAAAGGCGATGAACAATTAGAACAACCATCCTGAAGATTTTTTAGTCTGAAAAGTGATGGAAGAATTCTAGAATACAGAACCTGGTGTTCTCTCAGCTATTCCACCGCCATTCTCTGTAAAATGCTTTTCTTCATGCAAAAACACTAATTCTGCAGCTCTAATGCTTGACTCATCTGCTAAACACATAGTCTTATTTTCATCCGAAGTCACCACAGGGTATAATTAATACCCTGTCTGTAACCACCCATGAGTGGTGACAAGGCTTGTATTGACTGAAAAAAAAAATTAATTACAAAGTCGCAGTCTGACTTTTTGTTGTAACTAGCATGACCATCTGCTATGACTTGCTGCTTATGAAATTGAGAAGCAACAAAATTCAAGCCAGCAGTTACTGATTAAAACTATAGGAGATAAAACCCTGTATTTTCATTTTAAACAGTCCTACTCCAGCAGGAGAGAAATAGCAAACTAATTATTATATTGCTTGTGGGTGGTATTTCTTAGTGCAGTTTCAGCTCTCAGGAGGAACCCTTTGGGGACAGTACTTACAGCACTATTTAAAAATAGTCCTGGAAACTTCTTCCAAAGGAATTAAAAAGACTAGCACCTTTCTTGCAGATTCCTGCCAATAGCTGTATTGTTAAATAATAATTCAGGTTGTATTCATTGTAATGTCTGCTTCAGCCAGCTACCTCTTCCCTCCCCCACTGAGTACCCACAGTTCCACTCTATTCCAGTACATATTAATATAACAAAAGAAGCATTACTGCTGTTTGTGTTTTTGGTGTTCGTTGCCTTAATTGAGCTTTCCTGCAGTTTAACAAAGTATAAACCAAGAATATATGAATAGTGCCCTTTCATTTCTGAGGGCAGGGGCTAAACCCATTACGTGCAATTCAACACTACTAATCTAGATTTAATATTTATCCTCAAGCCATTTATAATAGATTGTACCGGGAAAAGCCGAAAGACACAAACAAACAAACTTCATGTGGATATACATTATATCAATGAAAATATTTAGCAATTTAACAACTTTCATTGGTACATTGCGTAGGAAATTCACTTTTCCTTTGTGTAGTTATTCTTTCTTTAATAATGTGCTCTTCCTGCTGTATAGGGACAAAAGTGAAGAAATGCCATGCTGGTCCACTCCCACTCAATGACAGCATAAAGACTGTGGAGAACAAGGGTAATATAATAATACATTTTACTGGACTAACACGGGTGATGCATGTAATTGTATCAGTATTTCCCCTCTTAATCAGGCACCTAATATAGTTTATTTTAATTATTACTATTCAAAACGTGTGGTCTTTTTATAAACAGATGTTCTAGAACATCCCATTAGATAGCTGGGAACACTCTGTTGTATTGCAGTTTATAAAAAGACGTAATAATTTTAATTTGTTGAGTTGGCAAGTGACGTGCACGCAAAGAATATGCAGACTCAACACACAGACCCAAGAGAAGGACTGGATCCTGCAGCTGTGAGGCAGAAATCTTTACCACTCAGCAACTTACTGCCTAAAATAACTAAACATGAGTCTGCACTGCCTGATTTGTGCAGATACACATCTGTTGTTATTTTAATATTCATCTGGGTATAGGATAGGACAAAGAAGAAAGGGAGAGAACAAACAATGAAGACACAAATGCAGGGATAACATTATGTTTAACAGCTATGTGTATCTTCAGGTCACAGCAAATGATACAGCATGTTGAAGTTACAGTTTGACCAACTACTTAACAGTTACCCTATGCTGTTACTTCTATGAAAAAAAATTGTTTTTTATTGCTGTTTAATGAACTATACTGAAGTATTCTATCATTGTTAACTTTTTCTTATCATATTTACTTTGTATTCCTATGAGATAATCTGTAATGTATATGTGCAATGTGTACTATGTATTTGTATTTTTCTGGAGCTTTTCTCCACAGGACTCCATTGAAAATGGGCTCATTGTGGCCCAATGGACTATCCTGGCAAACAAACTGCAAATAAATAAATAAAATAAAATACAGGGGAGAAGGAGAAATTGTTATGGTCGTTTGCTCCAAGTGATAATATCAGACAAAAGGAACACTTAAGCCATAAAGTCACAATGTGTATGGCTGATCTTGGCATTGCACATCTAAAGTAGCAGCTCAGTCAGGCTGTTGCTGATTTTTCAGAATCAATAATCCATATTATTGCTGCAGCTTCTCTGTACTGTGAGGAATATTCTACACTGCAAGTGGCCTTTTTTTTGTGTTTTAACGTGTATATTAACTTGCATGGCTGCACTCCATTTTCCATGTGCATCTTTCTCATAGCCTGGCATCAGGTTGTAGGAGGCTACATGACTGTCAGCACAGAAGGATGTGTCATGCTGGTGTGTAAGTTAGCATGCTTTGCTCACCTGACCAAGTGCAGCCCTCTTTTTGAAATGTGCTTTTTGAGATTCAGCAGCAGCCTAGTAGTTTGGCACATGGTAATAGGTTCATAGGTTGGTACTAGGTTATCAGCCCTAGGGCCAATACAAGCCTAGCCATAACAATTCCCTGGCTATTTCTTCCCACACTATTTACTTCCCTGGACCCCTGTCTAGCAGGGTGACTGACGTGATCCCCGGGGTGAATTTCCTTTCTCCCATCCAATCGTCAAGGTTCCTTTTGAAGAGGGCCAAAGAGGCACTCTGACATGTATGGGCAATCTATTCCAGAGTCTGGGGAGTCTCTGGGTCAGGAACCTATCCCTCCAGCATGTTTTGTTTATTGTGATAAGGTTTAGACCCCTGGAGTGTGCAGCTCTGAGGGACTGGGATTTCTTTAAGTGTAGCATGTCCAACAGCTCTGGGTTTGACATGGCCTTGTATGTTAAGCAGAGAACCTCTGAGTAGACTATATGCGACAGAGTATAGCTGGAGTTTAAGGCGGTCAGCATAGGGCATCTGCTTTAGGCCTGTGATTCTTTTAGTGAGGTATTTCCGCGGCCTTTCCAGTTGTTGCAGATGTCTTGAGAGGTACATACCAAACAGGTTGTTGTATTCTATAATGGGTCTAATGAGGGATGAGTACAGTGGGACAATGACTTTTCTGGATGAAAAGCCCTTAGTGATGAGGTGTGTCACATAGGATTTCCTGACTTATGGCGATGTGGTTATCGAAGGCAAGACCACTGTCCACCTGTGTCCCCAAGTCTCACATTGTTTTTGTTGTAATTTTTAATTTCCTTATTAAAACAAAATCTACTTGTTATGAAAATGCACTTGTAAAATGATACTGTTTAACACTCTGGTTTAGTCTGTATGGAGAGCAGCCATGTGAAGTGGGGGGATGCAGGGGGCTTGCCCCCTGCAAAAGTAATTACTACACAAAATTATAATTAAAGATAACAGCAGCTTCATGCTTTTATGGTAGGGGTCAGAGAATGAATATTCACCATGTCACCGCCTGCACTGGTTGCCACTCAGCCATGCTTTCCATGCAATGTCACAAGGGCTTGCCCTGTCAATAATTTTGGTCACGCCCATTCCTGCACAAAAATTGTGGTGGGGTAATATTCTAATACAAAGCCCAATCTGCATCTTACAGGTGTCAAACCACCAACAACATTTGTCAATTTGTATAGCTGAGACTGGTGCAGCTCTGCCTGCATTAGCACTAGTCAGTTTATCAAAGCACCTCACCCATGAACAGTCACACTGCAGGATGTTAACTCAGTTATAGCCAGTTCAAAACATTGCAAATCAAATTTTGCAGTCAGTTATAAAAACTGATTCATTGGCTGATTAAAAAGGCCACAGCCATGTGTTTTGTCAAGTACTGTTAACAACTCGGGTGTGCAAGGCAGAAATTCAGGGAGACCATTTTTTTACATCATAGTGCCCTGCATACTATATCCAGTCCTTTGATTAATCTTGTCCACAGAATAAGCACTTCAATTCCTCTAGGCCACCTTACAATCTGTCAAGGAACCACTACCAGGCTGACAAGTCTCTCAGAGCTGTCTGACCTGTGCAATGTCCAACTAGTCCCAAGACCACCCCACCTACATGACTACAACCTAGTTTAACCTGTTCATCTCTCCCAGAGAAAGTGAAAACCAGGAAACCTGTTATCACCTCTTCAGGTCACTGGATCTACCCTTCAGCTGACCCTAATCTGACTGCCAAATTCCCCTTGCATTTACTAGGGGGAAGAGTTTGGTGAGAACAGCTGCCAGGCTAGAGAAACTGATTTGCTTTGTCCGCAGCCTTTACTACCCAGGAACAAAGCTTATCCCATCCTAAAACCTCGACCTATACTGTTCCTCCACCCTGTGAAACCAGAGTCAGAGTAGACCTGCCTTGGAGAAAATGGCTTGCTGCAACCTGGCAAGCCAGCTGCCATCTCTGAAATTGGCTCAGTTAGCTTACCAGCACAGCTGTATTCCCACAAAGTGGCTTAGTTTCTTGCATACAAGATTTTTTTTGTAAAGCTATACGCTTAATCTTACCATACCATGTGTTGAGTTTTCTAATCTCTGATCAAAAACACAGCAGTCTCCCTTGAAACTGAAAACAATTAAAGTCAACTTTCCATGCAGTAAGTTATGAATCACAAAAAAACCTATACAATACCAGGAAAAAGGGCCACAACGGAGAACACTAGCGTGAGCACAACTCGTATCTAATACAAGTTAAACTCGAGTTGACCATTACCACTTAATAATACCACTGGGGCCCTTACAAGCCTTGCACCCACAATTTTTTTTACCGTGTCTAGACAGGTGCCAGACCAGGGTTGAAAAACCCCAATGGGCAAATTATGCTTAAATAGGGATAGGGTAGATCACTCATACGGGGGTGTGCTGTGCCTTGCCTCAACTCCCACCAGTGTGGGAATCGGTTTTGGTGGTAACAATGAGTACAGTGAACATGAGTATAGGGACACAAGCAGACTTTAGTATTTATTGGTAAACTTACACAACTTTTGGTACGCTTACCGCAGTTTACAAAATGTGGGGAATGGGCTCTAGGCAACATTAACCCTCAAAACATTTAGTGAGTGAGCTCTAGGCACCATTAACCCTCAAAACATTTAGTGAGTGAAAGAGCGAGGAAACAATTTAAGTTAATACTCAAGTTATATCACAGTAATGCTTCGCAATCCTGATTTAAAACGTTATAACAGCAAATCCCACTTCTGCTGCAAAAGTTCAACCACACAAGTGTTTTTTGGGGGGGGGGTATTAGTCACCGCCAGAAAAGGGTTAGACTGTTGAAAGACGAACCACCTTTATTTGGAGGATGTGCACGAGTCATTGTGCATAAGCGTCCACCATTCCTACTTCAAAAAGTGTTATTCTTTTACAAAGTCAAGTCGTAGTCGCCAACACTCTTCACAAACAGTGTAGTATCAGGTTCTTTAAAGGCATGCAAAATAAGAGGGACACATGAGAAACCAGAGGAATTCAACTCCATGCTGTTCAAGCATAGCCTACTCAAAAAACAAGGCCTACTACAATAGTAATTTAAATGGTAAAAAAAGTCACACAAAGCAACCCCACTACAATAAAGACGTCCAAGTCTGCACGTAATATACAACGTTCAAAGGCGTGGAGACTAAAACCCTCAGTCACAGGCCCACATTTACCCATCACAATCACACTTTCTACCAAACAAAAGAAAGCATACCCACAACTAAGAGAATAGTTTAAGGTCATTAGCTTCCAACAGTTTCACATAAAAAAAATAACGAAACAATGTTATACTCAAAGAAATACAATCTACAATGACATAATCGCAAACTATTACTCAATTTGGGCTACATAAAAATAAAAGGCTTAACTTGTGTACATACTTGAAAAACTTCTTCAGTAGGAAGTACTAGTACCTTATAATGTCAAGCTATTTTGTACTTTTTCTGAATGTGAACCCTGTTGTGTTATGTGACTGGTATTTGCGTACATGCCTAAATGACTGATGTTTTTGTAGTTTGTTCTACAGTTAAAGTATAAATCTACTGGACAGAGTGTAGGCTTTCAAGATTTTCTTTAGCAAACGGAGATTTCTAATGTTCAGAACTACTGGCAACAATATATGGATTAATGTCTGCTCTAAGTCGTTTAAATCGTTATGCTGCATTTAGTTATTTGTTGTATTCTTTTAGAGCAAACGTTATTTGCGATATAAAAATAAATTGTAAAGAAGCAATATATAAATAAAGTTTCCCACTTTTACTGAAAGATTTACAGATTTTGAACATGACTTCTGAGAGTCACTGATACCTGTAGAATAAGAGGGATGTCATTCCCTTTTGGATATGGTCTTTTCTACAGCTTATACTTGGCAAACTGACAGTATTCCAGTTACACTGTAAACAGGTGCAATGTACTATACATGAAGAAGAGACCTTAAAAGGACTGAGATGTGCTTTTAAAATAATGATACCTTCTGTGTATTGTCATTAGATAATTATGATATTCAGCCTTAAAATTAGTCTTCTTAGATCTCAGGTAGATTCGGCCATGAATTAGATGATTTATGTTATCTGAATTTGTGTCTTTATATTCAGGAGTTGCACTGTACCACTTAAAAGTTTACCCCAAAGGTTGTGGTACAAGTAATTGTTAATGAGTGGGATAATTGTACCTTTCCTAATCACATTCTGTGACACACAGTTTACTGAAAATGACTTCCTAGACAGTTAATAGGCATGTACTCAAGGAGACCAGCCCAAATTCCCAAAGAACACTCTGATTATGTGACTTGCTCAAGGTCACACAGCAGGCAAATGAAGGTGGAAAGCCCCTTGTGCCTGTAACACAAGGGGCAATTTATTAACAAGTCAGAGCTTTAGTCCTCTGTACTAACCGCCAGACAATAATGAAGCTTTCTTTTATAAAACTTCAAAATAAGCTGGTATTTTTATTTACTTATTTATTTATTTTTGCATGAATCTAGCCCCCTTCTCCTCATCTACAGTGCACAATCTGCCTTCGTAATTATTACAATTCTGAGATTCAACTTTAAGGAAGTAGATAAACACCTCTTGCCTGAGGTTTCTGACCTCAGAGTTTTAATATTCAAGTTGGTGGGTGCAACATTCCACAATGAAGAATCCACCAGGTGGTGCATAAAGGCTTGTCCCCTGCAGATGTAATGCAAACTTATTATATTTTAGTGTCATGATTCATTTGTCAGTTTGCTAGCTCATTAAATTATTCTTTACAAATTGTGATTCCACTGAAAAGTAATTCAGTAATGTCTCAGGATTTTGAATCAGAGCTTCTGCAATTAGAGCATAGCAGTGAAGGAGCCACATGCTTTAATTGATGGATTACTATAGCTGTTCCTATTGAAGTATCTGGTATCACTTTTTTTTGTCTGCTAAATCTGTAGAACAGATCCCTTCTCGAAACTGTTTTATTTCATTCCAGCTGTGTCCTGAATGCCTCTACTCATACACAGTGAGGGAGCCCTGCTGCAGTAGTACAAGGAGAGGACTTATGTTTCCTAAATAATATGACCTGTCAGGAAAAAAAAAGGTGGGCAAAATGTTTAGAGAGTGTATTAACAAGAACTTGATCAGCAACCTAAGAAAGTATGTTTATTGTAGTCAATGTTGCAGTAGTGATTCTTTGGACTTCCTGCTGTGCAGAAGCCTGTGGCTGGCCTGAATACCAGAATCTTTCACCATCCTCCAGCAGGCAGATGTATGCTGAAGACTGATGTTTGGATGTTGGAGTTTAAGGAGGGTAGAGGCCAGTATCATAGTCAATTCTTTCTTGCCATGTAGTCTAATGTCCCACAACATATTTCTTAACATCATCAGTTAGCTTAAACCACCAGGACATTAGCAAGCCTCAAATAAGTACCCCACTGGGGACAATTTTTCTCTACTTTTTGTGAATGTTGCTTGTTAATGTTCAAGAAAGTTGACAACTGCATTTTTTGTGAGATGCAAATTGCCCATAAAGATTTTCACATCTACTCCCTTTTTGCTTAGGCCCGTACTGTACTAGGATTAATTCTAAAACTATTAAATGTAGGGTCGAGTCTCCAGCAGCATATGGATTCCTGTAGGGCAGGTCCTTCACATGCTATGGCATCCACAATCATCCCAAGAAAAGTAAGGATAAGCATCTTAAAGAAGGATGTCAAGGAAACTGAGGATATTTCTGTGCCTGGGCCTTTGACAAAAACTGATGTCATAGACACAGGTGAGGTACCTTTGTAGCTTCCTGGTCCAATGCGTTTTAGGCCCTTCTGGGGCCACCACAAGTCAGGCCCACACATCAGAGCTCAGCACCATACCACTGTCATTTGGGTCCAAAAACTCTGATCAGGGCAGGCCATGACTTCCAGTGCTTGATTACTGGTGACTGAGGATGAGGGTCGTTTCCTCTTGGGTATTGTAAGGGAGGATGTCCCTGGAACCTGATAGAGGTTATGGCCACCCACCCATGACTGGAGGCCTTTTTCTTCCTCTAAGACCTAGTCACCAAGACCCAAGAGACACTCAGGTTTGCCCCAGCCCTTGCTATCAGAGCCCTCTGCCTCATCATGCCAGGTCTCTTCACAGGACCTGGTCAGTCTGGTCAGAATGTCCCCTGCAAAATGTAAAATGGTTTTTCCTCCCTGTGAGATTCTGATTCCTCAAAATTAGAGGGTGAGGAAGAATTAGTTTATAAGGAGTACCTTCTTCCTCAGACTTATGAAGACTTTACCTTTTAGAGACACACTTCACAGAATAAAATAAGCCTTCAACTGGGACTCTAGGGAAGTTTCTAAGGCTCAAATTTACTATAGAGAGCTTCTGAACTTTCCTAACCCTAGACCTTGTGCAGTACCTCCAGTGCATGCTGTCCTGGATGATGTATTTGTGGATATATCCTTGCATTCTGACTCCCTTCCCCATGTTTTTAGGAAGCATGGCCACTTTTATAGGGTGCTGGAGTCCCATAAGCACCTCTATAAAAAACAGTGGCGGACACAGTGGTGTCTAAAAATCCACCAAGGGAGCCAGTGGGTGTGCATCCAAGAACCTCTTACTAAATGAGAGGGAAAGAATATTTTTGGTTAGGTTTGGTAAGAAAGCATGCACTTCAGCTGTCTTGGCAATGAGGTCTCTTAACTGCTAGTTCTACATGCTCAAATACCTTGAGTCACTGTGGGAACAAATTAAAACCAAACCAGAGAGGATCCAGGGCAAAATCCTCCAGAGGGATGGCCAAGACCTATGCAATGTCACCCTCCAGGTATCCAGACACTGTCTCAAATGTAGATATGATACTTTAGATGCATGATTCAGTGCAGCTACTGGGGGCAGCCACTTAGTCATGTCTGACTGAGGACACAGCCTCACTCAGACCAGGTAAAAGCTGATCTCACTGATGCCCCCTTGGAGAAGGAATTTTCTTGGGACCCCCAGCTGAATAAGTGTTTGACACACTGGACAAGAAAGGGAAATAGATGAAATCTGTTAAAGATTTTACCTGCCTCCCACTACAGACACAATAGAAACTATATTTTTAAGTATTGGCCCTTTTCATCTAAACAACTAAACATGAAAAATCAAAACAGCCTAGGGAGAAAAAGGCCCAAACATCAAAGAAATTGGCAAACCAAACAATGTTCTAGACCTGGGATTCATGGATCCTGCCCCACGCAGTGAGCAGCTGTGACTATTCCAGTACCTTCCTTGCTCTCACACAAATTCCACCCTAACCCCACAGTCCCCATACCTGGCAGGAAGACTTTCTTCCTTCTACCATCATTGGGAAGATAAAACACAAGATAAATGGTTCTTGTAGATTGTAAGCATTAGAGTAGCTCAGGTGGAGTGAATGAGGTAAGTACCCCAGGTGCAAAATGTTGGGCGGCAGGATTGTCCAATTACAATTGCTGTTTAATGCATATCAGCTTTTAAAAGCCAGTATTGCATTTGCAGTCAAACCTGAGGGCCATGGTGTGATGTAAACTGTGTCAACTGCTTGCTACAGTTTGAAAAAGAAAATGTAATTTTTTAAGTAAAACCTGAACACTGTAATGCCCTGTGCAGAGGCTATAAACTGTAACAGCTTTCAGCTACATTCGTAGCAAGTATTTTGCTACTGTTTAAATGTTTTTTTTTTTTTTTTTTGCTTAAAACCTGAGCACTGTATCTCTCTGTGCAGGATACAAACTGTAGCAAATGTTTGCTACATTTGTACCAAGCAGTTTGCAAGAGTTTAAAAGAAAATATGTTTTTTTGTTTCTTTGTTTTAAATTTAAGGAAAAAGGGTTCAGAGCACAGAAATAGGACTTAAACGGCTGGGGCAGTAAGAAGGGTGTGTGTGTGTCATATATCTGGTCACCTGGTTGGTTTGCCAGCAGAAGGAACTGTCTTTTTTTCTACTCACTGAAGAGCTGGGGAAGACATGGCACAGAAGCTGTGGATTGGGTACTGTCTTCAGGAAGCATCTTGCAAGTTTTACAACAGGCATTTTTTGTTTGCTCTTCACTTGAGGGGTGACCGGGAATGTGGCTCTAGTTGGTGAGATTGGCACAGGGTGCTAGTTCAGCCAGCTATACTTTTAATAACCAAAGTGTATACAAAACCAAACAAAAAAATGGACACCTGTAATGTTCATGGAAGCCAAAAGATTTAATGAAATACACAAACACAGGGCTTTCCTTCCAAAAAACAAACAAGAAGGGGTATACCTTCTAATTCTAGAAAAAAAATAAATTTCTATGGATTCCCCTCCAGCAAAACCACAAGAAAAACTTCTTCTACCCATTCTAAAAGACCTATTACTACAGAGGTCCATTTAAGCAGTGTGTCCTTCCAGACAAAGAGAGCACATGATTTTTACTCCTGCCATTTCCTAATCTACAGGATAGACGGTAAGAGGATGCCTACCCAAGATCTCGTAAGACTAAACAAGTTTTTGTGGTACCAAAATTAAATATGTTAACCCTTCAAAGATTACTGCCCTTTATCTTCCCAAGAAAATGGATTGTGATTCTGGATTTAAGGGACACCAGCCTGTTCATTCGTATGGCCCAAGAACAGAGAAAAATACTTATGATTTCAGACTGGGGGTTGCATTACCAATTTTGCACCTTACCATCTGGTTAATCTACTGGTCCCAGAGTATTCACCAAATGTTTGACACCAATTATTGCCTTTTGCAGGACACAAGGGGCCCCCATCTATCTTTACCTGGGATCTATATCACATCACCAGTTGGCCTAAATATCGAACGCCTCTTTGTCAAACCCTATTTGTTCATAGGTTCATAGGTTCATAGGGTGGTACTAGGCTATCAGTCCTAGGGCCTATACAAGCCTAGCCATAACAATTCCCTGGCTATTTCTTCCCACACTATTTACTTCCCTGGACTCCTGTCTAGCAGGGCGACTGACGTGATCCCCGGGGTGAATTTCCTTTCTCCCATCCAATCGTCAAGGTTCCTTTTGAAGAGGGCCAAGGAGGCACTCTGCTTGACATGTATGGGCAATCTATTCCAGAGTCTGGGGAGTCTCTGGGTCAGGAAAAAGTCTTCATCCATCGAATGATCGTTTCAGTGAACTTTTTTCCACAGTAAGTAACCAGTGGGCCATTATTGGGAATTTGCCCTTTTCCCTACTGTAGTGTGATCTCTGAGTTGGTATATTCAGTTGGTGTGTGTGTGTGTGTGTGTGTGTGTGGGGGGGGGGGGTGCAGATGCCCACCAGAGTGGGTTTTAAAAATATTGTTTTTGTTGCGGTCTGTAAGTTGGCCAAATTGTTTCTAACCGTGGGAAACAATTTCGCTTAAACGATTGTTCGACGGATATAGTTTTGACAAATAGGGTTCTACAAAGGAGCATTCAACATCTAAGCCATTCAACGATGTGACATAGACCCCTTTACCTGGACGACCACCTGATTTAGGCAATGCCACCCTGAGAACTTCTGGCAGTCATGCAAGCAATATTGGATTGTTTTCAGAAGATGGATCCGACCCTCCTCTTACAGAAGTTACAACTCCACCCATTCTCCTGCACTACATTCCTGGGAGCAGTTATAGACCCACTTCAGCAGAAAGCATTCTATCCAGTGAACAGTCACTGCAAGGGAATTCCTCAGGGCCCTAGGTTACATGGCTTCCTGTATTATAATGACTTCCCTGACAAAGCTACATATGAGAATGTTTCACCTGGGCATAGCATCAGCAGCCCCTGCAAAGCATGATCCCACTTTTCCCACACCTAAAAACAGAGCCTAAGGGATTTGAGGCAGGCAGTCATCCTCAGGACCACTTCAGATATGGATAGACAATACTACATTCATGTGTTACATAACCAAACAGGGGGTAACGCATTTATACTATGTATACTAGCTCTGGATCTTTAGCTGGTTTCCCTGGAACTCAGTGTAAAACTCATAGCCTCTTACACCCCTGTTCAGGGCAATCTGCTGACAGACTCCCTAAGAAGAGCTCTGCTGGATCCCAAGAAATGGATGTTGAAAAGGGAAAATATTGGGACCTCATACACCACCGTGGAGTAGCAAAGGTATATCTTTTTGCCTCAGCAGAAAACAGGCAACAAAACAAATTCTGCTCGACTGGACAGGCCTCTTTCTATACTCCTAGCCACTGATACCCCTTATCCCAAGAGTACTGCTAAAGGTAGAGTCAGATGGGCCAAATTATACTAATTGCTTCCATAAGGCCCAGGCAACATTAATTCTCTTTTTTCTTTATTTTTCTTTATTCTCAGCAGGGGGAAATCCAGAACTTCCCACTAACCATCGACCTTCTGACCCAAAACAATGCATCTGTCATTCATGCCACTCTAAGGACTCTCAAACTAACAGATTGAAAGATTGGATACTGACTCCATCCACTCAGTCTTAATATCAGGATGTTCATTCTGAAGGAGGCTAGGAAAGCAAATACTAGAAAGATATATCTATATATATATATATATATATATATATATATATATATATATATATATATATATGCATATCTCTCTCTCTCTCTCTCTCTTTATATATATATATATATATATATATATATATATATATATATATATATATCTATATATATATATACATATAGATATATATGTTTACTATCAGAATGTCGTTGTTGCAAAAAAATCCCGTTTGGAACACCAAAAATAAAACGCGAAAGTAAAAATATAGAACAGGCACAATGTTGAATGTGCTGAACAAATTCAGCAGATTCGACATTATCATAGAACGGATTACGTGATATCCATGTAGGAGCTCAGGTAAATGAAACTCCTACACCTCACATCACGTTGTTGCAGGGGGGGAGAAGCCCCCATGCACCCCCCCTGTGGGGGGCTGCACACCCCACACCCCTTGCTAACTATATATTCCAACTCTGAGATCGCACTACAGTGAGGAAAAGGATGAATTTCCCAAACTCTGTACAGTACTTTGAGTTCATATCAAAGAATGCACTCTGCATTCGCTGATGTGAACTTTCGAACATGGAGATGTTCAGCAACATGGAAAATCGAACATCCATCTTTCGATTTTCCATCTGCGGACCATCTCCATTCGTCATTTTGATAGTATACCATATATATATATATATATATATATATATATATATATATATATATATATACACATACATACATACATACACACGCATAGATAGATAAAATGGCAAAGGGGAAGGGGCTGTCTTTTTCCAACATCCAGGTACACACTTCTGGATGTCAGCCTGCCTTCCCACTTCCCACCTATTTGTTCCCACCCCTGCGTGAAACAATTTTTGAAGGGGATAATACATCTCACACCACCCAGAAGGGCACCTGTCTGCCCAGGACCTGAATTTTATACTTGAAAAGCTTACAGCAGATGTCCGCTAGCTGGGACATGGTGAAAGAATATAGTATTCCGACTGGCCGTGGGCTTTTCCATGGCATGAAGTCCCAAGAATCATTACCGCAACATTGATCTACTCAAATATCTGCTATTATGATAAGCATGACACAACTGTATCTTTCCTTCATTTTGTCTGAGGATTTAGCCGCAGTCCCACATACTACACACTACATGAGAGAGAGTATGAACTGTATTTTTGGGTTTCTTTCAATGATAAGATGTACCAGTGTATCTACGATCTTGGAAACTGTATCACCCCTTAATCTGAACTGCATATGATGACAGTAGCTGTGAAGGAAATCTGGTGCTCCCTTGCAGGTGTGTATTAATGGAAAAAAAATGAGAAATTGTCTCACATATGAACATGGTCAAATTACAGAGAATAGTCTGGCAGCCTGATCATTACACTCCATAGAGAAATAGAGCTCAAACTCATGCTTAGGAGAAAATGACTGGGTAATACTATAAAGAATTTTCTGTTTTAAGGGGAACTGTAGCAGTGGAACATATGCTGCTATAGACAACAAAAATAAACACAGCTCTGATTATTATCCAGTCTGCACAGATTTCTGCTTGCTAAGAATATGGCGGACCCCAGGGAACAAAATAGGTAGAGACCTGTCTCACATTTGTACATCGGCATATTTTATAAATATTCACTCCAAGTCACAAAGCTGACAGCAGGTGTGATGGGGTTCTTGTCATCATTATATTTCTAAGTTACAGTGAGCAGCTTTTAAAATTACAGTAACACACCACACTGTATTAAAGTCATTTGAGGCTTAATGAACAATTTGTTGCTTGTAATTATGCTGGGACTTGCATTATTTCAGTGTAATTTCCTGCACATTAGCACATCAGCTGAGGCTCCAAGCTCAGTGTTTTAATCAAAAACACAGTCTTTTCCAGCATGCTATTAGAGGACTGTGAAAGGAGAACTAATCAGTCTGTCAGTCTCTTGTCAGCAGTGAGTCAAAGTCTTCAGCCGTCACCACTGCAGGTTGTTTTGAATGTGCTGGGTTTGGTGTGGCTATGGTTGTCTGTTACAGAGCTTGTGATATAAAAGGTCAGGCCCCGGTTACATGAAGGGCACTAGGAAGGAAGTGGATTATAAGTGTGCAGCTGTGATAGGTGGACAGAGCTTTATATTTGTACTACATCTATTACGCAGTTTTCTCAGTTGAATCGGCAAGTGATATCCTCTTTGACCTATTGAGACTTTGAAGAGAACTTCAGGCGTAGTGCAAATTGAAATCTAAAGGTTATTTCAACCCCAGTTACAGGCAGATAACAGATCACGATTAAGTAGAGAACTGCATTAGAGAGTAGTGATTTTTGTAGCACTAAAACGTTTTATTAGTTAGTTTACAGAAGCTCCAAGTTCTTTCATATATCTGGTAGATAGCTCTGGCACTCAGTTATCTGGCAGTTTTATTGCCATATACTTGCTCACCTAACAAATATACAGAAGGCAATACAACCAGTTTATAGTACACTTTTCTGGAGACCTAATGTGCAGAGCAAGACCTAGACCCTGAAGCAGTTCTGGGTTTGATTCTCACATTCTCATATTCTCAAATCCTTCATCTGACTACTGCGTAACTCTGAGCAAGTCATTTAACCAGACATTTCTCTTAGATTGTCTACAAAAAATGGTCTGTGTTTTAATGGGCTTACCTGGCTAACAAATGTTATGTGCATATTTATTAAACTTCATGAATATGCATTAAATATGAGTACATTAAACCAGAAATAAAAAGGCAGGGAAGCATTATATGAAGTCGAGGTTAAGACAGGGTTGGCCTTAGGTCAAGTGGTGCCCTAGGCAAAAGGGCTCCACAGTGCCCCCACCACCACCACCTGGTGCCCCCATCCTGGTCTATTTATACCATCCAGTTTACTAGAAAAGCGCCCCTGCTAGGGCGGCGCCCTAGGTGGATGCCTATTTGACCTATGCCTAAAGCCATCTGTGGGTTAAGATATTCTGAATGAAAAGATTGTTATTTACAGAAATGGACCACAGAAGAATGAAGCTGTACAGCTCTAGCAAAACAAAGTATCAGAGAAGAAAAGATGTAATGTAGGAACATGGTCCTCACTGTCCCATGCAGGAAGCTGTGCTCTCTAAAATCCCATCATATGTACTTTATATATAGTGTCTCATGTACTGTACTGCAAATTACTTACCACACTGCTTTGCAGCCCAGCACTAAGCAAGAAAAAATTACTAAGTAGTACAAGGAAGTCTAAATGTCAAAGTCAGGCACACTACAGTGGGGTGTCTTTGTTGACAAATGGTGTCAGTAACGGTGTTTCACTTTGCTTCAAGGCTAGCTTTTTTCTTTGTTGTTTCATGAATCATCATGTTTCTCTTACACCGGAATGTCCTCATTTATACAGCTTGCATCCTTGGGTGTTAGTTTCCCATTTGACCCACTTGATTATTCAGCTCTGTTGAGACTCAGTCGTATGAATGTCAAAGTTGCCCAGTAAGGCTTTTCAAATCATCTTTCCCAGCAGTGAATAGCTGAGGAAGTACTAACAGCAACAGTAACAAATTAATAGTTTTAAATTTGCTGTGGATTTGGGTTTACCATGGATGCATTCAATTCAGGAGGCTAAACGAATCTGGGTATTAAGTAAAATCAGACCTGTTACTGTTTTGCTTCACATGGTTCAAAAATGCAGTGTTGCCACATGCAGTTTTACCTGTTTGACTAGAATGTAATTTGGTCATTAGCCTTTGGTAAAATGTCAGTTTGGGTGATTTCCCCATGGGAAGCAAGAGAAGATGACTGTAGACTTGTAGAACTGTGTTCCTGAGGCATTTTGTAGAACTGTGTCCTGAGGCATTTTAAGAAAAAGCAGATTAGTATGGCAGAGAGATGTCAGGTTCAAAGTGTGGAGATTATGAACATGACTAAAACTCCAGATGTCCTGCATTTGATTACCAGCCAGATCACTTCAGGACCACATGGGGTAGGAATGTGAGTGAGCAGCTGATGCCAACTCACTCCACCCACAGTGCGAGGGTATTGGCAGAGTCTTACTACAAGAGCTCCACTTGAAGGAAGGTGTGGGATTGCAGTACTTGCAACTAAGGACTCTGGAGAGCTTAACCTCATCAAAGAATATACATACACTCTAGCGGGAATCACAGGGATGCAGAAGTTCACACTTACACTGATCCAGTGTAGCAGGTATTGCACCCTCTTTCTGATCAGCGGAGGTGAAATGGTGTTCTGAATGTAAGAAATAGCCTCCTAATCCTTGCTGTATGATGGCTGTGATGCCTGGATGTTGCATTCCTCTCCTGTTGCTCTAGGGTGCCAGGGATAAGGAGGAATGAATATGCCAGGATAAAATAGGCAGGTACCTGATGGTCATGGCAGGACAGGGTAGAGCAGTGTAGGCAGTACTAAAATAATGAAAGATACAATGAAGCTAAGTTGTGGAAGAGAGAGAGAGAGAGAGCAAACTGGGAATATATTCACTGGATGAATGTAGAGAGAGGGGGAGAAGTGACTTTATATTCACACCAAACTGCAAGACAGAATAATATAAAACATTTATTTTATGCAACTATAACAGAATATGTTGACATTATGTACCACTAGACACGCAGTGAGTACTATGTGCAAAGTGCTGGTATTTATTTATTTAAAAAACAAGTAATCTCCGTGGTATCCCCGAAGTCTCAAAACAACCCACTAAAGTGCAGTGGGTCTAAAAACAAAACAGTGTAAGAAACTTCTCTGTGTGGAAGATTTTCAGTCCATATATTTCTAGTTAATCACTGTATATTAATCAGATCAGACAATGGCACTAGAAGTAGCAAATGTAAACTCGTCTTAAGTCAAAACAAAACAAAACAAAAAGTAATAACAGAAAATATATAATTGTACAGCATTACTAAGTATTCGAAAGTAATCCAAGCAAGGCAGGCAGTCTGTTTCCAGTCGAAAATCCTTTATTAAGTACACAGACAAGCGATCCAAGTAAAATAAAAATAGAGTAATAATTTCCTCACAAGCTTTCTAAATATATATATACTTTTTATCAGGCATGGGAGTGGTTTATTGTGCTGTAAAACAAAGTGTTATTGGTACGCATGTTAAATTCACATCCCTTCCCCATCAGTGTGACATTTGAGCTGGTCCTGCCCTACTTAGTAGCTGTCATTTTAATATATAACCCTTATGTACTTTAAATAAAATTATATAATGATGTGGTACCTCTTATTTAACCAAATTGTTAAGTAGATTATTACGTCTGTGATTTTATCCAAGACAATATACTACATGGCTGGAAATATATCAACCTTAGTTCATTTGGCAATCAAAAAATATAAATAAATATATACATATACATTTTGCATGTAAAAATCAATTTCTATTTTCATAACCTATTGTTAACAAAGATCGCTTTCGTCCTTCTAGACTTCTTCAGGTCTGTGTACAAGAACCCTAAAAACCTATATAATTGTATAATTATTTAGTATTGTTATTACACATCATTTTGAATAAGTGGAAAAAAGAACCAGAAAAAATAAAAATAAGAAAAAATATATTTTTATTGCTCTTATTTAAAGAAGATCATTAAAACCAGTGCAGGGGGTGACTGTAACACTAAAAAAGTAATTTACAGGGCACAGTGCAATGAATGTGATGCATTCTATGTGGGCAAGACTGTAAATAAACTCAAGCATAGGATTTCATGTCATCTGTCAGAAATCCGCTCTGGATGTAAAAATAATGCACTAGCCACACACCTTTCTCTTCATAAAAGACACACAGGTTTTAAGTTCCAGATCCTGGATCGCATAGACATGGGTGATCTTGAAGGAGACATCCCGAATATTCTGGAGAAACATGAACTCATGTGGCAATTAAAGCTGAACTCTTTTAGGAAGCCTGGACTAAACTACTACTGTTCAATTAAAAGTGCACTGGAACTTAAAAAATTGCCACATTGTTTACATGATTAATTGTATTTTATTTTATTTTATTCTACAAATTGGTTTTAAATACCATTTTAAATCAGTTGAAATTTAAGTGTATATTTTGTTTCCATCATCATACATACATTTTTTCTTATTTTTATTTTTTTCTGGTTCTTTTTTTCACTTTATTCAAAATGATGTGTAATAACAATATCAATTATACAATTATATAGCTTTTTAGGGTTCTTGTACACAGACCTGAAAAAGTCTAGAAGGACGAAAGCGATCTTTGTTAACAATAGGTTATGAAAATAGAAATTGATTTTTACATGCAAAATGTATATGTATATATTTATTTATATTTTTTGATTGCCAAATGAACTAAGGTTGATATATTTCCAGCCATGTAGTATATTGTCATGGATAAAATCACAGACGTAATAATCTACTTAACAATTTGGTTAAATAAGAGGTACCACATCATTATATAATTTTATTTAAAGTACATAAGGGTTATATATTAAAATGACAGCTACTAAGTAGGGCAGGACCAGCTCAAATGTCACACTGATGGGGAAGGGATGTGAATTTAACATGTGTACCAATAACACTTTGTTTTACAGCACAATAAACCACTCCCATGCCTGATAAAAAGTATATATATATATTTGGAAAGCTTGTGAGGAAATTATTACTCTGTTTTTGTTTTAGTTGGATCGCTTGTCTGTGTATTTAATAAAGGATTTTCGACTGGAAACAGACTGCCTGCCTTGCTTGGATTAATTTTGAATACTTAGTAATGCTGTACAATTATATATTTTCTATTATTACTTTTTGTTTTGTTTTGTTTTGACTTAAGACGAGTTTACATTTGCTACTTCTACTACCATTGTCTGATCTGATTAATATACAGTGATTAACTAGAAATATATGGACTGAAAATCTTCCACACAGAGAAGTTTCTTACACTGTTTTATTTATTTATTTACTTACTTACCTGTTTACTATTTGGTAGCCAGGTAGGTGACTGGCCCAGAGACCCTTTTCTGACACAACTTGTGCTCAGAGGCAATAAACTATGTAAGTAAACTTAAGTTATGTAATCTTACTTATCAGTGAGTAGAAGGAATCTACAAAATCACCAGAGAGGCTGCAGACACTTTATTAAAACTTCCAGGACTGTCTGCTTTCATCCCTTCCAAATAATGCTATGATGTTTTTCTTAAAAAAAAAAAAAGTAAACACGGATTTTTTTTTATAAGCAAATCAAATGAGTCATATGACACAAAACACTTTAACACTGATTAAGAGCAAAACTCAAGCAGTTATAAACATTATATAGTCAACAACTAAGTGAAACTGCAAGGCAAAATATGAGCAAACAAAAAAATGCATATATGTAAAAGTGCTTTGCATCCCTTGCATCACCTTACTCTTGTGTGCTAACCCTAACCCTAACACTACTCCTGCCCCAAACCCCAACCCTACAAATTACATTACTAAAACCCGTTTCCCCTGTTGTAGCTCTATTCAGACAATGCTTTATTAAAGGGTTGTAGCTATGTTTTATTGATATTTTAGCAGCAGAGACATATTTAAATTTTTGTGATTTATTCTTAGTGGTACTCAATGTTTTGTGTTCAGCCATTTGAGGTTCTCTCTGTCATTGTAAAATCTTGTATACCCATACAGGTTTACCTCCATAATGTCGAAGGTCACAATGGCGAATGTGCACAACGCTGAACCATTTCCGCGAAATCCATACCGCCAAAACCTCAGAAAGCCAGCAAACCATCAAACGTCGATATTTTCAACCAAACCACACCTACAAACAAGTGCTAACATGGGTCAAAAAGGGGGCGAGATTTTGCGGTCTGGAATATCAGCATTTGAGGTTTTGTGAAGGTGCAGTTCAAAGTTCGCGGAAGCGGGTTCGCCTTTGTGGCTGTCGACATTATGGAGGTAAACCCACATACATATATACATATAGATATATATATATAGATATATAGATATATATATATATTTATATATATATATATATATATATATATACACACACACACACACACACACACACACACGTACATATCTGCATATAGATACACACACACACACACACACACACGTACATATCTGCATATAGATACACACACACACACACACACACACACACATATATATATATATATATATATATATATATATATATATATATATATATATATATATATATACACATACATATACATATATGTGACTGAATTCTTCCAGGGAAATTCCCTGCTAATGTTTCCTGCTTTATCTTCTCCTTATACCTAGCTACAGTTTTGACCCCTTCATCACATACCTATCAATCTTTACTTCCTGAGTTTCAGACAGAGCAAAAATAGTTATGGAAAAGACCCCAAATTATGAACACCATTTAAATGCTGCCACTCAACTTAAAAATTCTCAAAAAGTTCCAACTTTAGAAGGGATGGAGAAAGTTAGAGAACAAATTAGGGTTATGCCTTTAAAACCCAGGCAGTTGAGAGGTCTGCTTCACCATGAAAAGGTAATGTCATGCATGGACTCCTAGGAAACGTTGACTGCTGTCACAGAGGATGACTGAACTGGAACTTCACAGGACAGCATGGGAAAGCTGGCATGGAGGCAGTACTTTAACCTGATTAAAATAGTAATGTGTTTTGGCTTTTCCTGATTAGGGCTCGCCACAGCAGAACTCCGGTCTGCTCATTTGGCAGTGGATTTTTATGGTGCTGAGTTGCCAGCCCGACGCCCAACCTTCAAGTAAGGCACACTCATTCATGCACTCACCTACCTGCATGTCTTTTGCGTCACTCAACTGTGGGGAGGACATGCAGACTCCACAGAGAAGGCACTCCAGCCGGGAATCAAACGGGAGAACCTCTTGCTGTGAGGCGACATTACTAACCGCTGCACCATGGCCCATAATAAAGCAAATCAGTTCACAGAGAATATACTGTTTTAAAATAAAAGGGAGTTATATAAAAGAGTTACGACTGGGATTGTTAGGAGATAGCATACATGTGGCAGCTGCTGGCACAATCATTTACAAGAACTAGTTTACTCTTTTACTTCAGAATATCTCAGGATTCCATACTGGAACATTCCATTTCATTTTTTCTTAAGTAAACATAAACTATCAGTGAGAATCAGAAAGAAGCCACATCAATCAGAACCATAGACTAAAAGTCTTTCTCAGTAACAGCCAATGGTGGTCTCATGCTTTGGTTGTTCTGGAACAATCAGCACAAAGGATACAGTTTGCTAGTCCTCTACAAAACTATATGAAAGCAAGAATGAGTCCCTGATCCCAACACCATGTTTTGACTACCAGACTATGAATTCAGGGAAGTCTTGGCTTGTATCTTGTGCATGTTTAAATGCCGCTTATCAACCATGGAATTTCTAATCAGGAGACTAAGAATAAAGAATCTCTAGCTAATATGGAAATCTTAAGAGCATTACAGTAATCATGTCCTGTGCTAGTTCGGTCACCAATAACGGCCTCTTTTACAGACATTTGCACTGATTCTTTGCTGTTACTAGGACAGGTGAGTTTGTTAGTCTGATTAATAATGTTATGAGTAAAATGTAAATGGGTCACTAGCTTCACCTTAGTAGTGGAATTATTCTCAAAAAGTAGTTACTCCTTTTGATACCCTGCTCACATTAACACCTTTGAAATATGGATACTAAAACTCTTGTGATTTTGTTATGTATTTGTTTATTTAAATTTTTTCACTAAGGTAGAACAATGATCACAAATGACCAGTTTCAGTTTCAGCCTGGGAAAGCATCAAAGCATGCTATAGTTATACAATTTTTGAGAATATAGAGGAGTTATATACAGGACTTGAGACAAACATACATACAAGCAATGTTTGCATAGTCATGGAAACAGACAAATATGTTTATAAAATACGTATTGAATTGTTTAATACAGCTATATACAAATGAGTATATCTTTTAATAGAGTTATATAGGTAGCTGAGATTGCTTACAATACAGATCTAAATTTTGAAGTACTTTAGTTATTACTCCTTGAAGTCTGGTATCAGAAATAACTTTTGTAATATTGCATTTATTAATGCAATTTTGAAGTTGTCTTTGTTAGGGACTTAGGAAATATAAGAGTGGGGGTTGAGGAATAGCCCAAAAACTGGTTGAAAAGGTTCATGCACCAGTCCACCGATCTAGTTAACAAGTAGACAGACAGACAAACAGATTGATTGACTGACTGATTGATAGAGATATTAAACAAACTAATGAGTAAGTAAGTAAATAAATAAATAAATACATAAATAAATAAATATTACATGCTACATAAGTCAGAATGATTTTGAAATTGTGCTTGATATGTAAGTTAGAATGGTGCTAGAATGTTACATACTTCCCTCAGGGAGTAACAGGTTTTGTTCCACAGTTAACTTCCCCTAATCAGTGACACTGTCACAGGTCAGAATAATGTCAGGACAGGATATATGTCTATGAAAGGAGCATAAACTCCATCATGCAGATGTTCTGTATCATCATTAGTGGTATTAATGTAGTACTAAATGGCAATTGAATACTATGTTGCAGGTTAGAAAGGGTCCTACCACAAATGCTCAGGTCCCAAGCATTGAAAACCACCGTGTCAAAGCCCGGGACTCAAGTGCCTTGCAGCCTGTGTAGGCTGCTGCTTGTGCTCAGACTCAAGTAGGAGTTTGAGTAAGCAGCGGCCACACGTTACCTGAACAAATTATTTTGAGTTCAAGTTTGGTAAGTACAGCAGCTATGGGAATGAGCAGGAGGTGGGGTTTAGGATTTGGAGCATGAGGGGCATTTTAGGGTTTGGAGTACAAGGGGCATTTTAGGGTTAGGAATGGGATAGGATTTTTAGGGTTAAGGATTGATAAGGAACTTTAGATTTAGGGAGAGGGGTGGTGTTTTAGGTTTGGAGAGCAATTAGGATGTTAGGGATAGGGAGGGCAAGTGGAATTTTAGAGATGGAGAACTGGGTAGGAGTTTTAGGGTTAGAGCTAGGTTTCTAGTAGGGCTTTACAGTTTTAGAGGGTTAATTGTTAGAAAGACTACATGGGACTTCAAGTGCTTGCTTCTTTGAGCAAGTAGCAGCAAGAAAGTGTGTTGCGAGCTACTAGCATGTCAGCACTGATAGTAGGCCCATCAGAATGGTACTGTTATACTTCAGCTAGAACAGCACCAGAGCAATCCATAGTACACTAAAATGTTCTTAATATGTGGAGTAGCCATGGGTCAGAGTGGTGCCAGACCATTACCACTAGAGAGCATCACAGCCCTCAAAAAATATGTTCTCCCAACTGTTTTAGAAAAAACAAAAACTTTTCTGCAAGCATTGTGGTCTGATAAATTTATGTTAGCTAAACGTTTGGTTTAGGTTTCAGTTCCATTTTCCAGAAGAGTACCTGAGCCGCAATTCTTACTTTTCTGGAACTTATTAATCTTATCCAAGAAAGTAATTGCAAAGAATTAGAAACATTAGGTTACTCATTCATTTATGGAATTTATAAATACTGCCACAGTCGTGTCAAAAAGAAATGTCAGCTATTAAAATGAAAATGAACACAATGACCATAGAGTTTATGTACCAGATAAAATGAAAAGTATTAAAAGAAAAATATTGATCTATGTTTTATGATCAAGTTATACTTTTTGGTTGTTTAATGAATGTTAGTGATGGATATGGAAAGAAATTATGCAGACTTGTGTAAGTACAGTGGATACAAAAAGTGTACACACCCCTGTTAAAATGCTAGGTTTTTGTGGTATAAAAAATGAGACCACAATAAATCATTTCAAAACTTTTTCCACCTTTAATGTGACCTATAACCTGTACAATTCAATTGAAAAACAAATCTGTTAGGGGAAAAATATAAAAAATAAAAAACATACAATAAGATGGTTGCATAAGTGTGCTCACCCTTAAACTAATAGTTTGTTGAAGCACCTTTGATTTAATTACAGCATTCAGTCTTCTTGGGTAGGAGTCTATCAGCATGGTACATCTTGACTTGACAATATTTGCCCACTCTTCTTTGCAAAAGTGCTCCAAATCTGTCAGATTGCGAGGGCATATCTTGTGCACAGTCTTCTTCAGGTCACCCCACAAATTTTCTTTTGGATTTAGGTCTGGGCTGTGGCTGGGCCATTCCAAAACTTTAATTTTCTTCTGGTGAAACCATTCTTTTGTTGATTTGGATGTATGCTTCGGGTCATTGTTGTGCTGAAAGGTGAAATTCTTCTTCATCTTCAGCTTTATACAGATGCCTGAAGGTTTTGGGCCAAAAGTGACTGGTATTTGGAACTGTTCATAATTCCCACCACCTTGACTAAAGCCCCAGTTCCAGCTGAAGCAAAGCAACCCCATAGCATGATACTGCCACCACCATGCTTCACCGTGGGGGTGGTGCTCTTTTGGTGATGTGAAGTGTTATTTTTGCGCCAAATGTATCTTTTGGAATTGTGTCCAAAAAGTTCAGCCTTGCTCTCATCAGACCATAAAACATTTTCCCACATACTTTTGGGAGAGCTTATGTATTGTTTTGCAAATTTTAGCTGGGCCTGGATGTTTTTCTGTGTAAGAAAAGGCTTCCGTCTTGCAACCCTACCCCATAGTCCAGACATATGGAGAATAAGAGAGAGTGGTATCACATGTAGTACACAACCAGTACTTGGCAGAAATTCCTGCAGCTCCTTCAGTGTTGCTGTAGGTCTCTTTGCAGCCTCCCTGACCAGTTTTTTTTTTTTTTAAAAGATGTTTCTTGATTAAAAAAAGAAGTAAATCCATAAGATGTATATGTTCAAAGTATGGAATAAAATACTAAAAGCCATCATAGTTATGAATTTCACATTTGCAAGTGCAACATCAAAACTTTTGGAATTTTTCTTCTTTGAAACATTCCATGACTGGGACAGATGTAATTTCTCATTTGGACAATGTATTTCTTACATATGTTCCACCATGCATATTAGATGCAAAGGTTATCCTGTGAAGTCTGTGGGACACTTAGAAATCAATTCTTGGACAGAATCACATTTGTTTCACTGACAGTGAGCAACCTCTGGGCAGCTCTAGGAAAGGTATGGCATATGGAGCATGCTCAGAATACCCTGCATTTCAGGAGCACATCAAGAGCTTCCCACATACTGCGGTGGTGGTGCTGCGGTAGCGTTGTCGCCTCACAGTAAGACGTTGTCTTGTTCGATTCTCAGCTAGAGCGTCTTCTGTGTGGAGACATGCGTGAATGGGCGTACCTTCGTTGAAGGTTGTGCTTCAGAGCCGGCAACTCGGTACGTGAAAATCTACTGCCAACCATTAGCGGACCAGAGTTCCGCTGTGGCGACCCCTAACCGGAAAAAGCCGAAAGACACAACAACAACATCAAGAGCTTCCCGCATGTGGGCTGATCCCCTGAAAGAAGCAACGCATGCAAGCAGTCTGTGCATCCTGCACAAAATATAAATGTAATCCAGTCTGCCTAGGTTATCCATGCAGTTTGAGACTGTCCTTATCATGGATTATCCAAATGTATGGATTATGGAATCATAGTTCTGTAATGTGTGAAATACAACATACTGCGATGGAACACTGCTTTGTCTATGTAACTGATGGCAAAACATCTGAGAATCACAGCAACAAGCAGTTCTTTGAACATCTATTTGGTGTGCTTTGTAAAGGCAATGCATTTTTATAAAGGCAAATCAGATAGGTCTACAGACTAATACAATATAAAATGAGTTGTAATGAAATGGGCAACTTTTCTCAGAATGAGGTATAGTTTGATGCCTTAAAATGAAAATATATTGCAAGAAATCCAAGTTGTAATGCATCTAAATTGCTAAAAGAAAAAGTGGGGATCAACAGCGTAGGCAGCTATACATAGAGGGATCTATAGTTTGAAGCTACACAACCAGAATCATTTGCTTATTGATTGTACCGCAGATGTTCTTTGTTGGGTTCAACATCAGATATAGTTTTGTACCTAATTTAATGTGCATCTCTTGCTGTGTTTGAAACAGACACATTTTCAACTAAAAGAGAAATGGTTTCTATGGACTGGGCAACTATATTTAAAGTAAGGGTGGTTTGAAAGCCTAAAAATTATTAAATTGTCCTCTGGAACTGAGAATCACTTTAATCTCTTTGAAGAAATGGACTGTAATTAGCAGCAGTATCATAACTAGGAAAATATGCCTAGATGTGGACAATCTCATGGTTCTTCATGTAAGTAGACGTGATTATACCCGTTTGTTAAACAGATGGGACCACTGGAGCACACTACCTTTACAGGAGCAGCCTTGGAGCAGCGGCTGGTTAAGTAGTTTTAAACCACTGCTTAAAGAACATCTTAACCAATCCTTGTCCTGTACATGCTCATCACAGGGTTAAAACTTTTTCACTATACAATACTATCCAAATAATCTCCTTAAACATAATACTCTTAACCTCTTACTGAAGTGTCGAAACAATTTTTATACATAACCGCTGCCTGTACAATCCACTAAGTTGCATGTGTGCTTTCTTTTTAGTAACTTCCAGCTCTGTAAAATCTTAAAATACATATGTATAAAGGTAACTACTTATTGTGTATAAAAGTAAATAGAAACATTACCCAGTCAGAAATTCCTGGTAAATAAAAATAAATAAATAAGTAATTGGCTCAGAGTCACACAGGAGCTGTAGGAGTCAAACCCAGTACTACAGAGTTTAGGTCTAACAGCACATTGTATTAAACTTCTGTACCAAAGAATCAAGTGAAATTTCTTCCATATGTAGTATTTGTCACGCCCTTAAATTTAGTGCTTTAAGTGTAAGTATTTAGGTTGTATGAATTGTCTGACTTGCATAAGCTCCTTAACATTTTGTGTTAATTTCATTAGGCTTCCTTGAGTTGTGTAGCAGCTGTTGTTGTTTTATACAGATAGACAGATCAGGCTTTGTGAGACCTAGGATAGTGAAGGATTGCTGTGTTTTCCTGTCTGAGGAAGGATACTTAATGATGCTTATCATAGTGGATGGTGGTGGTAAATGAAGGTAACAGTAAGAGGTATGGTGGGGAGATTAACAGTGTGGGTTCAGGCTGTGTGCAGATATACATTTGGGGCAGATTTAACATCTTTTGAGGATAACACAACAGATAAAATACACACATACACACAGACACACACACACACACACAGACACACACACACACACACATGGATGCATGCACACAGCAGGATCTAAAATCCCACTTGATGAAACAGCAGCAACATGTACTAACAGTGCATTTATTTTTGATGGGCTCCACAAAAAAAAAATAAAGACTTAGAGCCCACCAAATGTAGCCTTTATGATCCAAAAAGATGGAAAAGTAGCCCACCAAGCCCGCCAAGCAAAACATGCATAAGATAATTTTTTTGTAGGGAGGAAGCCCGTATGCCAACTGCACCCTCCATGTACCCATTAATTAAATATAGTAGCTCAATGGTCACATGATGAAGGAGGAAAGGCAAGCACCCTTTTTTTGTTGTCTTTCGGCTTTTCCTGGTTAGGGGTCGCCACAGCGGAACTCCGGTCCGCTAATGACTGGAAGTAGATTTTTACGTACCGAGTTGCCGGCTCTGACGCACAACCTTCAACGAAGGTACGCCCATTCACACATGTCTCCACACAGAAGCCGCTTTAGCTGAGAATCGAACAGGACAACGTCTTACTGTGAGGTGACAACGCTACCGCAGCACCTAAGGAATAAAAATAGTAGATGCAAAAATGGCACCTCTTAGTCACTGCATTTAATAGGAAACTCACTTGGGGAGCTGGAATGTTTAGGAAATGGGATTAGTGAGCGAGCATGTGGTTGATGACTTACCTGTTGACTACATGCAGGCCTTCCCTTTTGATAATACAAAGGAAGGGAATTTCAGCTACAGTGGTCTATTTTTAACCAAAATGAGAGATGAAAATAATGGGTTAAATTGTGTGATTGTCTATTGTGGTCCTTCTGAAGGAGTTTGTATGCTATAGCAGAATACCTGTCCCTGTAACCTCTGTCACTTTGTTGAAGGAACATTGAGTTCAGTGGCACTGCAGTGGACTTAACTTCATTGACCTTTGAAAACATCTAGAATGTCCTATTTTATAATTGAAATATATTTTGTAATGGATAAAAATAAATATTTGGTGACTGAACAAAACTGAATACCAGAAAGTGAGCAGAAGAGTGTACACTTACTGTGACTTAAGGGTGTCTTTATAATTGGACAGTTTTGTGACACTGGTGTGTTGATAAAACAGAATGCATCAGCGTACTTTTTGCTTTGTATAGACTGAAAATGCCTTTTTTGTAGTTAGTGTTAAAAATAATGCTTTGTTGTAATCCCCTTTAATTTCAGAGTTCTGCTGTATATTTTTTCACTCTAGTTGGAGAATAAGCACTTCATTCTCAAATGCTTGGAAATGTAGCATGTGTGATTCACTATATAGATGGAATATGGAGATTAATAGTGCTTCTAGGCTGGAGGTTGACAGCTATGAATTGCTTTTACGCAAGCAGCCTGTAATAGCATTTTAGTGATCAAACTTTGTGGTAGACAAGATATATTTTACATCATTTATTGTGTGTGTGTGTGTGTGTGTGTGTGTGTGTGTGTGTGTGTGTGTGTGTGTGTGTGTGTGTGTGTGTGTGTGTGTGTGTCTGTGTGTGTTGACTTGCTACAGAAAGCATGAAGCACTACAGATATTTAAGAGTCAGTCCCAGGTGAGTTGCAGAACTATGTAAAGCAGCAGACATGACAATGACTTGCTTGCTACAAATATACCAGATTGTATAGACTGAGATGTGGGCTGTATGTGCATTACAGCCCCAGCCTGCATGCCAGCATTTCTATGTACTGTCCCTGTAGACTTCATATAGTCCCCTATTTCTGTGGATAACTTGTAACACATAAGCATGGATGATTCATGGCCATATTTTGAGTGCAGTGTTAGACAATGTCTATTTCTGAATGTATGAGGACATTTTTCTGAATGTGTGACAGTCATCTGCTGAGTGCCCTTCTTGCTATGGTCATGTGGTATTTATGAGGAAGCAAGGTTCTGAGCCTGCACAAGCTTAATCTCAATGCAGCTGTAGAGGACATAGCAAAGTACTACACAAGTGTCACTCATTCTCCGGGATGTCTGTCAGATTATCCTTCTAAAGTACTGTGTCCTTCTGTAAGTACACTATGGTGAAAAGGCAAAAAAAAGTGTTCATTTATTTTTTATTTAACATTTGTTAACCGGGAAATGGAACAAAGCCAATTTTCAGCGGAGGCCCAGGGAGAAATGCACCAGACGCATGTCTTTGTAAAGTGGAAGGAAAGAGCACCCGGAGAATACCCACACGAATGCAAGGAGGACATGCAGACTCTACACAGAAGAAACCCCAGCTGAGAATCGAATCGGAGAACCTCTTGCTGTGAGGCAACAACAGTACCACTGCACCACTGAGCCATCCATCATGTACAGCAAACATAGTAAACTGAGGTTAAGGTTCAAAAACTTTGTCTATAACCATAGCAGAATGTGGGGTGACTGCCAATACCCATTGAATGTTGTGGTTTTGGCTTCAGAATAAGTATTTACAGAGGACCAGTCTAGAATTGCAGTGGGGAATATGGCAAGCATGCTACCTTAAGCCAGTCACTTTACATTATGCTAATGAGGAGTGATTCATAAAATTAGTCTATTGCATCTCATCAGCATATTGCATTGATATATATCACTTGGCAGGAACTGTAGGTATGATAACAGCAGTCACAGTGCACAAGGTATTAGGGGGTTGGATTGGATGCCAAATGTGTCACTAATGTGGGTTAGAAAGTTTAGGGATAGGCAAGGTACTTTAGTCACCTCAGTGATTGGTGATGGCAGAATAGGCATAGTTGTCTCCAACAGAGCCCTGTGCCGGTACCTCAAACTAGGGCCCCGACCCCTCAGCTCTTCAAGTGAAGATCAACAACATCAAACAAAACAGTCTGAACTAACCGATGAAGTAAAATCAAGAGAACTGTACAAGAGAATGTATAAAATGCACTTGGCAAACATTATAAACTGCGTAAATGCAAAGTGGATTTTAAATTTTTAGTTTTGGATGATGTTAAAGGATTTGACAAAATGTTCAGTGTGGTAGATGAACTAGAGTGATATGAGAATGTATGGCAAATAAGATACAATGCATGCTATCCACCTGGATTAAATATCCATGAAGATTGTGTTGCTTGTTTGAAAAAGAAGGGGTTAAAGCATTAATTGTTTTTATGTGTCATGTGATTTATTCGTGTTATATAAGCTGAGTTTTTAGAAAGCATTATTCAGTCTGAATAATTCTTGTTATAAGAGATGAAAGTGCTTACTGTTTAATGAGAGTTTCAATAAATTTGTTTGGTTTTTAATGTCCAGCTTTGTTTTTTTATTTTATTAAAAATCAACAACAACAAAAAAGTCTTTAGTGTAATAAGCAGATGGCTGCATTGCACACATTCACTTATTACACTGAGATTCATGACTTGCTCCACTAGTTTATTTAAAAAATACACACAGATTTTACTGTAATAAGCCAGTATCCACCCCATCAACTAAAAAGCAAAAAAAAAACAGATACTGTACCTTGCCCCTCCTTCCGCACATTAAAAAAAATGTATAATTTCTTCTTTTAAACTGTAGCAAACTGCTGGGTATAAACGTAACAAATATTTGCTTCAGTTTATACCCTGCCTGCATGGAGCACTAGGGTGATCATGTTTTAGACAAAACAAACTTGTATTAAACTGTAGCAAACTGCTTGGTACAAATGTAGCAAAGAGTTGTTATAGTTTAGACCATACACAGAATGCTGCAGTACTCAGGTTTGACCACAAATGCAATAATGACTTTTAAAAGCTGGTATTGCACTAAAGAATGATTTGGAAGATGGATGGCTGATCGCACCCACCCAATACTTTGTGCCTGGGGCTATTTCCACTCTTGCCCTGCCCTAGATATGCTTCTGTATGGCAGTTCCTTTGATAAGTATTTAGAAAGATGAGCGGAGGGGTTTTAATAATTGTGTAATACTGGGTCTGTATTATATTATCGAAATGAACGAATCTCGAACGGCTTAAATATCGAAATTGCCATTCATCGGAATCACTTTTGTGGGGTGCTGCTCCCCCCACACACCCCGCTAATTATATATACCAATTCCGAGATCACACTACAGTGAGGACAGGGCAAAATTCTCCATCTTGACTGTATTGCAATCTCACAAAAAATAATATCGATGAACGGCAATTTCAATATTTAAGCCATTCGAGATTCATTCCTTTCGATACTATAATATAGACCCATAATACCGACTACTCACTAATTTATTTGGAGAAAAGGGAATATTAAATGCAGTGTTCAAACCTTTGGATTCCTATCCCCATCAGTCATAGAGTCAAACTGCATTTTTTGCTGATACCACTTGTAAGTGTGACTGGTACTTTCCTTAAGTGTACCTATATGCTTAGTTCTAAAGCAGGGAGTTAGGATTTAAGGAGGGGGTGCACCACCCTTCCCTTACAAATTGTGTTAATGGAAAGTGCACTTTTTAGGTAAGGTTGCAGTTATATGTAACTTAATTGGATTACGTTACGCTGTCCTTTTCACAGGTTAAGCATAGTAAGATTACACTGAAAAATTGCATTTTTCATATTTGGAGGGAGTGAATGGTAGAAGACATTTTGATCACTGATAATGTGTGTATGATTGAGGACCAGGTGCTGTAGTCTTTGGGCAAGTGTGAGAACGAATATAGAAGCTGTACACTTTGATTATGTATAGACCAGAGGGTGAAGGGGGGAGAAGTGGAAGACAGGCTTGGACTCTGATTAATGGTGGACCATTGCAAGCCAGATTATGACTGTGAGCTTTGAAAGGAAAGATGAAACAGGCTGGTGAATCTGATCTCTGAGTAGCAGCAAGAGGATGATCAAGACTTCTGACTTGAAGGGGCCACAGATTAGAACTTGAATCTTTGAAAGGAGAAGGGAGGCAGACTTGGGAATGCAGTTTCTGTTAGGAAGTGTTATCAGATCAGGGACTCTGATCCTTGGAGTCTGGGAGCTGTGTTGGCTTCCAGGAAAGTGCTACCACATTGATTGCTGCATGATTGTAAGAGGGGAACTGAAAGCATGTACTACCACTAGGATAAGAGAACAGGTTCTGAATGGTTCCAGGTAGTTAGTTGCAGGTTTAGGGTAGAGGGGACGGTGAGTGATAACATTTAGTGTTAGTCACTGGTGTTGTTGAAGAGATTGTATACCATTTTTTTGCATATTTTGCTAGACCGTCTGCCAAAAGTAGAGGTATTTTACCTGCTCTAGATACTTAAGATTATTCAGCATACACTTACGGGAGTAGAAGAAGAAGTGTGATTACTGGGGATTTCAGAATCACTCACACCTACAAAATCCATTTTGGCCGATGCAATCCAGAAATGACTGTCTTGTGTCAGACCTAAAGGACTCAACCTTAGGCTTTAAGAAAGGTATTCTCTACATACTGTGTTACTGATCTGACATCATATTTGAAACGATTAAATCTAGTGACATTCACCAAGTTGTGGGATATTCATTTACTTAGCCAGGAAATGGAATGTGACCATTGTTGTGAGAAGACTTTTCATCTGGCTGCTCATTTTGAATCTGTGAGACACTAATTTTTGTGAAAAAATGTGAGAGTTGCAGCTTGTGGTCAGTAACTGGTCAGCACACTGGTCAGTGGTCATTGTTACTGCCTCACACCTGTTAGTTGTTTGGTCTGGTTCCCACACAGAGTGCCTTTTGACTCCTTAAATAAGGCTTTGGCTACCCTTGGATTCCAAATAGAATAAAGTCGGTACTGGAGAATGAATGAAAAAGAGTAAATGCGGGAAAGAAGGAATGGTTGCCAATGTCACTGCCTGAGGCACACCTATCCTCTATCATAGATTTTCAGGAACGATAGTAAATAAGTACATAAGTAAATAAACTGAAAATACTAATATAATGACCTGCCCTGCCAAAAAAGTGAGGCTGAAGAAGTGCCAACTTGCCAGCTTAGTAAGTAGTGGTGAGCCCAGAACGTAGAAAACATAGATATAACCTACTTGCCCCTGGAAGGTTTTGAGCTAATAGGAAGCATTCCTTCATTGAGCTGGTATCCATAATAACCATTGTTCAATGTTGACTGGAGTTGTTATTTATTTTTTTTATTTCTCCAAGTCTTTTGGGTTTCTAATAGCAGTACGGGAATGGACCCCATTCCTAAGTCAAAGCACGATTAAAGTTCATGAAATTTGTGTTGTTTTGATCTTTGATGTTAGCCAGAAGTGCTGTTCACTGCACTGGCAATGTAACATATCTAAGTATGATTGTAAATTCGTTTTTATAAGACCCGCTGCTCATACTACTCCTACTGTAACTCTCTGGGTATCCTTCCACATTGCCCTTGTTTCTGCCTGTAAATCCTGATATTTTATGACTTTGTGTCTCTCTGTATGTAAGGCACTGTAGTCACTAGATGTAGGAATTTCAATGATCAATGCAACTTTTGTCTTCTTTTCATGGACTACTAATCTGTTTTTCTCACGTCTATTTTTTGAACTGTTGGTAGTGGGTGATCCCATGTGATATAAACTAATCATTTTCTATAATGCTTTGTGGCTCATATTTCCAGTGTTTTTCAGCCATTTCAATAACATAATATTTGCACTTCTTGCCACATTATTATGCCTTTCAGTACATAGTCCTTCTGCCATTAGAATGTCACAACCAGCAAAAAGGTGTGCGACTGTTTCGAATTCTGTTTTACAAAACCTACACTGTTCTGTTTTTCCCACATGTTCAATGGACTTTGTAAACCAATGTCTATGTAGTCCACTGTCTTGGGCCGCCAATATTAACTTTTGTCTTTTGGTTTAAATTCACCTCTCCTTAACCATTCCTGCATGCAGTCCTTATCAACATGAGGTTGTTCCAAGAGTTCTCTATACTTGCAACTATATTTATGCATTTTCCACATTTATTCCCTCCTCATCTGATCCTTCACCTTATATTCTTTCTATTGTTTTTTGGCACATTCAGTTGGTGCCTGATTTTACTTCTGGTATGATTTCCATTCCTGCTTGATGCTAAACTAAGCAGAGAAGTCATCTTAGACTTATTCTCCTCATGTTTAAAAACTTTCACTACATTTGAGTCTTATAAGGTCAGCAGATATGTATGCAGTCCCACAATTGCAGATCTATACATGTAATCAATTTCAAGGAGGCCCATAACTCCTTCAGATTGGGAAATATCTAATCTTGGTATGCACTGATTGTTATACATCATTTCATGAGCATGAAGCATCCTTCTTGTTTTCCTGTCCAACCTATCCAACACCTTTTGGGCCAATCAGTCACTTGAAAACTGTAAGTTAGGATGGGAAGATCAATTTGGTTTATAGCTTGGACTTTGTTCCTAGATGTCAATACTGTTTTCAGTATTAATTTAAATCTTTTAAAATATTTGTTACTAAGTTTTATTTGCATTTGTTCATGTTTTTTTGTTGATCCTTCATCAATTCCCAAATATTTATACACTCCGTCTTGCTCATTCTTGTCCCAAACTGATGTTTTCTTGGTGCTGCAGCTTTCCTCTTTTAAACATTGCCTTTGCACATTTATCAAGGCCAAATGACATTCTTATATCATCTGAAAAAGTTTTGACCACTTGGAGTTGTGCTTTTAGTTCCTCATCTGATGAACTGTACAGTTTTAAATCATCTACCGAAAGAAGAGAAGTCTTTACACTTTGTTGTTTTCTTGGAGCCAAATTGTAGTCATTACTTAATATGTTAAGCAGACACTTAATGGGTTAAAGGCAAGGCAAGAGGGCAGTGGTGACAGAGTCACCTTGGAATATCTCCCTTTGAATTTTTATCCCTGGAATAATAATTTGTCCTTTATCATGGTTTAACAGCAAAGTGGTTTGCCACTGTTTCATGGTTGCTGTAACGTAATCGATCTGTGTAGGGTGTATCTTATACATTTTTAAGAAATCTTTTATCCATGAATGTGGGATACTGTCAAATGCTTTTTTGTAGTCTATCCATGCCTTCCCCTTTTTACAGTTTTCCATTATGAATTTATTTAACAAAAAAAAATGATCTTTGTTCCATGTCACTTCTTTTATTACTCGTTTGTTGTATTGCCATGATTGAGTTTTCTTCTAAATGACTATAAACTCTTATCGGCATCAATTCCACTGTATAGTTTATACGTTGTTGGAAGGCAGGTTATTGGTCTATAGTTTTTAGGATAGCTTGCAGGTTCACTTTTAAGTAGGAGCATTGTTTTTCCTGTTGTTAACCAGGCTGGTGTCTGTTCAGTGTGCACATATTGATATTTCTTACTCATTGCTAAATCTTCATGCAAAGATGTTAATACGTTAAGCCAGAAGTTAGGTACTGCATTTGGGGCTGGGTATTCCAATTAGGAGGTTTTCCTAACTTTGTTTCAATCTCTTTGGCTGTTACTTTATCCCATTTCATATCCTGTACATTTGAACTTCTTATTCTTTCTTTTACTTCTTCTGTCCATTTACCGTCTTTGTTATGTTCCACAGGATCTTTGTAGATATTTCTCCAAAATGTATCTATTTCTTCTTTTCTAATGGTGTTTCAATTCCTTTTGCCTTGTTTCCCAGTTTTCTATAAAACTTTTTGGGTCATCAATAAATTGCTTATTTTGTACTTTTCCTTTAAATTTATCTACATATCATTTAAGTTTTTCTGCCTGTGCTGCGATTTTTTATTTATTATTTGCAATAGTACATGATAGAGATCCTGACCTGTTATAATACTGTGTGTTGCTTTTATCATGTCTATCTTTCTGAGTATTTTTATTGATCTGTTCCCTCTTCTTTATTCTTCTAATAATGACACTTCTAATTGCTTTATAGTCTTCTCTATTTGATACTTTTATGAATGGCATTAAATTTCTCCCCTACCCTTCCCTTACTACCCTGTGTTCTTGTGGTAAAACTTTATCTGTTACTAATTTAGCTGTGCAGTCTTCTTCTTCTTCCCGGTTAGGGGTCGCCACAGTGGATCACCTGTCTGCTCATGATTGGCAGTGGAGTTTTTATGGTGTCAAGTTGCCAGCCTGGCACCCAACCTTCCACAGAAAGCACACACATGCATGCACTCATACCTAGGGCGAAATTAGAGTGTCCAATCCACCTACAGCATGTCTTTGGGATGTGGGAAGAAAACGGAGCACCCGGAGGAAACCCACGTGACACATGGTGGACATGGAGACTCCGCACAGAAGGCACCAAGCCGAGGATTGAACCAGAGAGCCTCTTGCTGTGAGGCGGCAGCACTAACCGCTGCACCACAATGGCTGCCCATTAATTTAGCTGTGCAGTAATATATCCTATTTACTTCTGTTATAGTGCATGAATCTCTGTGGGCAGTCCTAATTACTGTGTTCATTTGTTTTAACAGACTTCTAAATTTTTAGGTTTTATTGACCTTCTGTAGTCTATTTCTTTCATTGATCTTAATATGTCTGTCCATCTCTATTAAATCAAGCAGCTCTTCTCTTAGATCATGTTCTTCTAAACTGAGGGCACATTCTTTGCTCTCCCATTTCCTGCAAGCATTCCATAGAAAGTTTCAGAGCATTTTCTTGTGCCATGTTCTCTTCAGTTTCATCCATTGCTCTTTCATATGGGAACTCACTGGCCTATCACTCCATGACATTGACTGTGTCAAAGTTGCCACGGTTTCTTGTTCCTTCACTTGCTGTCCAACTCCAACTGAACATTTGGACTGGTTTCCTATGGAAGGCTTCAAAGTATCTTCATATGGCAACTGATCAGATGCTTCCCACTCCGCTGGTTTCTCCTTAATGTGGGTGTCCATTACTCTACCCTGCTACGGTGTTATCTAAATTTTCTACACTAAATCCTTCATTTCACAGGTAATCCATAGCCTCAGTTTATATTTCTTTAATATGTCCATTAATAATTCTCTTTTTACTTTTCCTCTTTGTTTTCTTATTCTTTGTCTTGTGAAATTTTCCATGTCTGGATGCATTTGCTGTATTTCTCTTCAAATATCTCCGGTGCTGTGTTTTTGTATCGATTCGTTTTGCTTTCTCCTTTGCATACATATTGCACCGTATTAAATCTCTTTTTCTTTCCCACGTCCGTATTTCTTCTTCAGATGTCTCCTGCTCCTCTTGTTTCTCTTTACTGTGGGGACTTCTTGTTCTGTCATGCTGTGATATAACCTGTGTGGGAACGGTCAGCTTTGAAGTAGAATTCCCATGATAAATAATTCTAATCTTGAGGATAAATGTTTAAATGAAGAAAGCAAATGCAGAAGTCTGTTCTTCTTCTTATGCAAATCATTCTTTGTTAGAGGCAGATGAGCGCTGTTTTGCAAAAAAGTGACTGCAGCAGCCTTTTGCTGCCACCACATTTCTGACTTTACACTAACACTACCTTTAAGGTTTACTCTCAGGGCCAAAAATTGATATTGGCAAGATTGTTTCTTCCTGACCTCAAACCCATATCCCCCATAATACTAACTTGTTTTTCCTACTCCACACAAAGCTCCAAGCTTTCATCACCCTTTTCACTTCTCTTCTTATTTTATTTTGTCTTTTTTGTTTTTTCTCTTTTATATTTTTTAAATGATTCTCCTAATGTTTTAAGCACCAGGCACATTCTCTCAGGATGTTTTATCCCATCTTCGGTGCCAGATCCTACCATCTGCTTTTAATCTCATGCATAGTTGAAGATAAAAAGGTAAACATCTCCAGCTTAAGGTTCACTTCGGTAGTCATGAGCCCTGTGTGCCCAGTACCTGCATCCATCTGGTGGACATTAGTCCTTAAAGTTCCTGCTCCATCGTAGTCTCACAGGTATCCACCACAGTAATGCTTGCTCCACTTAATTCTGCAGGTATTGACTAGCTTTTCCTGAAAGCCCATCTTGTTCATGTTTCACCTGGTTTGTGGCCGCATGTTATAACTTGAACTAGGAGGCACAAACACAAGCATTAATATCACACGTTTGCACAGCTGGTGAATCCAACTAACTGTCCATCTCACACAGGAAAAAACATTGTTTATGATCAATGGAAAACCATTTTTTCTGAAACCGTAAATCTGTTTATTCTCTGTTACCAGGAGTTCACCTTGGACCAGACAGCCAACACCCCCCCACCAACACTAACCCACACTCTTCAGCTTCATAGAAAGGACAACATTTTCTTGAACGTCTGCTAGGAGTTGTTTTAGGACTTCCTAGATTATCCTTCAGGTTTAGGTTAAGTAAAGGGTAGATGTGATGAAGCTTTAAAATTAAAGTGCTAATAAAGATTCATATTTCTCATGTTAAAATAGAAGTCACATTGTTCAAACTTGTTATTGTTATATTCATCTGTATTACTCCTAGGTTTAAGTTTGTCCTTTATAATTATGTAACTGTTTTTGGTACAAGAACTGATAGTGCGTGTTTTAGTGTTTTAAAACTGACAGTTAAGTTTTTTTTTTTTTTTGGTGCCAAAAGTTTTTTCAAATGAAACTCTTACAAAAATTTTAAAAGACAAACTATAATTATTCAGAGGGAAAACCTCTTGGACCTGCCTCCAAAAGGGACACACCCACATGGACAGCCCACTGATGAACAAGCCCCAACATGCCCCTACATGTTTGCAATAAATACAGGCAGCTACAGTTGTTGTGTCTTTCGGCTTTTCCCGGTTAGGGGTCACCAGAGTGAAACTCCGGTCCACTAATTATTGGCAGTAGATTTTTACGTGCTGAGTTGCCAGCTCTGACACACAATCTTTAACGAAGGTATGCCCATTCACGCATGTCTCCACACAGAAGACGCTCTAGCTGAGAATCGAACAGGACAACGTCTTAGTGTGAGGCGACAACGCTACTGCAGCACCACCACCGCAGTTTAGCTACATTCACTGTTTGTAAAACAGCACTCATCTGCCTCTAATAAAGAATGACTTGAAAAACAGGAATAGGCTTCTGCATTGACTTTCTGCATTTAAGCTGTTATCCTTGAAATTATAACTATTTTTCATGGGAATTTTACTTCATATCTGACTGCTCTCACTGAAGAAGAGGAGTTCCAATCAACATTAAATGACAGCTGTATGGATACCAGTTCAATGAAGGAGTGTTTTCTACTAGCTCAAACCCTTCCAGGAACAAGTAGGTTATAGCTATGTTTCATAAGTAAGTAAATGAACACGTGCATACATACATACATACATAAAAATGTACAGTTGAAGTAGAATCCAATAACTTTATTTGGTTTCTAGTACCTTTAGCCTATGCCTAATGACAGAAGGTCCTTACATATACCCACTATTACAATTATTTGGTTGCAGACACAACTGATCTAATCTATGATAAACAGCAATGAGACTGTAAATAAAGCTGTATTGATAGTGATAAGAAAGAAATGTACTGCAGAGTGAGCCCGTTTTAGAAAAAAATACATTATAGATGCCTATATGAGTCCCCTATAAAGCAAATACAAGTATGGCAGACATGGTGGTAACGTGTATTTCTGAGTAAAAGAAATGAAAAAGAATTGGGAAATTAAATGTATAAGCTAAAAAAAAAAGAAAATATGTTCGTTTGCAAATCTAGAAACATGTACTTTAATAGTCTGAGGTAGAAACTAAACTAGAACTGTTTGCTTAAGTGAAATGAATGTTAATTAGAGTCTTTAATTGAATAATTATAATTGTGGGTGTATAAAAAAAACTTCATTTTTCTGAGCCTGTGATTATTACGGAGACGGCACAAGCTGAGGTACCAGAGACTGTATAACGTGAAGGGCTGTAAGGAAGACAAATGTTTTTTTATAGTTTTGAAAGGAAGTATTTGAAATTGCTGACATTGCCTCAGAACATTGCTCAGTTCTTCCTAAATGTCAGAACATATAAAAAGTGGCTGGTGGTGGTAAACGCAATCAAGTATAATGTTAGGCATTAAAATTAGATTTTTTCCTCAAAAAATTATTGACAAATCAGTGTCCCAATTTGTCAACTGTCTTAATGCTACATTAAAAAAAAAACACGATTTGATGTGGAACCTTTGTCTTTGCTGATGTCTGGATTTGCCCCTGATTCTTGTGGCACTATGTTAACTGTGCTATCTTTTATACTCATCATCATAATCCACCCCCTTTTTTTACATTTTCTACATGTACTGTATGTGTCATGTCAAATGTTGCCATCTCTCTCAATTCAGTGCCACTCTCCTACCTTCTACGACAGTCAAGCTTGACCGTCACATGCCTTCTTTCACAAAGTCCATCCACCTCTTCACTGAAAACCCTCATTTTCTCTTGCCCTCTTCTTGTCTGTCCCACATCATCTTCACCAGATTGCCTTCTGCTTTCCTGCACATGTGCTCATCACCATAATCTCTTTGAACTTCTCTGCAATTGGAGCTACGTGGGCTTCTCCTCTGATCTCCTCATTTATTTATCTGCCCCACAGTGTGCATCCTACCACCTGTCTCAGGTACTTCATTCATCTGGTATATGCCTTTCTTGCAATAGTGCTGTCTGAACTCTCAGGAGCCATTTTTCCCATATCTCACCCATCTTGATCATATTTGCTGTGATCTCATTTGAGCCTGCTGCTTTCCATGACTTCATTTTCCTTAGTGCTGTTCTTCTTCTATGGTGGAGTCCTTTTCTTCTTTCGGTGTAAGCTATGTCTGGAGCAGTACAACTTCTGTGGGGTTTTCTTCATTCAGATGTTACTGGAAGTACTCTTTCCATCTGCCTTTGATGTCCTATGGACTAGTAAGCAGGTTTCTGCTGGCATCTCTTATGATGGGTGCTTGACTATCTCCTTTATCTTTGTGGCTTTGCCTTGCAGCCTGATAGAGTTTCTTTGTGCCATCTACCAAGGCACTTTCCAGAAGCTGGTAGAGTCCTTCTGATGCCTTGTTCTTTACTAGTGCAGTTCCTGTCTTAGCCTTTTTGATAGCCAACCAGGATTCCTTCATAGCCTTGTCTGTTTTTTCTATCTCACACTTTTTCTGCACACCTTTCTTTTGATGACTTTGTGAACTTCTGCTTTTCACCACCAGCTTTCCTTATGTGCCTTATTTCCATACCTGACTCAGTCACTGTTCTATAGTTTTCAGACATGCTGTTTGACCTGCTGCAATTCTTGTTCATCTTCACCTAGTTCCCCTTCTGCTTGAGGTGCTAAAGCCTTGAGTAATTCCTTAAACACTTGTGATTTCTCCAGTCAAATTCCAGGTCTTTAGCCTACTCACTGTTGACCTTAGATCCTTCCCTGGCCACTGCCTGCAGCTAATTGTGGCAACCAGTGGTTTATTTTATGGACTAACTGCTTCACTGGAGATGACTTTGCAATCACTGATTCTACCCCAGTGCCTTTTCCTTACTAGGAGAAAGTCAACCTGAGTTATATGTTGGCCAGTCTTGTGTGTGATCTTGTGACTGTGTCAATTACTAGAACATGTGTTGGCCATCTTCAAGCCATTTGCCAGACAGAAGCCTAGAATAGCTTCTCCTTCTTTAGTCCTGTTGTCCCATCCATGGGAACCCAGGCAGTCCTCATATCCTGTTCTGTCTGTCCCAATATGTGCATTCAGGTCATCCATTATCAATACCAATTCATGTTGTCCTTCTTTATATAATAATTCCTGCAACTGCTGTCTAATTGCACTCTTTTCCTCACTGTCACAACCTTGCTGTTGGGGCAAAGGCTGAGATTATGAATACTGCCCTATCCTTACACTGGAGTCTGATTGCCATGAATATGTCAATAATTCTAATTGACATCCTTCACTGTCTTCTGAAGCCTCTCCCTCATCATAATTCCCACATCATTTCTAGTCTGTCCTCTTCCTGAATAGTAAACTATGGATCCCAGGCCAAATGTCTTTCCTGCACTCCTCCATCTTGTCTCTTGGATACAGAGGATGTTCAGCCTCCGTCTTACTACCATGTTGTCCAGTTCCAAGCAGCATCCTGTCAGTAAACCTACACTGAGTGCTGCAATTCTTAGTTCATGTTTGGCAGGTTGATTGGTTTTACATTCAAGTTTTGCTCAACAAAGCTATCCCAAGTAGCCCAAGCTGGGCAACTAGACTCTCTCTAGCTGTCCAGTAGGTTCATAGGTGTTTACTAGACTAATGACCACAAGGGCCTTTTTAAGCTTAGCCATGCATTCCAAATCTCTGACAAGTTTGGTACCCTTAATAAGTGTAAGCAGGGGCTTGGGAGATGAAACATTTACAAGCAGGGGCCTGAGAGATGAACTATTTACAGGCTGCCCGGTTTCATTAGAGACATAAGTGCCAAACCAGGGATGAATTTCCTGTTCCCCATCTAGTTGTTCAAGTTACACTTGAATTGGGTTAGGGAGGAGCTCTGCTTCACATGTAAGGGGAGCTTGTTCCAGAGCCAGGCAGGTTCTATTTATATCAAAGGCAACATTTAAGTGTTTAGAATGGGTAATTCTGGTGCTGTTTATTTTGTTTATATGCAGGAGGTCCATCAAGCTGGGATCTGACAATGCCTTGCATGCTAGGCACAGATCTCCCCTCAACAGCCTGTAGGAGACAGAATACAGTGGATAGGGCTTCGAGGCAGTCTGCATAGGACATGTTACTTATGCCCTGTATTCTTTTAGTGAGGAACCTTTGTGGACATTCCAATTGCTGGATATGCCTGATTAGGTACATACTAAAAGAGGCATTGTACTCAATGATAGGTCTGTTGAATGCCAAATACAGTGAAACAATTATTTCTTTGTACCTGCTTATTGACCCAGGGCTGCTGGGTATTATGTTGGGCACTCACTGGCCAATATGGCACATACACACCTCCCACCATTACCATGGGTTCCTGGAATAGGTCAAAGTAGGCCAGGTACTCAACACACTTGTCTATGGCAAATACCCATGCCCATTTTCTTGGCGACATTAGTTAACGTAACTGAATCATCTAGAGCCAGTTTTTACACCATCAAGTGGCTAACCCTGACATGGCACACAGTTGGTGAGCCATTTTCTCCTATTTTGGGGATACAGCACACCACAGTTAATGCCCAAAGCAGTTGGTCAAACAGCGCCGCCCCCATAGGTATCATCTAGAGTTTTATACTGTTACATCATTTGATGAAATACCGTCATTCAGCAGGTAAACTTAAGTATACTTAGTATGGTATTTTCTGTAGTTCCATGGTAATCCTCTCTGAGAACTTGACTCAGAAGTTTCATAGTTGCCAGCTTCCCCATAAAATTGTCTTCAGTATTTTAGATATGAGTTTGCAGACTGCTAGCTGTCAGTCTTTCTCCTCATCATAAGTAAAACAGCTGTGTCAAACACACAACCAGAACACATTGTGTCTTGTTTTCAAGAGGTTGTTCAGGATCTGTGTGTACAACTGCATATTAACCTTTTCTAGAATCTTAATAGTGTAGTATGCACCCAATGAGCCCTTTTGAACTCTACTGTCTTGTAGAGTGGCTGTTACTATATTCTAAATGTAAACTAATCTAGCTTCTGCAGAGGGTGTTCTACAGCTTCAAGTTTGAATTTATTCTATGAACTGGTTAGTAAAGCTAAATTAAAAGACTGCTTGTCAGCTTCATGTATTAAGGTATGTTTACAGCATTTCTTCTGGTAAGTCAAACCAAGGTGACGTATAAGAAGAAACATGCAAGTTATCGAATATCAATCAATCAATCTATATAAATTCCTCTTTATCTATCTATTTTGTGTATGTATAGCTATACATTATTCTATGTATGCATCTGTAGGGTCAATAAATGGTTAGGTAGTTTTGATAAAACCAATTAATTATTTGCCCTCAGTATTGTATTGAACATGGGGTGCCATGGAGATCAAAGCTGGAGCCAATAGTGTTTAATCTCTGTTTAGTGGACACAATTTTGACATCACTTGTGGACATAATGAAGTATATAGATGGCATATAACCATGATACATGGTTAATAATACTCAGGATGCAGCAAATTTACAAATGAATATCAGTTAGTTATGTTCACAAATGAATGTGAAAAATATGATATTCATCATCAAAGGTCTAATGGCGCACATTCTGGTTAAAAAAAAAAAAAGATAACACATATTAATAAAAAAGTAAAGCCAGTCATTTCAAAAGTACATCTTGTGTACATAGGGGCATCCTAACAGATAACGTTTGATAGTCATATAGACAATGTAGTTTTAAAGGCAAAGTTATTAAATTATTCACTACCAGTAATGCACAAATATCTGTGACAATATTGTATAATAGCATAGTTAGCAGCAGTTTGGACATCAAGAATGATGTTGCAGGCTTACAGCAGGTGATCCTGGTCTCAACAACAACAAGAATTCCTCCCATCCTGTATTAGTTACCGGAAGTAGGACTGCTATACTGACTGATAGTGTGCTATACTGACTGATAGTGTGCTTCACTTAATGTAACAGCATCAGCAAGCAGCCACATATCCTTTATTATATTTGGCACCGGTTTAAACATTCAAGCTTGTTTTTGAAAATGTTCACTGATCACTGAATATCAGAAATGGCATTCAGCTTTCCGTAGCCTAATATCAACAGCTAATATAAAGAGTCTGGTGCAATACCTTCTACTCACAACCACCACTGAGATCCAGCCAAACACTGTTGTGCATTTGAGAATCAGTCCCAACGGAGATCACTTTGAACACCAATAGCCTGCAAAAGGTCTGAGATTTATAGTAATACAGTAGGGGAAAAGAACCTAAAAAACATCTGAGCTGCTTCAGTATTTGACTTCAGCACAATCAGCACTGACATCCTGCATTCACTGTGACTGGGAAAGGAATTATTAGTGTTTTACTGACTCCTGGCTTGCTGATATTAATATTTCCAGTAACATCAGCAAACTGGGATATTAATATTTCCAGTAACATCAGCAAACTGGGATATTTCCTTTCCTACTCACAGTTAATGTGGACAGTGGGACTCAAGGTATTATAGGTGACTTTCCTGCTCACAATGGGACAGGTGGCAACCATACCATGCTATGTACTTAAGTGTGCTTTCATCCAGCTAAACAGGAATAATAAACCTTGAACAGTAGTAAGCTAATCTTTTTATACAAAATAAACCACAATGACTGAATGCGATGATTGAACATTATCTGACCATATAGATGTGTTTAAAGAAAATTCAGTAATCAGATGGAAAGAAAGGTATTGCTGCTCACTTTGACAGGGAAAAAGGAAAAGAGTTAATAACAGAGAACCCTGCCAGGAATGATAAAAACAGGACTTCATCAGAACCTAATAAGGTTGGAGGTTGGCATAATGGTTAAGGTGTGTCCCATACAGACACAAGGAGCAGGATTTGATTCTTGCATGGGATAATTGGCAAGGCTTAAAATGGCCCACAAAGGCAATTAACCTAGTATTAATCTAATCAATGACATGAATATAGTTCTTAATTTATAGACAGGACCTGTCATGTGGCAAAAAAAAAAAAAAATCAGATGACACAGTCACATGGCCCAGTATCTAAATTACCTTATTTAAAATCTATACAAAACAGTCAAAAATGTAAAAGAACAAATACTCGAAAAATTTAAAAACAGCAATGAGTGATTTTACAAACGTCACTGAAATCATACCTCTCAACCACTTAGCCCAAGAAATCTGGACAGAGCCAAAAATAGTGAGGGGGACTTAGCCCCCAAAATAGGCATTGATTTTAAGTATTGGTCTTATAAATTAAAAACTTGATGGAATAATAGGTTTTGCTTTTGCATGCATTTTCTGAAGGATGTTAAATCTGAAAATCAAATGTACATCATTATTTAGTGACTTCATTCCTCAAGGATTTGCCAGAAGACCACAATTTTTTATGAGAAACGCAGCAAAACTCTGGACATTCTGTGAAGATCTGGGCAGTTGAGAGGCATGACTGAAATTTAAATACATAGTGAAAATTTATTATTCCTGTTCATTCCTGAGCTTTAAAACACTCATAACAGAAACATTTATATTTAATACAGGGTGTTGGGTTGCATTTAAACATAGCTGCCAAATCAATTCTTTGTAATTTAACTTGGCTTCCAAAAAATATATGTATACGTTACACTGCTGGCCTTGTTAGGATCCTTTTTTTAATATCATAACATTTTCATAAATTCTGTGGTAGAGTGGCCTTTCTATCTCAGCTGTGTAAAATGAATCACAGGTGAGACAACTCTTCATGTAAATGACCCCTTTTGTGTTAGTCAAAGGAATCTGTACATCAGCTTATTAGGATTTCCTACTACATTCACCAAAAGGCAATCACATGTACATTTACAATATTTGCATCTGCCACATTTTCATTAAATTCTTTTTACTGCTGACTGCTTTGTTTTTTGTTGTTTATAGAGTTTGCTTTGAGGTATGTGTATATATATATATATATATATATATATATATATATACATATATATATATATATACATATATATATATAGATATATAGATATATAGATATGTAGATATAGATATATATAGGACAAAGGGAGTGTCATCTGTTGAAAAGTGGCCGCAGACCTAATCTGATGATGGCATCACAGGAAATATGTAAAGGGTGCCTATAGGACATACAATTGTTTTAAGTTTCTTGAGCCATTTTTTTCTCATTGTTTAGACTTTCTTGAGCAGTTGTTGTTTTTTGTTTTCATTGTTTAAGCTGTTTCACCTTAATTCCTGTTTTTGACTACTTTGGATATTTTTTGGGCTCACTGGCACATCATATAGAGAAGATCTTGCTATGCTTTAAAACTTTTGACTTATGAAAAGCCTCATGCCCATTAAATTGGAGTAGATCCCAATTAAGGTCTTAACTAAAAACTGTTTATTATTTTATTCATTACTTTTTAATTTTCATTTGTTTACTGGGGAATTCCAACTGGATGCAAATCTCTTTTTCAGTGGAGGCCCAAGGAGAAAAGTACCATTGGAGTATCATACAATATAAATTAACACAGGTAAATTAAATATTAGACGCAATGCACAATCTTTTGTACGGCAACTTTATAACATCTGCGAGAATTTCCCCTTCTGTCAGCCCAGACATTTTCCTTGGTTTAACAGTGCTGTTAATTAAGAAAAACAGAAACCCACAGAGGCTGAGTAGCTTTAATAAAACAATAAAATACAGAATAAAAAGTCGGTGAGCACTTTCATGGATACTCCACTTCTTCAGACCATAATATTTAAACAACAGTGCAGAAACATAGCTATGCACAACTCAGGTAAACCAAGTGCACCAAACAACCAAAAAAATGTATAAACACAGTCCACAAAAGCATTGCACTAGATACGACACAGGCAGATAAAATCTGTTGTAGTTTATTCCACAAATAAACAAGGATAAGCGCTTTCACAGGAAATAAAAACTCTGCTTCATCAGATCCACCATATTCACAAAAGAAGCAACTTAAATATTACATACCCCACTAATCATGAGCTAAATTGACTCACACACCCTTTTTCATTTAAAGGTACAAGTACATACAACCAAAAACATATTGTAAAAAGCATTCATATATAACAAAGGCATTTAAAATATTCATGTAAACAACCTGCATGCTTTCAATACAGGTTTAAGAGGGACATTCTCATTTAGTCCCAAGCTTTTGTGCACTTGCATCCTAACAATCCACTCAAGTTCCGCAATCTCTGTACAATTCCTGATGTCACCCATTCTCAGGGTTTCAAAAACCCTAGCAGTAACTAAACTTGAACTTATGCTCAGTTCCCTTCTCCACTACATGTTTCGCTTGAGCATTTGAAATACACTTGATATTAATGGAATATAGATGTTTCCTTATTGCTCCTTAAACTTCCGACTACTCTTCCCCGCATAGAATAAAGAGCATGTGACACAGTGCGCTAAGTAAATAACATCTTTAGTGTCACAGATAGCAGAGACTTTAAAATAAAATCTCCTGCCATTGTCATGGTTCACAAAAACATTATCTGTCTCAATATATGTGCAGGATTTACATCCTCCACATGGAAAAGTGCCATTTCTTTCAACCCCATCTCTACTCTCCTTAACTCTATCGGGGCAGCAAAGGAGCTTCTTAAGATTCTTTTTATTTTTAAAGACAAAGGCAGGTTCATCACCCACAATAGTCCTGATCATCTCATTCATTAACAGAACCTGCCAATGCTTCTTAACAGCAGTAACATCATTCACGTTACTGCAATATGTTATTGGTAAGCTGAAGCATTTAAGTGGTTCCTCTTTTTGTTCTAAGTTCTCTTCCCTGTATTTCCTAGAGAATTATGGTCGCCCTCTGTCAGATCTAAGATGGCGACTAGCATTAAGTCCAACTTCCACTTCCCTGTTTTTATATCCCCTCTCCTTAAAATTGTGTTCTAAAACAGCCAATTTATCCTGGAACCCAGAATCTCGAGCATTAAGTCTAGATGCTTGCATGCCCTGTCCCTTAATGATATTATGAAATACATATGAGGGGTGCATACTAGTCTTATGTAGGAGGGAGTTTCTGTAACACTCCTTCCTATATAACATGGTGTCAGATGTCATATCTGGTAGTCTAACAACCTTTATGTCCCGGAACTCTATCTCATCAGGTGGATATTTGATCGAATATTTCAAAAAGGAAGTGGTATTATGTATGTAATCCATAAAACATAGTGACTCCTCTTCATCTCCCAGCCACAGCATATAAACATCATCAGCAAACCTATTGTATAGGCTAATATACTTAAAGAATCTATTTCTTCCATTCAGCACATGATCATTCTCCCATTGGGCCATGACCATACTGGTGTAGCTATGGGCACAGGATGTGCCCATAGCTACGCCAGAGGTCTGAACATAATAGGCTCCATCAAACAGCAAAACATTATTTTCGAGAATTACCTCAAGGAAAAGGCAAATCAAATTGATCAGTTTACCATCATCCTAATCTTCTCATCCATTAACAGAACCGGCCAATGCTTCTTAATAACAGCAGTAACATCATTCACGTTACTGCAATATGTTACTGGCAAGCTGAAGCGTCTAAGTGGTTCCTCTTTCTGTTCTAAGTTCTCTTCCCTATATTTCCTGGAGAAGTATGGTCACCCTCTATCAGATCTATGATGGCGACTTCATTAATTCCAATACAGTAGAGTAATATTAAGATAGATTTCTTAGATGTAATTGTTCATAGAAATATGTTTGGGAAGCTGACTACAGGTATTTATAAGAAACCCTGTAAGAAGAATAATCTTTTGCATAGGACCAGTATGCACCCGAGACACATTCCAAGGGAATGTTTTGAAAAGTCAGATTCTTAGATTTATGAGATTACATACAGGACAATCAATGTTAGAGGCAGCCCTTAATATGTTAAAGTTGGACTTTTTAAACAGAGGATATAGTAAGAGAGAAATATAACAGGCTTTAGATGAAGCTGTTAGGAGTAGAGACACTGTGGCTAAACCATTTTTTTCAGAATGCCCTAGAGACGCAATAAGGTCTGAGCCATCTGCTGAGAGGGATCTGGCACATAGAATCACACTTACTTTCTCTTGTGATGTTAATGTAATGTGTGACATTATAAAGAAGAATTGGCCTGTACTTATGACTGACCTAGAATTGAGTAAAGTGGTGGGATCTTCACCTAGGTTTGGGTTCAGAAGTAATAGAACATTGAAACAGCATCTATGCTTTAGACAACAGTTGTCTGGTATGAGAGTGCCCTCAGAACGTAAGGGCACCTACCCCTGCCGGTCCTGTAGTGTGTGTAAATTTATATGGAGCGTAGCCTCAATTAATCATCCTGGAACGCCAACAACTATTGAGTTTGATTTTTATGCAGACTGCATTACTAAGAATATAATTTATTTGGCTAAGTGTGTGGCATGTGAGGGGTTCTATATTGGTAAAACCAATTGTACTCTGAAAGAGAGGATTTTAGAGCACCATAATGACATTAAGAATAAGAAGTCTAGCAATGCCCTTGCTCAGCATGTATTAGATAGAGATGATACACATTTTTTTTAATTTGTGGTGTTAAGAATCGTATTTGAAAATATTAGAGAAGGAGATTTATGTAATGAAACTGAGTTCTGTGAATTACGTTGGATTTTAGACTTCAGTGCTTATATTAGCCATGGTCTTAATAATTATGTCTCCCTCAAACCTGCTTTGAAAAGAGGATGCCTGCATCACTGAGTTAATTGATTTTGTGTTGTCTTATGATTTGTTTTTAAATTTTATTGGTTGAAGCAGTACTTAAATATTTGCATGCATTGTTTAAATATTATGGTCTGAAGAAGCAGAGTATCCGTGAAAGCGCTCACCAACTTTTTATTCTGTATTTTATTGCTTTATTAAAGCTACTCAGCCTCTATGTTTTTCTTATTTACTTCTATTTGGATTGTAAACTGCGGTGGTGGTGCTGTGGTAGCGTTGTCGCCTCACAGTGAGACGTCCTGTTCGATTCTCAGCTAGAGCGTCTTCTGTGTGGAGACATGCGTGAATGGGCGTACCTTCGTTGAAGGTTGTGCATCAGGGTCGGTAACTCGGCACATTAAAATCTACTGCCAATCACTAGCGGACCAGAGTTCCGCTGTGGCGACCTCTAACCGGGAAAAGCCGAAAGACACAACAACTTCCATTTGGATTGTACCCTGGTCTACTCTGCAATCGTTTTTTTACTCAGTGCTGTTAATTACACAGGCAAATGTTAGATAATAGGCATGAAATCTCCATTGCCTAACTATGTGACTGTAAGCAAACCACTTAGCCAGACACTGCTTCTGGGCTGAGTCTGAAAAAAAGGTCCATGGAGAACAGTGCTCTACCCCAGAAAACAAATACAAATAATATAAATAAATAAAACCTAGTAACACAGACATAAAAAGTGACCTAACTCTAAGATGTTCCCCCTTATTGCTGCATTGTGACATGCATTGAGCTTGTGTTATAGCAATTGTTGACAAGATCAGCTATAATTTATTAACCTGTAGTAAGGGTTAACTGTAGACCTCGGAAGTTGTTGTACCTACTTCTAAAGACAGATAAGGATCCATGCCTGTTTGATGTAACAAACATGATTGTGAGATATGCAATGCTATACTGTTGTGTACATTTGCATCCTGTACTGTCAGACTGTAAATTTATTTAGTTTACATTTATTGACCGGGATAGTCTGACTGGATATATGTCCATTTTCAGCGGAGTCCCGGGGAGAAAAGCTCCAGATAACACAGATAGAACATAACAAATATGAGTCAAACATATTTACAAATGAACACCAGGAGCAAGAACCAACAAAAAACTTGGTAATTAATATATCTAGCTTTTTTTTAACTGATGCACAAGCCTCGTTGTTAAATAGAGGCCTGAACTTTATTCCAGCACAGAAAACAGTATTAACTGATTTATTAAAAGAGCTGAAGTTATTTTCTCGTAACCTAACACTTAAAACCATGTTTAAAAGAAATGTATTTGATAATATGTTTAAACAAATTAGTGCCTTTGTACCCAAGGTACATCCCACAGTTGAAACTTTCACTAATGTGTGTGAACATGAAATTAGAGAGATGCATGCTAAAAATCTTCCACCTAGATTTTATAACTTGAGTAAATCAGAAACTGAAGCACTGTCAGAACTAAAGGATTCTCACAGCATTGAAATTAGGCCTGCTGACAAGGGGGGCAGTGTAGTAGTAATGGATAAGGTTTTTTTATTACAAGAAAATGATGGAACTTTTGAATGATACAGATACTTATGTTGAACTAAATGAGACAAGTACAAGGTATAATTGACAGGATATCTGTATATATTTTTGACTTATTGATTACTAATTATGTATCAGAGGAATTGTTTGACTACTTTCAGATAGAACATCCAACTATACCCATTATTTATGGTATACCTAAAATTCACAAAGACATCACACAGCCCCCTATGAGACCTATTGTATCCAGTAAAGGATGGGCCACAGAAGCCATCTCAATTTATATTGAACAAAATTTACAAATAGTCCTAAAATCATGTGAGACTATACTAAGGGATACAAAGACATTTCTCCGACTGTTATATAATAAGACCAGGAATATTAATAGAAATTATATGTTTGTGACAATGGATGTCACTTCACTGTTCACAGTGATACCGAATAAATGGGGTATTGAGAAAATACGTGATATTCTGACCTTGAAACAAGTTTTTCAAAGCACTAAGATTAATTTGATATGTGAGTTGCTTGATATTGTCCTAGAAAATAATGTCTTTATATTCAATGACAAGTTTTATCTGCAGAAAGTTGGTGTAGCAATGGGCACGGCTTGTGCTAACAGCTACGCCAACTTATTGTTCAACAAATCACTGAAGCCTCCACGATAGCAGCAAATATTATTTTATTAGAATAAAACAAGCGCTTTCACGCATCTAACAATGCGCTTCATCAGGTTACAAATTTTAAATAACAGGAATTCATTTTATATAGTAAAATATGCACCCAATTAACTAAAATTCAGGCGGGAAAAATGGCAATTAAACAATTGTAAGTCCCTGATTACCACTTGTAGTTGTATTCATGCCTATATATGGAGAGCATTTCCTGTAGTAAGACTTCTTTGAAATATCATATAACTTTTTATAAAAATACGCTAAAAAAATGCAAATGTAAAAAATATTCCCCATTCTTTGATTTCCTGTCCGTCTGAATAAACATTATAATAAAATTGAATATGTTATAATATCTTCTTAGCTACAAAGAATTTCATCTACGACAGGCATCATATATTGCGTTCATTCTGTTGTTAGCTACGAATTAAAGTGTTATACCATATCATTTATACTAGCACTGAATGAACCTTTACACTACGCCAACTTAGCATTGGCTGCATGGGAAAAAGATCATGTATTAAGTGCTAGCAATAAATATGCTGGCAAAATTGTATGGTATATACGTTTTGTAGATGACGTCTTCCTGTTATGGGATGGTACTAGTGAAGAGTTGCAAGAGATGGTGGGGTACTTACATAGCACCACTGAATTTTTAAGATTCACTAGTCAACATTCCAGGGACTCTATTGAGTTCCTAGATGTTTTGGTTAAGAAGACAGCGTTAGACGAACTTATAACAGGGATGTATAGAAAATCTACATGGAGAAATAGTATCTTACATAAGACTAGTATGCATCCAACATTTGTACACAAAAATGTAGTGAAAGGACAATATATGAGAATAAGCTGCTTACATAATACAGATGAAGGCTTTGTGAGGACAATGACTATATTAGAGAAAGACTTCTTAAACAGAGGTTATAGTAAGAAAGACATAAATGAAAGCTCTAAATATACCATTGAAAATAGGGATGGGAGATGTAAACTGCTCTTCTCAAATACTATAGAAGATGTTAAAAGCAAGGAAGGTGATGATTTTAAAGTTAGATTCCCTATAACTTATTCAAGTGACATCAGAAGGTTCTGTAATATTTTTGAGAAGAATTGGAATGTTTTATTGTCGGATCCTGACTTGAGAGAATTGTTAGAAGATAGACCCAGCTTTTCTTTTAGAAATAAGAGGTCCTTAAAAAGGCAACTATGTTACAAATCCAGAAACAATGAAAGAATGATCCTATCTGATAGGCAGGGGACTTTTCCTTGCAGAAATTGTACAGCATGTGACTATTTATATAATAAATCTACATATAAACATCCTACACTAGGATTTATAATTGATATAGATTTTTATGCTGACTGCAGAACACAAAATTTGGTTTATTTCAGCTTCTGCACTGTCTGTCATGCCTTTTATATAGGCAAAACCAATAGGTGTCTAAAGGAACGTATCCTTGAACACCTTAGAGATATAAGAAATAAAAAAGACACAAGTGCTTTAGCAAAACATGTGGAAGAAGAAGATAGGAAACATATTTTTAATTTCATGGTTTTAGAAATAATAAATAAAAGTAAGAGGGAGGTGATATAAGGAATAAGGTAGAGGAAGCCGAACAAAGATGGATTTTACTACTTCAGGCAGATAGGTCTCCTGGATTGAACAATGCTGTTTCCTTGAAACCTTTTTTAAAATCCAGACCATTAAAACATTAAGTAATATGGATTATTACATAAAATGTGTCTGTTATATGTATATTTTATTTCATCTTATGCAGAATATAAGGCAAATTAATGTACTGATGTATGCAATTTTAATTAGTCTATGTCATAGTTCTATATGTGTTTTCATTGGTTGAATCATATTTTAAATACCAATGTTTTAACTGTTTTTATGAGTCTGAAGAAGCGATCAGCTGACTTAGATCGCGAAAGCGCTTACTCTTGTTTAATAAAGTGGTGTGAAACTGCAAGTGAACCGTTTCCTACCTTGACTACTACATCTCAGTTACAACTTTTGGTTTTATAAAGGGCACTACTGTGAAGCTGCAAGTGATTTATTTCCTGACGTGGATTATTCCATTTTTATCTTCAGCTGTGGTCTAACCATTGGTCTTTTCATTTTTTTTCGCTTGAGGTGTATACTAGGCGTTTATCCAGCTTTTGTTTTCTTTCACATGTTTACAAAGCTCTTTAGTAGGTACTCACAATGTACACAATGTGTAATAGTATACAAAAACAACAGGTTGCAGCAAGATATTATGAGCAAGAGATGCGTACAATATTAATTTAAATAAGGCACTGAATAAGTAGTGATTAATCAGGGTTAGTACAGGGACAAAGCCAGTGCTCTTTAAAATATTGTTTGAGGCCTTTTTTTTAAGAGACTTAAAGAAGGTTCGAGGGTAAGGTTAGATAGACGTGAATTCCAAGTTTTACCAACAATGTTGGCAGACAGGGAGTTGCCAGCTGAGTTAATGGCTTTGTGGGTTTGGACCAACAGTTTATTGGATGATCGTAGTTGCCTTGAATTACTGTATGGCTTTATGATATTTTTGAGTGCCGGAGTATTTTCAGGGTGGTACAGACTTTTGTGTGCTACTATAAGCTGATTGAACAGAAGTAGGCTAGGCAGATCTAGCCACCCGAGAAGACTGAGGTTTTGACAGTGATGTGTTCTATATGTTGAGCCTATGGCAATTCTGGCAATATGGTTGTATCAGTGAGAGAGCTTACTAAGTTCTGTTTTGTTCAAATTGGAGAGTATGGGGGAGGCATATAAAAGGGTAGAGAGTAGGTATGAGCGGGCGATTGCAGTCCTAGCTAATGGAGTTAGAAAAGGTTTGCTTCTATATAATGAGCCAAGCTTCTTATTAATGTTTTTTTTATAGTTTTATTGATATGCAGATCAAATTTGAGATTATTGTCCACTATTACTCCTAAAAGCTTAGTATGGTCATCTGGAGAGATAGAGGTACCATTGTTGGATGTTATGGAGAAGAAAATGGGGTGGATCTACCTGGTGGGGGTAAAGAGGAACAGTTTAGTTTTGTTGGTATTTAACAACAGACGGTGGTTAGAGAGCCAATTTTCAACTGTGTTAAATGTGTTTTGTGTTAAGGTTTTCAGCTCTAAAGGGGAGGAGGCCATACAAATCAGGGTAGAATTGTCTGCATATTGAATGCAGGTTGCATCAGGGATGGCAGTATGAAAATTGTTGATGAAGACAGAAAAGAGGAGAGGACCTAGAATAGAGCCCTGTGGGAAACCAAGGGTGAGAGGTAGCAGGGTGGACAGTTTGCCCTGCCATAATACAGCCTGTTGTCTGCCATTCATATAGGATAGGAACCACTGAGTAGTCTGGTTATCTAGGGAAATGGATTTTAGGGAATGGATGAGTAATTTGTGGTTGACCATATCAAAGGCCTTCGACAGGTCTAGAAATAGGGCTGAAGATAGCCTGTTGTTGTTCCTATTTTGGAATATGGTATTTGTAAAAAATAAGGAGGGCAGAGGTGGTGCTGTGATGTGGCCTAAAGCCATGCTGAGAGTTGGCAAGCAGACTGTTTTGAATGAGATAGTCTATAAGCTGCTTATGAATGCACTTCTCCATTAATTTAGCTAGTGGTGAGAGAATAGCAATGGGTCTGTAGCTGGATAGTTCTGTTGAACCTCCATCTTTGTGGAGTGGGATAACATGGGATATTTTCCAGAGTGAGGGGATAGTTCCATCAGTTAGTGTTCTACTGATTAGGATGGAGATGGGGAATGCTATGGCATTGGCAGCTTTTTGTAGGTACTCTGCAGGAAGGAGGTCAGCAGAAAGGGTGGTTGGTTTTAGTTTTTTGATAAGGGATCGGATAAAAGGGGTAGAGGCAGTTTGGAAGTTAAAGAGGGATGAGAAGTGGGTGTGTTAGTAGTAGAGTTAGAGTGGGTGGGAGTAAGTTGGTTACCTAAGGACTGAATAGTTTCAGTGAAAAAGTTATTAAAGGCAGTGGCAACAGTTTCTGGGAATTTATGGGTGTAGCTTGATGGGGTTGGGGTAGTAGATTGTCCTGGATGAAGAAGTCGGTTAATACCTACCCAAAACTGTTGGGGATTGTTTTGGTGTTTAAACTGGAGGTTCTGGTAGTAGTTTTTTTTCTAGCAAAATGAGTTTTTTTGTATCATTTCTAAGTTGACAATATCTTACTTGGTCGAGGAGGGCTTTAGTTGTTTGCCATTTGGTCCAGGCTATATTTCTAAGTTTGATTTTTATCTTAGTTTCCTTTGTGATCCATGGAGCAGTATTAGATTTAGTCTCTATAGTATGTGCAGGAGCATGGGAGTCAAGGATGCTCCGGAATTTATTGTTAAAGAAAGTTACGGCTTTATCTAGTGGTAGATTTTTTAGGATTTACTAGTTGATTGATTTAAGTTAATTTAGGAAGTTAGTAGGATTGAAGTTTTTATTATTTCTGATTGTTTTGTATGTAGTCTTGTGGTGGGTTTCTGCCTTATGCTTAATAATATAAGTTAGTTAATGATCACTTAGGTCATCGGGGAGAGTTCCAGCTGTGTACAAGCTTAGGTGGCTATTGATAAGTACCCAATCTAAGATACTTTCCTTGTTGGTGGGTTTACTAATCCTAGTTGGAGAGGTTATTATTTGTGTGAACCCAAACAGATTTATATGGGTGACAGGGGATTCAGCTGAGCAGGTGCACCAGTCGGTGTTAAAGTCACCAAGAACAATGGTTTCTTGGAGTTAAGTAGTAGAGAACCATTGGAGGATATCTTCCAGAGTGCTTATTTGATTGCCTGGGGGAATGTAGACACAGACAATATTTATACTCTTATTATTGTTAATTTGCAGTTTGGTAATGAGGATTTCTGTGTTATTAAATGGGGGTGGTTGAACCGGATCTCTATTAACGCAATGTATTTTTGTAAAGAACTGGTATCCCTCCTCCCTTCTTAGCTGTTCGGTCTAATCAGTGTATATTGTAGCCCGGGGGTAATACCTCATTATCGGCAGTAATAGGTTTTAGCCAGGTTTCTGTAAGACACATTATGTCTGGGGAATGAACTGCTTAGAGGGCATGCAGGTTGGGGATTTTATTATTTATACTTCGAATGTTCAAGTGAAATGTCAGGAGAACGATTGTAGGACTGTTAAGGGGTAGTTTATTGATGGGGTTGGTGGTGTAGGCGCTATTGTCACCAGGTGGAGATGGGCCAGGGTTGGGATGGATGTCCCCATCTATAATGAGGTTATATTGAAATCTGATTATGAGCTTTAGAAACTTATGAATAAGTCCTAGATAGTGCTTGTCCCTTGGATTAGATTTTAAGGTTTTAATTGGGTGATGAGGTAAAGGGGATGAGGGTTTGGATCTGTGGGAGATAGGTGAGCTAAATGGTAAGAGAAGTCTGGGGTGGTAGTTTGACATTTTGGGTAATGGAATCCGTGGTGGTACTGGTTTTCATAGGCGGTGAGGAGATAAAGGATGAGCATCAGGGTGAGTAGAGAAAATACTAGTGTTAATGTCGATGCTAGCATAGCAAGGGGCCTGGCCATTATAGTGCACAGTTTTCAACTAGGATTTGGCAGGAAAGGAAGGAGAAAAGTTGGGTTGTAGAGAGGGAGGGCCACTTGATGATGTGTGAGATGCTGGTTGGGAGGAAGAAGCAGGGGGAGTGGCTAGGACAGTATAAATTTAACAGTACTGGGGCAGGTGGTAATAGGGGGCAGGGTGGGGTGCAGAACAAGCCTGAGCGTAGCAAGGGCGAGCGGAGCGGGGCTAAATCAGACCACAAGATTTATACAGGTAAAATGTACATTTATAATGGGGATGCAAGTTATTTGCCTTATTGCATTTTAAAAATGGCTCCCAGAGGAGTGGGTATTGATATAGCCTCCTATGAGAATGGCTTGGGGGAGTTGGGTAGCAATTATCTGTGTGAGACTGGGTGGTTAGCAGGAGGGAGTCCAAAAAGTAAAGAAAAAAACAATCAGGACCCAGGAAATGTAAGTAAGACAATACACTATGTTAGAGCTTTTCAGTTTACAGAAACCAAATGTTGCTAGCAAGCTCTTTAAGGATGAGTAGAGCTAAGGGACTTGGGACTGAACTAAAGTTTGTTTTGGAATAGTTTTAACCTTAGACTCTGGAGCTCACCTGTTTGCATACAGAGGGAATACGGAACTTGTACAATTAGTGGAGTATGTTCCTACCTAGTGGCCAACTTCATTAAAGCTCTCCAAGTTGGAAGCTGAATGGAGTTCAGTGCAGCTGTGCTCACCTCACAATGATAGTCACAAAGTAAGATAAAATTGTTAAAAACAATTCAATGATATTCACCTAATGATTAATTCTACTGGAAGGCTTGTGTATAAAGGCTGAGATTTCCCAGGGCTGAGTTGAGCTTTTGCTGACAATTTGCTTCAGAACCGAAGGTGGGTGTGTGATCTCGAGGCTTGTGGATGGCCCGAGCAAACTGCAAAGAGAAAAAATAGAGTATGAGCAGAAAGTGAATAGTACAGTTCTGGGAGAAATGGAGACAACTGGGAGAGTAGAGGATATTAGAGTGATGAAAGGAATATCAGAAGACAGAGAGTGGGTACACGAAATGGTACAATAAGTAGGTACACAGATAAATGCCTAGGTAAAAGTAAAAAAATCACAAAGAATAGGAAACATTGTCTAGGCAGATCATAATAGATACATTTAACAATGTACTAAGTCAATAGGTTAAAGTAATAGCTAGGTAAGACACTGGTTAGAGTGTGTAACAAAAGCTGTGTTTCTGCTTTTCAAATACCAAAAAAACAAACAACTGTATATTTCTGCTTACAAGTACCAAGTATGTTTCTGCTTACAAACCCAGTTAGAACTATAGTTAGATGAGATGCAGGTTAGAGTTTGCAACAAACACTTGCTTTTCAGATACCAAATAAACAAATGTATGTTTCTCCTTACTAATAGCAGATATGTTTCTCCTAACAAATACAATGGAAACTATAGTTAGGTAACAAACACTGGTTCTGCTTTTCAAATACCAGATACCAAATAAACAAACTGTATGTTTCTCCTTACTGATAGCAGGTAGGTTTTTGCTAACCAATACCAATTAGAACTGTAGTTAGGTAAGATATTGGCTAGAATTTGTAACAAATGCTGTGTTTCTGCTGTTTGTGTACAAAATAAACATCAGCTGTATGTTTCTGCTTACTAAAACTAAATGCAGAATACAGTGAAGCAGATATCAATAAAGGAATTGTCTGTGAAGCCACTCTAGCTTCCTAGGTAAGTTTTGATATATAAGTACGCATGTACACACTGGAGTAATCACCAAGCTCTACATATAAATAGCAGTAATAAATGTAGCACTAATATAGACCAGCATAAAAATCCCTGTAAAGTATGACAGCAAACGACAATGCTAAAAAGGCATATGCATATATAAAAAAAAAAAGACTTACGGTAAGCACAGACAGTGGACTAAGCTCCTGCAGGTTGGGACTATACTACATATTTGTTTGCTTATCCAAGCCCCTGCAATCATAAGGAAGACTGAACTCACCTCTTGGCAGTGGTGTATAATTACCTGCAAAGGATATTTCACAGACCTGACCTGGTAGTTTTTTTTTCCAATTTAAATTGAATTCTTCAAACATAGTATTTAGCTTGCCCTAATAGTGCCTATCACCTGAGTCAATCAAATCCATCTTATCCATTTCAGCCATCTCTACACCTTCTCTATCAACTCTGATCAAACCAGCCCCAACTAATATATTGTGAAGTCTGCATAAGAGTTATCACTGCCCAGCAACTGACACCCAAGCCTGAAGTCTGTCCTTGAAAGGACAGAGAATGTGCAATCAAAGCAGATATGTATGTGAAATCCAGTAAAGTTAACATAAACTAAGACTTACAGGCTGTAGAATCTGCGGAAAGGGACAGCTGAGTGAACATGCAGACTCACCTGATCTATGTAGCTGTATGGTGCATACTCTGTACTAGACACTGTGCCTCCATAGAACCTCAAACAACAGCTTAATTCTCTATACCACTGGTATATATTACAACCCATAATAATGGATGACAGTACACAGCCTATTACTTCCCCCCAACTCAAACAGGAAAACTACTTGACTTGTTTTGACAGCAACTAAACTGGCTAGAACTACCACTCTATCTCAACTTCCTACACTTAACTACTGTACATAAATTAATATACAAACCCACATCATGCCCCTCTCGCTCCTCACTGCTGACCTTGTACCAACCAAATAGACCCCTTAGATCAGAAAATAAAACCCTGCTCAAAGTAGCCAAACCTCAACTAACAGCTGGCCAAATGCTCTACTCCTTAACTGTTTCCAAACTCTGGAACTCCCTCCCATCTACTATAACCTCCATCAGTAGCCCATCCCTATTTAAAAGGTCTCTTAGACAACATCTCTCCTCTTGCTGGCTATGCCCATGCCAAAAATAACTCTCTCCAGAAACTGCTACCCCGACTCTACCCCTCTGCTTATCTTCTCCAACTTCTTTTTCATCCATGCATTCCTCCTCTTTCTAACCAACCAGCACTCTAACCATCCCAGACGTGCCTACCCCTGTTACCTACCCAACCTGGATAACCTTCTTCTCTCTATATACCTACCTTACTACCACTTCTGAACCTATTTTTCTCTGTCTTTTTCACTGACATTCCCCTCATCAATCCATTTCCTAGCTACTTATTGTTCATACAGTGTTAACTCTGACATGTACACTATACTGTGTTATCTTAAAATCATGCCTATTATTATTACTGTGTAGCCTTCTAACATTAATGTAACTGAAACTGTAAGTTCTGTATAATTTGTTTGTGGAGCTTTTCTCCCCAGGCCTCCACTGAAAATGGGCTCTCCAAGGCTCAGTGGACTTTCCCAGTAAACAAATGCAATAAATAAACAAATAAATAAATAAATGTTGAGACTACTCCTTCCTTTTCATCTTCCTTTTCTACAGTGCCATGCACATAATACACTAAATACTTAACCCCATATGTAAATCTCTTCTTAGCACTTCCTTGGCTTATGTAATGCTCCCTGTAGTTCTCCAGTTCTCCTTTTTTTCCTTTCAGCTTCTATTTTTCACTGTTCAGCCAATGCAGTTGGTTACTATCTCTGGAAACCTTCTTACCTTATGTCATAGCCAAAGCTTGCTGATTGTGTTTTTCTCAACACTGTTGCATTGCTGATTCAGTGGTTGGGTCCCACTCCATTCACCCTTGCTACTCTCAGACTCATTCCACCCTCCCTAGCTTACTGCAATAACCACCCAAACCTCCTACTCCCTGTACTTCTCCCAACATATATCTGCATTCAAACAATCTGAACATAACCCCATGGCAGTTGCCCTATAATTATCCTCTCTAACTCATTTACACAAAGTGCTGCCACCCAGAATATTCTTTTAGATGTTATACTGCTGTAGCTACAACCATTATTTTCTTACTAACATTTTACTGTGCAAACTAATATCTTCAGCAAAATCTGAATTGCATGTCATACAAAATGACTATGACTCAAAGCCTACTACCATGTCTCCCCACTAAATATAATGAGCACTCCTACAGACTTGCACTCAATACATCAACATTTACCAAGACTGTCACTCACCACAGCACCTACATTCTACCAACAAATCATCTTAGACTTTTTCAATTAAAGACATTTTAAATCTAAGTACGTTATCATAAGAAATCCAAAAAAACTAAAACACTAATGTATTTAGCTACATACTTTCCTTTATAAAATTTCCAAATAAAAAGCAGTGGAGACATTCACTCAAACCCCGGACTCACACAACAGCAAAAACATAATAACATCATTGTGTTAAATGTGCCATTTTCTTTTACTTTCTCATCTACCAATTCCAGCCTTATCCTCCTAAATATCAGTCTTAGAAATGCGTGCAACAAAATCCAAGACATACATGATTGTATTGACACATATTTCCAGGACATGGTCATAGCTACAGAAACCTGGCTGAAAAAAACATAAATGACAATGAAATTACCCCACCAGATTTCAATATAATTAGGCTTGAAAGGACAAATAAATAGTCAGAGAGAATTTCCATCATCTATAGGAATTTCTTAAATATTACCATATACACACAGTATAGAAAACTTCTGGAAGAACCTCATGTTGATCAGGAACAAACACAGGAATGGTTAAGGAGAGGTGAAGTCAAACCAAGAGATGAAAGGTTAACGCTGGGAGCCCAAAACAGTGGGCTACGTACACACTGGTTTACAAAGTCCATTGAACATGTGGGAGAAACAGACAAATGTAGGTTTTGTAAAACCGAATTGGAAACAGTTGCACACCTCATTGCTGGTTGTGACATACTAATGGCAGAAGGACTGTACACTGAAAGGCATAATAATCTGGCAAGACTGTTGCACTGGGGATTGTGCAAACATTATGGTATTGGAAGTGGCTGAAAAACGCTGGAAACATGAGCCACAAAGCATCATAGAAAATGATGAAGTCTACATCACATGGGATCATCTATTACCAAGACTTCAAAAGATAGCTGCTAGAAAACCAGATATAGTGGTCCAAGAATAGAAGACAGAAATAGCATTGATCACTGAAATCACAACACCCTGTGACTTACAGTGTCCTGCGTACAGAAAGACACAAAGCTGTAAAATGTCAGGATTTGCAAGCAGAAACGAGAGTAATGTGGAAGAAGGTTACCCAGATAGTTCCAATAGTAGTAGGAACAACAGGTCTTATAAAAAAGAGTCTGCAGTCATATTTAGATATGTTACCAATACATGTAACTCTGTAAAAACTGCAGAAGAAGTCATTACTGGGCACATTGTGGGTGCTGTGAAGAGCACTTTTGGCTGACATCAAAGAGTGAAACAATACTAATTTCATGAACTTTAATCATAGTTTGACTTAGGAATGGGGTCCATTCCCGTTATGGTATTAGAAAACCAAAAGATATGGAGAAATTAAAAAGAGATACCACAATTTAATAACACAAAACTAGTTACAGCACACCTCAAAATCAATAATAGGAAACATATTGTTTAAAAGCCATATATATCCCATTAGGTAAAAATTTAACCACTATGGAAAACATACTAAATTGGATATCCCAACATATTTATCATAAAACAGTAATACTAGGAGACCTAAATATAGACTGGCAGTTTATCAATAGCAACACACCATCTCATTAAATAAACGTATATGGCTTTACAAAGTTAATTACATCAGTTACTAGAGTCTACAAAGCACTGGTAGGCAATCAATTTTAGACAAAATTTTTATTAATAAATCCAACAAAATCAGGACAGCTTGTAGTCTTCCAGACAGTCTAAGTGACCATCTCCCTACTATTGCAGTTAGAAGTTAAAGCTAAACATGTAATTTACCACCAATTTTATTACTCAACAAACATTGACAAAGGCACTATCAAAACGTTAAAAGAATATAGCTGTAAAATACTAAAATATATGCTATTAGACTCTGTTGTCACACACACACTTCAATGAGACATTCCTATAAATTCTCAATGATCTTGCTGGAGTACATATCAAAAGGATCAAATCCAAGACTGTACCATGGCTAACAAAGGAGACTAAGAAATTAATGTTATAGTGCAAGAAAGCCTGGGAAAAGTGGCACAGAAGTAAAACAAAAAATACATTTCATATTTTAAGTCAACTAAGAAATAGGTCAAAATACTAAATAAAATGTGACAAACAAACCTATTACAACATCCTCCAAAACAAACTTCAAAACAACCCAAAACTCTTCTGGACATCCATAAACAAACTTTTACATCCGGGTCAAACTACTGTTCCTTTCTTTACATCCAGCAATATTATTCATTCAATTTTCACAAAGTTTGATAACTATTTGTCACTCAGAAACATTAATATGTCTACTGCCCACTCAGTACCCACAGCCTCTGCTAAATATTCTCAGCTCAGCACATACCGCCATCATTAAAAAACTCCTACATAAGCTAAAAGCAACCACCTTGCTGACCAACTCCCCTTGGACTGATTAAAATGGGCACAGATGCAATTGTTTTCTGTTCACTACATTGATAACTAGATCTATATCCAAAGATACATTCCATCAGAAAAAAAAAACTTGAGTGTACCTTTAGACAAAAGTGGCACACCTATAGTTTCATCACTATATGTCCACTGAAATCCTCTCCCCCTGTCAAAAATGCTTGAAAAATATATTTGTGCTCAGCTTCTGCATCCCCAGCACTCATATAATCTTTCTGAAATGCAACATGTTTTCAGACCTCACAATAATACAACCAGTGCTCTCCTTCACTTCATCAACAGTATAAATCAGCATACTAAAAATGGCAGACTAGTGTCAACCATGTTCCTAGACGTATCTAAAACGTTTGACACTATATCACACCAACATTTACTAAGTGACATTTCTTCTCTAGGTCTCTTTCAGTCCCCTTTTAAATGGTTCCTTAGTTTTCTGTCTAGAAGGCAACAAGGAGAAAATAGCCAGAGGATTTCTCCTCCTGTCTCCCAGTTACCATAGGTGTCTTTCAGGGCTTTATACTAGGACCCCCTCCCTTTAATATTTTTATAAATAAGCTTTATACTGCCATAGTCCAAGTGAATATAGTATGCAGGTGATGTAAATTTAATACTTACACCCCCCAAATATCCTAACTCTAAGGAATCACTCACATTTTTTTCTCCTCAGTATGAACTTGGCTGAAAAGTTCAAACCTGCTCCTCAGTCCCAGTAAAACAAAATGAATGTACTTCATCCTGAAATTTTATCTCAGTCAAAAATAATCTTTCTTAATTACATCTGCAAATAATACTAAAATGAAGGTGGTACCACATACTAAATTACTGGGCATTGTAGTAGATGGCAATCTTATATTTGATGAACTTATTCTTCACAAAATTAAAAAGATCCACCAAAACCTTTACAGACCAAGCAATAAAAACATATCCTCATTCTATGTGCTTCTAACCCTATTATATGCCTCACCTTTCCTTAGAAACCTAAGTGCTACATTAAAATTCAAACTTGCCTCCTGTAACAGTAAGGTAGCTAAATTTGTTACAAACACTGCACACTAATCTCAGTACCAACAAGCCTTAAAACAGCTAAACTGGCTAGAGTTTAACAATTGCCTAACATACTGTCAACTAGTTATGACATACAAAGTGATATATTATTCTTAAAAATGCCCTGCATTAAAAAAATGTACTATTACCTTTCACCCCCATATGAGACCTCTATTCTTAATATCACCCCATCCAACCACTACCTTTCTTTCCACCCCACTAACTACCTTGATTATAGCAAGCTGAGATGCTCATAAGCCTAGTACTTTTTATACAGCAGGAACTTCTTATTGTAACATTTGTTAATGTTTGTTATGTACTTCGCAGATAAAGATTCTAGTTGTCTACTGATGTACTATGTTCTTCATCTGTAAATATGTTTGTAATTAATTGCTATGTTAAATTGTTAATCGCTATATAATCCAATGTAACTACTGTCTGTTTATTTTAACTGTGGAGCTTTTCTCCCCGGGCCTCCGCTGAAAATGGACCTACGTCCAGTCAGACACTCCCGGTCAACAAATGTAAATAAAATAAAATAAAAATATATATATTCTTGTAATAGATTTCTGCTAAGCAAATATTTCAGCAGGGGCCTCTCTATACTCCTGTTACACCACCAAACTCTGGAACACAGTCCCTACATAGGAAAACATGACTACCAAACTCCAAAGCTATAAAATTCAGCTCACACAGTATCTTACCCAATCCTGTTTATGCTCATTGTCATCCCCAGGCTTAGACCTCTAGTGAAAGCACAAACTTCTTATTACATATCCTTATAATATGGAGATGTGCTTTGTTGCAGAATGGAGGTCATTTATGAAAATAATAAAGATACGGGGTCCAAGGATGGACCCTTGGGGTATTCCCACTGATATAATAAGGAAGGATGAGAAGGTGTCTTGCCATTTTGTAGCCTGATGTCTGTTGGGTAGATAACTCTGGAACCAGGTGAGATAAGGGCTTGATACTGCTAGGGTAGACAGTTTATGTAGTAGTTTTTGGTGAGATACCATATCAAATTCTTTTGATTGGTCTAGGAAGACTGCAGATACAGGATTGGCAGCACTCATGTGCAGGTTTGCTGTGTTAATAAAACTAGGTGGTAGTGATGCTGTGGTGGGATCAGAAACCATGTTCAGATTGTGATAAGAGTTGTTTTATGTGATATGGTTTAGTAGCTAGGACTGGTTACATTTCTCTAGGACTTTGGAAGGGGGGATAAAAATAGATGTGTGGCTAAACCTTTTGAGGTCAGTAGGGAAGCTTCCTTTGTGTATTGGTATGACATGAGGTCAGTAGAAAAGCCTCCTTTGTGTAGTGGGATGATGTGTAATTTTTTCCACAATGCTGGGACATAACATAAAGAGATGGATCTGTTTGCTAAAATGGACATTGAGTATGCATGGATGACAACTGCAAGCTTAATATATTCTGATGGAATGTTATTGGGGGCTATGGTTGTTGGCTTTAGCTTGAATAAATATTTTTTTTATTCATGCAATGGGAACAGGTTTTAAGGGGAAACTATTGTTTTTTGTTTGCGGGTTAGTAGTAATTGGGATAGGAATATTATGGTTGATTAGAGACAATACTTTATTTCTGAAGTGGAAGTTTAACTGATTACCAATGTTACTTGATTGGGCATGAGTGGATGAGACTGTTGCAATATATGTCCAGGTTTTAGAGTTTGGTAATTGATGTTCAGAAGGCTTTGGGGTTGTTATAGTTTAGTTTTTAGGAGTTAGTGTGCTTTGACCAAGTTGTCTGTAGCTTTGTATGTTTTTTGGTATTTTAATTAATTTTGTCTCCATTGTTTCCATTTATTATCTCTTGTTATTCACAGCTAGTTTTGTTTCTTTAGTCAGCCAAGGTGCTGGACTGGCTTTGATTTTTTTTTGTTTTGAGTAGAGTTAATTCATTTAAGATGTACAGAAATCTTCTATTAAAATCCAATATATTGTCACTTAATGGTAATATTTTTAGGGAATTCCATTTTTAAGAATTTAGGTTATTAATGAGTATCGCTGCTTGGAAGGAGTTGAGGTTTCTTAATATGTTCTAACAGTGTTGCTTCAGTATGTTATCACATTTTTTTATGGCAAAGGTCATTAGGTAGTCACTGAGAACTTCAGGTAGAGTGCCTGAGGAAATGATGTCATTTGGAGAGGAGAGAAGGATCCAGTCAATAAGAGATTATCTTGTTTTGTTATGTCAGGTTAATGAAGTGATGATTTATGTTACCCTGTATAGGTTTGTGGAGTCTGTGGGCATAATCAGAGATGGTTTTGACCCAGTCTATGCTTAGGTCACCGAGTATTATTGTTCTTGGGAGATATTTGTAGATATCCAGTAAAAAGCCTCTTAACAGTGTTGATGGTATTGCCTGGAGGATGCAGATTGCAAAAATGCATTATAGATTTATGAGTTTAAGAGGGGAGATCAGAATTTCTGCATTGTTGAATTAAGGTGGGTTGTTTGAAAATGAGCAGAGAAGACGACTTTTAAACAGTATTGCTAGTCCTCCTGTTTTTCTGTTTAACCTTTGTATCACTTGAAGGGATGTTATACTGGCGGGGGGGGGGGGTGATTTTCTTTATATCTTTTTAACCAAGTCTCAATGGCAACAACTATATCTAGCAAGTGGAAGGCTATCTTCAGGCATGGAATTCTGCTGTTTTGGTACACATGCCTCCAAGGTTTACGTTAAAAAAAGACCAGTGGATTCAGAGGAGGGATTTGTACTGGGAGTGACTGAAGATTGCGGAAGGATATGAGAGCATTTCTGGAGTTAATTGATTCATTATTTGGGGGGGGGGATATCACAGCATAACTTTAGGGTTGGAACTCAGTGAAGGTACTGTAAGAGGCCTGTGCATTTGGTTTTATATTTTAGACCTAGCCTATGAATCATGGGGATTGGCCAATGCTTTTTGATTCTGAAAAGGTGAATATACGAGGAGTTGTACAAGTGTGAGGGTATGATGAAGGTGTTGTGGGTTTTGTTACGGACCAGGGTAAAAATGGAAGGGATGGGCAGTGCAGAGAGTGGTAACAGAATGTAGCAGATGTTAGTAGAGACAGGAGTAAGACTGAGAGTGGGTGTAAAAGGAGCATCTGAAGATGGAGTTACAGACCTGAGATAGAGAGATAAAGAGGGATTGGGAGGTATTAGGTTGGAGGTGAGAGTTAGAAAGGCAGAGGAAGGGTAATGGTAGAATAACATACTAACCAGAACTGTGATAAATATATGGGAAGAAAGAGGGTATGGGATAATTAAGAAGGAAGAATGACTGTGGGAGATACAAAAAGGGAAATTAAATATGGGAGTGTAGAATAGGGAGAGAGGCATAAATGTGCTGAGTGGAGTGTAATGTCTGTGAGTGTGAAAAGGAGAGATAGTGAGTAATGATGAAGAGGGAGTAGAGGGTAGAAGAGCAGCAGAGAATTGTCAGTTTGGCTGAGAGGCAGAGAAGGCAAAGTGTATGGCAGATTTCAGGAGAAAGAGAGAGAGGTGAGAAAAACATTTGATGACTGGAAAAGGTAATAAGTAGCAAGTGGGAGAATGCATGAAAGTTGGAGGAGAGTGTATTGGATTAGTTGAGTTTAGTGAGCTAGTATGTTGGGATTTGGAGGCAGAAGCCATCAGGTAGATATTTATTGATTGAGGTGGATTAGGTGGATTGTATAAGTGTAGATGATGCAAGGGAGGAGAGAAGTGATCCTGCATGAGCCTGCATGAAAAGAGATGTGATGGAACTCATGGTTTATGTAGCCCAGGCAGGTATGACCCTAGCCCTGAGCAGAATTCTACCGTCACCCAGAATGATACAACAGTATGAGCAGAAAATGATTGACTTCAACAATTGGCTAAGTTTTTGGTGTCATTCTAAGGGGATCCAGTATCTGTCTGCCTGGGACCAAATGATCGACAGACCTCAATGTTTTGCCAAAGATGGCCTGTATCTGTCACCCCTGGTATTCCGGGTACTGGCTAAGGCTCTTGCCACCCCTATAGTGCCTTTTTAGGCAGTGTTCCAAAGACCAAAATTCCACTGTAACAGCTACAAATGTGATCTGAGGGTCATGCTGCTCAATGCTAGAAGTTTAAATCTCAAGATGCACTCTCTCGAAGCTCTCCTCAAAATGGAGAATGTCGACATCTGTGCTGTAATGGATACCTGGTTTAAAGAGACAGAAAGCACCCCTGTGCTCCCAGGCTACAACTCATTCCATACCTTTCGGCCCCAGAATAGGTCCAGAAGCTCCAAAGGTGGTGGTGTCTCCATATTCTTAAAGGATACGCACACTTGTAGACTGGTAGCCCAGCATAATGCATCCAAGACACTTAAGGTACAGCTAACACTGGGTAAGATGGCAATACAAGTCATAACCTGCTACAGAACCCCAAACATGTCCCTAGACTCTCACTCCAAGTTCCTAAGCACCCTGGAATCTATCAAGGTCCAACCCAGTACTCTCATACTTGGTGACTTCAACTACCCTTCCATCAAATTGGAAACTATTCAAGTACCAATGTACAGGCCCAACACTTTCTGGAATTTATCAGTTCCAATGCTGTGGACCAGCTCATTCTGACCCCCACTAGAGGAAGCAACATCATCGACCTGGTTATCATCAACATGGGAGACCGTTGCTTCACACCTATAGTCAATTCCTTCCTAGTTAAATCCGACCACAAACTGATCAACCATGGAACTCTCCATCTCACCTACAACCTCGCTAAGGTGACCACCCTGAAAAACTTCTCTAAAGCTGACTTTGGGCTCCTAAAAACAAAGGTGGCCAACTTCTCAGCACCTATGGTAATGAAAAATAACTGCATGACTGCCGAATCATACACCAATGCACTGTACAAGCACGTACACAAATGCATGGACCTTGCCATACCAAATAGAACTAAGATGCTCTCCTCCAAAAAAGGAAGCCAATCTGGTGGTCCCCAGCCATCAATAAACTCTACAACAGAAGGAAGAAATTGTTGCAGAAAAAAATGAAGTCACAAGACTGGAAAACCTCCCTTATTAGTCTCAACAAAAAGCTGAGATCCCTTATCAAATCCTCTAAAGCCAGTTATGAAGGCAGAATTGTGGCTGACACCAAAAACAACCACAGAGCCTTCTGTAGCTATATAAAAAACTCCAAGGCAATACCCAGATTTGCTCTGAGTTATTGCACAATGGCACCTCCTATACTGAGCCAACAGATATAGCCAACATACTGACCAACAGATTCAGTGCCAACTTTACCCCCCCCCAGGGCCCTAGCACAATACCAGAAGAAAGCCTGTTGCCCAACATTTCTGCAGCACAGGTAAAAGATGCATTGTCCAAAGCCAAGAATACAGCATCCATGGGACCTGATAATATCCCTAGCTGCATCCTGCATGAGCTACAAAACGAACTGGAACCACATCTGTGTGCCCTGTTCAATCACAGCCTTACTTCAGGCTATGTCCTTAATGAATAGTGCACTGCTACACTCATCCAGCTCCATAAAGGGTGCGCAACTACAGACCCTGGGAACTATCACCCCATTAGCCTGACGAGTTTGGTATGCAAAGCTATGGAGTGCATCATCATGGACCTGCTTAACAAAGATATAGGCAATCTCCAAACTCTTGACCCCACACAGTTTGGCTTTGTCAAGGGGAGATCCTGCCTACTGAACCTAGCTGACTTCTTTGAGGCAGTCACCAAGGCTGTGGATGAGTGTTAGGCAGTGCATACAGCCTATCTTGACCTGGCCAAGGCATTTGATACCATTCCCCAATCAGGTGTCATTGATAAACTCACCAAGCTAGGCAGCAATCCTTACATCACTAGGTGGGTTGCAAATTGGCTCATAGACAGGACCCACAGAGTGAAAGTTGTGGATTCCAAGTCAGACTGTCAACCAGTCATGAGTGGAGTCCCACAGGTGCTTGGTCCTGGGCCCTCTTCTGTTTAATATCTACTTCTCAGAAGTCCAGGCCAACACAGAAGGACTCTGGCTGACCAAGTTCACTGATGATTACAGGCTAGGAGTCATTATCAACTCCGCAAGTGATGCAAACATCCTACAAAAGGGCCTCTCTGAGACCAGTGACTGGAGTGGGAACCATGGCCTGAAGTTTAACGCAAAAAAATGTGTTATCATCCCCTTTGGAAAAAACTCAGTTCCCATGAATCAGCATGTTGATGGGAGCCCATGGAACATTAAAGGGGCTATAAGAGATCTGGGCACCCAGGTCGACAGACATCTCACCTTCGACCACCACATTGTCACTGGGGTCAGAAAGTCCTTGTACATGGCATATCTTATAACCAAAGATTTTGCATCCAGGAAGAAAGAGGTCATCATCCCTCTCTACTCATCCCTCATTAGACCAATCATTGAATATAATGCCCCGTTTGGCATGTACCTGACCAGACACCTACAACAGCTGGACAGGCCACAAAAGTAGCTCACAAAAAGGATCATAGGCCTTAAACACATGTCCTACATGGACAGACTCAAGAAACGTCAGCTGTTCTCAGTCTCTTATAGTCTACATAGAGGCGATCTCTGCTTGACTTACAAAGCCATGTCTGACTCAACCCTACTTGAAATGCTACACCTAAAGAAATCCCAATCCTCCCGCTCCACACGTTCCAGAGATCACAACCTCATTACCACAATTAACAGAACATGCTGGAGGGACATGTTCATCTCCCAAAAACTGCCCATACTCTGGAATAAGCTTCCCATTCTTGTCAAGCAGAGCACCTCGGTGGCCCTTTTCAAGGGAAATCTTGATGACTGGATGGGTAACAGAAAGTTCACTGCAGGGATCACTCCAGTTGCCCTACTGGATAGCGGCACTGTGAACTAACATTGAGTGGCATGGTACCTGGGCAATTTTTTTGGACTAGGCTTGTAAAGGCTCCAGGGCAATTAGCCTAGTACACACCTATGAACCTATGAACATAGTGACGAATGGAGCAGAGCCCATCCTGTGCAAGGCATGCCTTAGGAACAATCTGTCAGAGAGTATCAGGTAAGGGAAAGCCTAACTGGAGAGTGATATGTAAGAGAGAGAGATAAAGAGGTAAGCTGTTTGCACAATACATTATTCTAGTGGACAGCAAGACAGAATAAATTAATAATTTACTGTATATTACCATATTTTGCAAAGCAGATAGTGTTGTAGGATGCTGGATGCCACCTATTCCCAGTTGTGCAAACTCCCTACTTTAGCCAAAGTAACAGAAATACATAAATATACATAAATTAATAACCTACACTTTTGTTTTATTTACAATTGCCAGTAGGTGGGCTCCAGCTGTTGTTACATGCCATCACTTGAGTTATCGCACTTAAAGGTCAGTAGGTGATTTAATTGAGCAGTGTTATGTTGTTGTCAAAATTTTATTTTTTTTCTTTTTCCATAGAAAATGCAAAGGAAGGGGTGAAGTTACGGAAAATAAAAATTACAAAGATGCTGCAGTATAGAAAGGTTATACCATTTTTGCAGATTTAGAGGTATTGATAAGAAGGTAAAAATACTGTAGGTGTTTGGGTTATAGTGAAACAGGTAGTTCAAAAAGAGATTCTCTTGAGAAAAATGAAAGGAAAAATAGAAAAGACTTAAGACTCGCTTGCTCCTTGGCAGACACAATTGAAATCTGAATCCGGAAGGCAAGAGTCAGACATAAGGCTGAGAAAGAGCAGAAGGAAAGAACATAATATGTGTTCTAACCCATATTAACAGTACTGTTTTACACATTCAACAATAACAGGTAGCAGAAAGACGATTAGCACACATTTTAAGGTTATCAGTAGTTTCTGATGTCATACTAAGAGAGAAAAAAAATGCACCACTTATCAAGTTGTACACTCTAGCACTACAAACATGAAGACTGGAAAACTTTAAAGACAGTATAGCCTAAAATAAGCTGTTCAGGGTGGCCACGGTGGTGCAGCGGTTAGCGTTGCCGCCTCACAGCAAGAGGTTCTCCGGTTCGATTCTCGGCTGGGGTGCCTTCTGTGCGGAGTCTGCATGTCCTCCCTGTGGTCTTGTGGGTTTCCTCCAGGTGCTCCGGTTTCCTCTCACATCCCAAAGACATGCAGTAGGTGGATTGGACACTCTAAATTGGCCCTAGGTGTGAGTGTGTGCATGTGTGGGCCTTCTGTAGAAGGTTGGGCGCTGGGCTGGCAACTCGACACCGTAAAACTCCACTGCCAGTCATGAGCGGACAGATGATCCACTGTGGCGACCCCTAACCAGGAAAAGCCGAAAGAAGAAGCCTAAAATAAGCTGTTCAGAGACATTATTGTTCAAAAACAGCAATGATTTACCACCATCATTTCAGTAAAACCAATAATTAGCATGCAATGCACATATATGCTGTCTACTAAAGGTCAGATTACCCTGAGCGATATTCACTCAATACTTCCAAATGCTGTGCTCATCAGCAAACAGAACTATACCTAACATGGAGGGCACTGATATGAAAGGTAAGCTAACCCTAATTTACAGTCATATGGATAACAGAAGAACTGACTCAGCTTTCAATTTTACTAGTAAGAAAAGCTATCAAACTCAGTTTTTAATATAGTAGTCACAGTTAAACAATTTCATTTTATCAACAATTTTCAAGTGCAGACTATTGTACTCACATTTGGAAATTTAGGAAATCTAATTAGAAAGATTGAAGGCTCAGTGTCTGTTATTCTAAAAGTGTATTAGTTCTGGGTTAAGCACTTGGGCTTCAGGCCAGTTATTTTACATTAAGAAGGTTTGTGGTCTGCACTCTTGTGGGAGGAGAGGCTACATTCTGCCCTTCTGAGCTGGGAATTTCTGGTTAAAGGCTTATTGCACATGCTTACTTGAACTGTTTCTTTCTGAAATTGGTACGCCTTGTTTGCTGTAGCATAGACTAGATTCAGGCCAGCTGGATCTAGCTTTGTTTGTATAACTTGTGCATTGATCCAAGCCGTCTTTCTTGGAGAAGGTTTCTCTGTACCCTAGTGGCAGTTCTGTGCATTTAGAACTTGTCTGATTGAAGACTGCCGGAACAGGGCTCAGTTTTAAGCTTTTTAACTGGTTAATTAGGTAAAGTGTTGTTTTGATTGTATCTGCTCTATTTTCTGGAAAAAAATATATATATATATATATATATATATATATATATATATATATATATATATATATATATATATATATATACTTGTTTCTCGCCTTTCTGAACTAGTATAGTCCAGTTTTCAAGTTATTGCTGAATCCAGGGCTGTATTACAAGTTTCTGTGTTGCCATACCTTACTTGGATAGAAGGAAGTTTCTCTGTTCACCTGTGAGAGAGGGGAGCTTTGAGCAGGCTATCTGTCCCTGGAGGAGTAGTTTCAGGCCAGAAGTTAGTAGTTTATTGGCCATTTTGGGCTAATTTTGATTGTATCTGCTCTATTTTCTGAAAAAAAAAGAATACTTGTTTCCCACCGTTCTGAACTAGTATAGTCCAGTTTTCAGGTTATTGCTGAATCCAGGGCTGTGTTACAAGTTTCTGTGTTGCCATACCTTACTTGGATAGAAGGAAGTTTCTCTGTTCACCTGTGAGAGAGGGGAGCTTTGAGCAGCCTATCTGTCCCTGTAGGAGTGGTTTCAGCCCAGATGTTAGTAGTTTATTGGCCATTTTGGGCTAATTTCTATCTCCTTCACTTCCCTGCTATAAAAACCTCATTTGCGCAGTTTTTACGTTTGTATTCCGCTCAGCAAGTGCCTTCCAGGTGTTCTGCAGAGTCTACAGCAGCAGAGAGACAAAAAAGTGACTTTGGAGTGATTAAGTATCACTTTTCTGCCTTTCTTGCTATCTTAACTAATTCTGCCTAAAACGCCAGTTTTTTTTAGCGAATCTGTGATTTAAAAAGTTTTTTATAGCTACATATTGTACTTATTTGCTGCCTGCACTTGAATTAAGTCATTTTTGTGTTTAAATAATCTGTTCAACTGTTGTAGGCTACACACTAAAGTGTGATAGCCTTTTCTGTGCATTTAAAGTGTTGTTTTGATTGTATCTACTCTTATTTTCTGAAAATATATATATACTTGTTACCCGCCTTTCTGAACTAGTATAGTCCAGTTTTCAGGTTATTGCTGAATCCAGGGTTGAGTTACAAGTTTCTGTGTTGCCCATATCTTACTTGGATAGAAGGAAGTTTCTCTGTTCACCTGTGAGAGAGGGGAGCTTTGAGCAGCCTATCTGTCCCTGGAGGAGTGGTTTCAGCCCAGAAGTTAGTAGTTTATCTGCCATTTTGGGCTAATTTCTATGTCTTTCACTTCCCTGCTATAAAAAACGCATTTGTGCGGTTTTGTGCACCAGGCAGCACCATTTAGCTAGAGTAAAACTATTCTCGGCTCCACGAAGTCTACTCTTCAATTTTTCCCTTGGAACTAGACAAACCTTCAACTTTAGCACTCAAACCATTCATTTCACAGTCAAGCACTTGCTTAAAACTCATAGCAAGCACTAATTAACCCTAGCACTAGACCCCCCTATACTGTCCAGAAGGACAATGCTCTCTATTCGTCCCCACCAGCCAATCAGAAAAACAGCTTACTCTATCTATTCAGGCATGTCCAAAGGGCAGTTTCCGGTGTACTCTCCAGGCCAACTGGTGAATCTGGGCATTTTGAGGCAATGTTACAACTGTCTCATGTACACAGACAACCCTCTCCTCCTACCACCAAACACTAATATATGCGAGAGATGCAATTATACAGCCAAACTGGAGGCAAAGCTCTCTCAACCCAAGACTGAAACTGACAGTCAAGAGGAGAAGGGTAATACTTGCAGCACACCATCAGTCTCACATAGACCTAATAAACCAACACCGGCAAATAACACACATGAATACATGAAAACATACTCGGAGGCTCTAAATAAAAATCTGCAACAGAGACCTCCAAAGCAGACATCCAAGCAACCTCCACACCCCAACACCAACCATGAAACACATACTTCACATAATTAGTGTGCCATGCAATCACAGCCCTTAACGCAAAATAACATACCCAACACACTAGTAATAGGCGACTCTATAGTCAGGCATACTGATGTCCCACTAACTAGGCTGGACAAGGAGAAGGTTACAGTTAACTGCCTGTCAGATGCCAGGATCCCCCACATAACACAAGCACTCAGATCACTCCAGAACAAGTACAAATACAACTCTGTCATTGTCCATGTTGGTGTAAATGACCTGAGACGTACCTCCCTGGACTACATGAAAAGAGACATGGAAGAGATCTCTGATCATGTAGCCCAGGCCGGTATGACCCTGACCCTGAGTAGCATCCTGCCCTCACCAAGAATGATGCCACAGTATAAAGAAAAATGATCAATTTCAACAACTGGCTAAGTTTCTGGTGTCATTCAAAGGGGATCCAGTATCTGTCCGACTAGGATGTCATGCTCGACAAGCCATGTTGCTTCGCAAGAGATAGCTTGCACCTGTCAGCCTTAGGCTTTCGAATACTGGCCAAGGCTCTTGTCACCCCCATAGTGCCTTTTTTAGGCAAGGCTCAAAAGACAAACCCACCACCATAAATAGCACAAGTAACCAAAAACTGAGGGTAATGCTACTCAACGCCAGAAGTCTAAACCTCAAAATGCATGCACTCGAGGCACTCCTCAGTATGGAGAACATCGACATCTGTGCAGTCACAGAAACCTGGTTTAAGGCTTCTGAGAACACCCCAGCACTACTAGGCTATAACTCACACCATACCTTTCAGCCACAGAACCAGGACCAAAACACAAAAGGTGGGGGTGTATTCATATTCATCAAGGATAGCCACACTTCCAGGTTAGTGGTGCAGCACAATGCATCAGAGATCCTCCATGTGCAACTAACAATGGGCAAAACTGCAATCCAAGTTGTAGCTTGCTACAGATCACCCACCAAGACCTAGGACCCCCATTCCGCATTTCTGGAAACACTGGGAAATAGCAAGGTCCTACCAAACACCTTAATACTGGGTGATTTCAATTACCCAAACATAAACTGGGAGAACTACTCAAGTACTAACTCCCTTGCCCAACACTTCCTAGAATGTATAAACTCGAACGCCCTGGATCAACTGGTCAGCACCCCCACCAGAGGGAACAACATATTGGACCTGGTCATCACCAACATGGGCGACCGGTGTTCCACACCAAAGGTCAACCCCTCACTGGTTAGATTAGAGCATAGACTAATCACTCTGGATATCCACATTCCGCCCCCACCCCCAATCAAGGAAACCACCATGAAAAACTTTTCAAAAGCAAACTTCACGTTACTTAAGACCGAGGTGGAAAGTTTCACAGCCCCCATGCTAAAGGAAAATGCTGTCCAAGCTGCTGAAACCTTTACAAAGGCACTCTATGAGCATCTGCAGGAATGCATGGATTGTGCTATCCCAAGTAAAACCAAGACTCATTCCTCCAAGAAAAGGAAACCAGTCTGGTGGACCCCTGCCATAAAGAAGCTATACAACAGAAGGAGGAAACTAGTACAGAAAAGAGTAAATTCCCAAGAAGGAAAGACATCCCTGATCAGTATCAGCAAGAAACTACGATTCCTCATTAAATCATCCAAGGCTAGTTTTGAAAGAAAAATTGCCAATGACTCCAAAGATAACCACAAAGCGTTCTTTAGCTATGCCAAGAACCTAAGTGGAAACTCTCAGATCTGCTCTGAGTTAGTGCAGAATGGCACAAAATACACGGAACCGACTGATACTGCAAACATTCTGGCAGACAGGTTTAGTGCAAACTTCACCCCCCTCTCACCCCCTAAAGGGCCCATAAGCATACCAGAAGAATGTAGGGCCCCGTCAATCACCGATGCACAGGTTGAAACAGCCCTATCCAAAGCCAAAAACACAGCTTCAATGGGACCGGACGGGGTCCCAGGCTGTGTCTTACAAGAGCTCCAAAATGAACTAACCCCTCACCGAAACACACTGTTCAAACTCAGCCTCTCTACAGGCTACGTACACATAGAGTGGTGCACAGCAACAGTTATCCCGCTCCACAAAGGTGGAGCCACAATGGACCCCGGGAACTATCACCCTATAAGCCTGACTAGCCTGGTCTGCAAGGCTATGGAACGCATCATCATGGAACTCATTAACAGAGACATTGGGAACCTCCAAACCTTGGACCCTACCCAGTTTGGTTTTGTTAAGGGCAGATCATGCCTCCTAAACCTGGTGGACTTCTTTGAGACGGTTACCAAGGCATTAGATGAGGGAAAGGAGGTCCACACAGCCTATCTGGACCTCGCAAAGGCTTTCGACACCATTCCCCATTCGAGTATTATAGACAAGCTCACCAGCTTGAACATAAACCCCTACGTCATGAGATGGGTTGCCAACTGGCTCATGGATAGAACCCACATGGTGAGAGTTGCAGGTTCTACGTCTGACTCTAAACTGGTTACAAGTGGTGTCCCCCAGGGCTCAGTCCTAGGACCCCTCCTGTTCGGTATATACTTCTCAGAGATACAGGCAAGCATATGAGGACTATGGCTGACCAAGTTCGCAGATGACTGCAAACTAGGGGCCATAATTGATTCTCCGGCTGATACAGACACCCTTCAGAGGGGGCTCACTGAGACAGATACCTGGTGTCAAAATCATGGCCTCAAGCTAAATGCCAAAAAGTGCATAGTCATCCCCTTTGGAAAAAACAAAATACCAGCGAACTACCACATAGGTGGTAGTCCCCTAAATACAGAAAATGTAATAAGGGATATGGGGACCCAAGTAGATAGTACTCTCTCCTTTGATAATCATATTGCCAGGGTGGTTAGAAAATCCTTCTATGTGGCCCACCTAATCACAAAAGGGTTCGCATCTAGAACAAAAGAGGTTATTGTGCCTCTCTACTCATCACTCATTAGACCCATCATAAAATACAATGCCCCATTTGGGATGTACCTTACCAGACACCTGCAACAGCTAGAAAGGCCACAAAAGTACCTCACCAAGAGGATTACTGGCCTCAAACAGATGCCCTATAAAGCCCGACTCAAGAAACTCCACCTGTACTCAGTTGCATACCGCTTACTCAGAGGTGATCTCTGCCTGACATACAAGGCCATGTCCAACCCAGAATTGATGGACATGCTCCACCTAAAAAAAAAAAAAAACAAATCCCAGAGAGCCACACACTCTAGAGATATAAACCTCACCACAATGATAAATAGGACATGCTGGAGGGATAGATTCCTATCCCAGAGACTCCCCATGCTTTGGAACAGGATTCCAATATACATCAGGCAGAGCCCCTCACTAACACTCTTCAAGAGAAACCTTGACGGGTGGATGGGAAACAGAAAATTTACCCCGGGAATCACTGCACTGGCTGTGCTGGACAGTGGCGCAGGGAACTAATGGCTCTGCTGGACAGTGGCGCAGGGAACTGATGGCTCTGCTGGACAGAGGCACAGGGAAGTAATCGAAGGGGGTGGTGAAAGCCGACACATTCTGGCTAGGCTTATAAATGCCTTTGGGCAGATAGCCTAGTACTTACCTATGAACCTATGAACCTAAGAGATACAAGGCATGGGGGAAAGTGACGTTAACAAAATGTTTTGACCCAGGGTTGTTTGTCTTCCTTTTAAAAAATATATATATATTTATATATCCATTATTTTAGGACAAGGCCTCAAATAAGTTTTAACACAAAAAAGTCCCAGAACAAAGATGTGTAGGACCAAACGAGAAATAAGCAGGCAAAACAAAGTATCACCCTTAGCAAAACAATTACAATCCCTTTGTGATAATCTCCCTGGATTGTTTTAAAACATACATCGATTGTTTTAAAACATACATCTGAAACACTATTATATTAACCACTCGGAATTTATATTTGAGGTAAAGATCTGAATATTTCATCAGCTTGAAAATCAAAGTCCTATCTGCTTGAATTGGTGGTGTATCAGATGGATGTAAAAGATGCTTTGGCACGTATCAAAAAGAGTAGGGGAAGCTACCTGGTGTCCTGGCTAAATTTCCCAATATCACCTCAGGTCTACCCTGAAAAGAGGCTAATTACCTAGCCATCAAAAGCTAGATTAGCTAGATAGGTAGACAGATACATATATACATAGGCAGATAGACAGAAAAAAAATTCCTTTTGTTCTGGATCAGTGTATTTCATACAACTTCCCATGGTCACACTAATTTGACAGACATCTAGTTTTACAGTATATTCTGAAACTGTGTTGTTAGGAAAAGCCTTTTCTAGAGACTGTGATACAGAGCCACTTCTCTGGTACAAGAAGACTATACCAAATGTTTTATAAATACAACTTTCTCATCTAGTTTTCCTTTTCAAAGCTCCTTAAAAGCAAGCCAGCTATTAAATATTGAATGCTGGCCTAAACATTTCACTTGAATATTTGTGGATTTTTTTTCTGACTTTTTATGGCCCAATATATATATATATATATATATATATATATATATATATATATATATATATATATGTATATATGGGATCCATGCAAATGTTCGAAGTTTCACTTCTTCGGACCCACTTCACCGAGTCCACGTGTTCGAAGTAGTGAAACTTTGAACATTGACTTCGGCAGTCACACTACAGCACGGAATGGGAATATTCCCTTTTCCCTGCTGTAGTGTGATCTCAGAGTTGGTATATTTAAGTAGTGGAGGTTTTAGTATTTTGTTTTTTTTGGGTCGCCCGGGGAACTAGACTTCAGTGAAAGTGCACTTTCGTTGAAGTGAACTTTCGCTGAAGTGTGGGTCTCCTGCTCTATTTCAAAGAAGTGTTATTTCGATGTAAAACAGTAGACCCATATGTGTGTATATATATATATATATATATATATATATATATATATATATATATATATATATATATATGGGTCTACTTTACATGGTCGACTTTTCACAAAGTTGACTTTCATATCACCGAGATCATATGATCGACTTTTGAAAAGCCAACCATGGGGAACCGCTATTTCCGTACAGTGCGGAATGGGAAAATTTCCCTCAGCTGCACTGTAGTGCAATCTCGAAGTTGGTATATTTAAGTTATGGGGGGTGTGGGTGCAAGAGCCCTCAAGGGGGGTGCAGGGGGGCTTGCCCCACTGCTAACACTTTTAAGGTAAGTGTGCATTGTGTTTTTTGTGTTTATTTTACATGGTCGGCTTTCTGAAAGTCGATCATATGGTCTCGGCCATATGAAATAGACCCTTTAATATCTATATATATATATATATATATATATATATATATATATATATATATATATATATATATGTATATATATATATATATATATATATATATATATATGTGTGTGTGTGTGTGTGCACATGTAGATACACGCACACACACACACACACACACACACTCACACACACACATATATGTATATGTATATATATATATATATATATATATATATATATATATATATATATAGTTATATAGTTATATATTTATCTATATATAGATAGATATATAAATGTATATATGAGATAGACAATGGGAAGATGATTATGGGGGGATTGGGTAACTCGTAGGGGTGGATATAGACACAAAAGGGAGGGTAACCATACCTGTCAATCTTTTAGAGCAAAAAATCCGGACAAAGCTATATGTGGGACAAAGGCCCAAAATAGGGACACTTTTTAAATATTGCTCTTACAAACTTAGAAAGTTGATAGAATAACAGGTTTTGCATTAGTATGAATTTTCTGGAAGGTATGAAGTCTGAAACTCAAATTTCTGCCATTATTTTCTAACTTCAATCTTTAATGATTTGCCATTAATTTGCCAGAAAACCACAACTTTATGTAAAATGGACCAAAAATATGAGGCAAAAATCTGGACATTCTGCAAAAATCTGTACAGCTGAGAGATATGAGGGTAGCACAAACATAATGGATGGGATGGAGTTGTGCCACTGCTGTGCCTGCCAGTTGTGACCCATTGAAAGTTTACTCACTGCCCAAGGTTCATCTCCACTGGACTCTGGCTCAGATGTTGAAGGCAGTGCAGGGCAGGGATGTGACTCAATGAGTTGCCAGGATTTGTATTGTGGCTGATGCAGGCATCTAAACTTCTGTCAATTATTTCCTTCACTATGTCTCCCAGCCACCTATGGGTGACAAAGCTATCACCTCTAGTTGCACTGTGACCACTGGGTACAGCATTAACTATATTGGGGAGTGCAGGTGAAGAAGGAAGTCTGGAGTTAACTGCAGCAGGCTGGGACCCAGATGTTTCTGGTGCTGGTGGTGTTTTAACAAGGTTATTAGCATACACAACTGATGGAGACTCGAACCCATAGCCATTATCACATGAATTTTTTGAAATATAAAGCTTTACATGTTGAGCTACTTGACGTACCCAAATGAAGTTTGTAATCTAAAATACAGTAATGAGACGTCTGAGACAAAGGTACATAAACAAAGAAATGATGTAGCTCAGACATACATTCCCCTCACGCATACTATAATCATAGGAACTACAAACACACGTTGTACCCAGGTCCATAGATATCATCACACACACACAGTTCACTAGACAAAGCCTTAACATGTTGACCTACATCTACAACATGAGTGAAGCCTGCAGTCAGACAGTGTCATCATCAAGTCAAGGATATTGACAAAGAGGTCATATGAGAAACTTCCACAATGAAAAAATGTAGCTTGTACAGATGTCTTCCTTCTAATGCTGCAGGCACTACAGTGAAACAGACAACTCAAATTACAAATTATTTCACAGTAGACATAGGAAAGCATCATCACAATGTGAAACAAAAGCCTTAATATCTTGAGCCGTTTCTCCAGATTTATGAACTCATGCATTTACATAGATCCTACAGTCATACTACTACCTGTGAGCTGTAGACCTTAGCACAGAAGAGGGAGTAATGTGTAAATCTGTACTGCATGAAACACCATCTATACTACCTGAATAGATTGTTAACATTAACACCTGTACAGTATGAAGCTCACCCCGGCATTCTCTTAGGTGTTCTGTCCAAGGGCGCCCGCAGGCAGGTGCAAGGGGGTGCACTTGCACCCCCCTGGAATCGGCTGACTAATGTTAGAATTTAAAAAAAAAGTTTTTTTTTTTTTTGGACGTTCTTCTTTAAGAAGAAAGAAGTCCGTGCTGACATCATGCGTTCTTCTTTAAGAAGAACGGTCGCGGGTGTGCTGACATCATCGTGCGAATATTTTCAAGTTTTGCGAGCGGGAACTCACATGGACGGATGGTTTTGGGGTTCACAAGCGGAAAATGGGACCACGAGCGGGAACTGAAACGGACGGATTCGCAAGCGGGAGGAAACGAGCGGAAGATGGGACACTTTCAGAGTAAGTGTGTGTGTGTGTGTAATAGCAGGTTGTGTTGCTTCACCATAGAAAAGAAAAACAATTGAAAAACAGTACAGGATGTAGGCAGTGTTAAGTAAATGCTTGGCATACACGTCTAAAGAGTTTTCGAATTCTGTTGCTATGCTTCTCAAAGTATAGATAAGCTCAGTATTTACATCAGCACACCAATCACATAAGCACATTTCTTTTATTGATCTTATTTCCTTTGTAACTAGACCAGTTGTCTAAAAGCACTTTTTGCACGTATCACTCTTTTCGGTATCTGAAGTTGTACACAGGGAGTTTGGTTACCTGTTTACACTCACACAGTGTGTCACATCAGTGGTTAAGTTTTACATTCACAAATGCATGGATTGCGAAGTGGCCAAACATATCAATTCGACATTTGCATATTCGACATAGCTTTCGCTATTTAACTGGAGCGATATTTTCGTACCGATCATTACATTTTCGACAATATCAGCTTACAATAGCATGATATAGATGCTTCTACTCTATTTAATCTTGGCATAGGAGGTCAAAAAGACCATTGATGTTGGCAAAGTATTTATTGATTGTGTCCTTGGAGATTTCCTCATAGCATGAATTGTCTGCTAGAAGGTTCTCAGAAGCCTTGTTATAAGCATCAGTATCCATAATGACCACTTTCCCACTTTTATCAGCTTTCATGACCCAAATGTTTTTATTGGCAGACAATTGTTTTAGAGCTTGTTTCTTGTTTAAGGTTAGATTGTGAAATCTTGGTTTGAGACCTACTATTCTCTTGTTTTCACATACTGTGTGTGTGTGTGTGTGTGTGTGTGTGTGTGTGTGTGTGTGTGTGTGTGTGTGTGTGTGTTGTGTGTGGGTGTGTGTGTGTCTGTTTGTGCATGCGTGCATACACACACAAACACAAATATATGTTCATATTGTTCGCTGTCTGTCACAAGCTCGAAAGATAGAGCTATTGATATAGCTTATTTGTTTACTAGCTTGGTTTGAATACCTTTTGAGTATCAGGTCATGTATTGACGTGCAGCATTACAGAATTTTCTTTTTCAGTCCTAAGAAGAATAAAATATTTTGTGTGATTTTGATTCTTATATCATGTTAAGCTAAGTGAATATAACCAAGTTTAAAGAAGGTACAGGAAGTACCAAGAATGAAGGTAGGTAGATATCATATTTGAGCAAAGAGTGACAGAACAGAAGAAGCTGCAGATAGGTAAAGGAAACAGTCCAGGATTAGCTTTTGTCACACTGGGGCAAAAATGCAATAAGGTGGAATTGAATAAGCTACATTCCTTGCTCTCTTAACCTTAAGCTGAATAAGATTCTTATTCTTGTTTGATACAGAAGGGATATTATTACAATACAAGCTTATAGAAAGAGAAATAGATGCAACATAGCAAGGGTTTGAAGTAGCTTGTGTTCTGCTGTGGAGTAACTGTATGAGGCAATTATGACTGTAAAGAGCTTCCTGTTTGTTATGTCAAGCTCAGTAAAGTTGTGTGCGTGTGTGAAATGCCCCAGGTGCTACATGGTGGTCGGTAGAGAATAAGGCTTGAACCCTGTCCCTTGGGGCCAAGTGGTAAGAGCCTTAATTCCCTACCCACCACCATTTGTAAAAAACAGTGGTAGCATTGCTGCCTGACAGCTACGTGTTCTCTGGTTTGATTCTTGGCTGTCTAGAGTGTTTGTTTCTCCCTGGGCCTCAGATAAAAATTTGCTTTTTTTCCCCAAGTCAGACTTTCCTGGTTAACAAATGTTAAAAAAATGACACATTTGAATATCATCAGACTTCATATTCTTCAGAAAGTGCATGGTAACAAAAGTTTTTATTCTAGCAATTTTCTAAGTGTACAAGATGGATATTTGAAATGTATCACTGTCTTTGGGACTGTATCCCCCCCCCCATTATTGGCTTCATCCAGGTTTTGTGCTAAGGTTGAGAACTATGGTAAGAACTGAATTCACTGCATATGTTTGGGGCTATATTCCCCCATTACTGGCTTTGTCCGGGTGTTTTTTCTAAGAGGTTGAGAGCTATGGTGAGAACTGAATTCACTGAATGTTTGGGGGCTGTATTCACCCGGTATTGGCTTTGTTCAGATATTTTGTGTTAAGAGGTTGACAGCTGTGCTATGGTAAGAACTGAATTCACTAAATGGTAGCCATTTAAGTTTCAGTCGTTCTTTCACAAAACAGCTGATTTGGCGTAGTGGTATGTTGCTCTGACTGTTTTGCACAGGGCCCCCTGGGTTCAAGACGTGGCAGTGAAATGTATGGTGGTAACGGAGCATTTTATTTTAGCAACTTTCCAACGTTATACAAGCAATGTTTAAAATGTGTTCCTGGTTTTTGGCCTTTTGTCCCCCCCCCAATAAACTTTGGCTTTTTCCAGATTTCTTGTGCTGCAAAGTTCAGAGATATAGCGGAGTGTCGAGTAGATTTTATAAGGAGCTGAGAGCTGCAGGGGAGCAAAAGTTTAGTGCTGCTTATGTTTAGTCTGCTTGCATTGTTAATAGCACAACAGATAGTGTACTTGCTTTTGATGCTGAAAGCTGTGGGTTCTACTCCCACAGTAGGGAGATGCATTGCTGATACTGTACTGTGTTGTAAAGGGGGTGGATGCAGCAGTCCTTTTGGCAAAGATACCTAGTAACTATGAACCTGTTATCAGTTTGCTATCCATTCCCTATTGCGGTATTACTAGCTTATTTTTTATTGCATGCAACAAAGGCAATTTATTCTTCAAGGGCAACAGGCACTTTATTTGTAGATGAAACAATGACATATAAAGTTGTTTGCTAGCAGCAACCTCTTTTAGTTACAAATTTCTTTAATGTGGATTTTACTACTTCAGAGATTGTGCATATTTTTTACTGATACTGGTGGACTATAGAAGGTTGAGTAGACTTTTTATGATGGAAATGTTCTGAATTGGGCAGTTTTGTCATTGGTGTATGCCTTTTGTTTCATTGTTTACCGGAAAAATGTTCAAAACAATAAATTTAAAATGCCCTCTGACAACTGTACTGTATTGTACAAGGAATGTAATGTAATACAGTCAGGAAGGTGTATCAAAGAGCATGTGTATGTTATGTTCAAGGGGCCTATGATTTTGAAGACAGCCCAGAGTTAATATTTATCTGCCACTGGCAAAATGTATTTTCTTTGAATGTGGGTTTCAATGCTGTTTCAATGCATGTGAGTTTCAAGGGCAGAGAAGTTTTAATGTTAAGTCTATTTTCATTGTGAGACTGCATTGCTTTGTTTAACATATATGCATTAGAGTTTGTGCTGTAAAATGCAAAATAAAACTTTCAAATGAAATCTAAATAATCGCAGATGTAAAGCAGTATGCACATTACAGTGTTTATGGTAAATGGGGCAAAATAACCAAGGAATGGGACATTGGAATGGCTGCAGGGAGGAGGCTCCATTTGACCATGATTTTGTGAGGGGGGGGGGTAGCATAGGTTCATAGGTTCACACTAGGCTATCTGCCCTGGGGCAATTATAAGCCTAGCCCGATTCTGTATGGCTTACGCCACCCCTTGATTTGAGTATACTGTGCCCTTTTTAAGGTTTAGTTTACTGTGCCTCTGTCTAATAGTGACACGGGAGTAATCCCTGGGACAAACCTACGATCCCCATCCACCTATCGAGATTCTTCTTGAAGAGATTCACTGAGGTGCTCTGCTTCACATGAACTGGAATTCTGTTCCAGAGCGAAGGAGCCTCTGGGTTATGAACCTGTCCCTCCAGCAAGTTCTATTTATTTCTGTGCTGAGGTTCAAGTCCCTCGAGCATGTGGCTCTAAGGGATTTAGATTTACTGAGGTGGAGCATGTCCATTAATTCTGGATTTGACATAGCTTTGTATGTCAGGCATAGATCGCCTCGAAGTAGGCGGTATGCAACTGAGTAGAGCTGGAGTTTTTTAACCGAGCAGCATATGGCATCTGCTTGAGACCCTTGATCCTCTTGGTGAGATACTTTTGGGGTCTTTCTAATTGCTGCAGGTGTCGGGTAAGGTACATCCCAAAAGGGGCATTGTATTCTATGATGGGCCTGATGAGGGATGAATAAAGTGGCACGATTACCTCTCTTGATCTAGATGTGAAACCCTTTGTGATGAGGTGGGCTATGTAGAAGGTCTTTCTAACCACTTTGGCAATGTGGTTTTCAAAGGAGAGATTGCTATCAACTTGGGTCCCCAGGTCCTTAATAACTTTCTATGTACTTAATGGGTTTCTGCCTATGTGGTAATTTGTGGGCACATTGTTTTTGCCAAAGGGTATGACTATACATTTTTTGGCATTTAGCTTTAAACCATGGTGCTGGCACCAGTTATCTGTCTCTGTGAGACCCTTTTGAAGGATGTTTGTGTCAGCTGGAGAGTTGATTATGGCGCCCAGTTTGCAGTCGTCTGCGAACTTGGTGAGCCATAGTCCTCCCACATTTGCCTGTACCTCGGAAAAGTATATACCAAACAAGAGTGGTCCCAGGACAGAACCCTGTGGGATGCCACTTGTGATCGGTTTCGAGTCTGACATGGCTCCAGCAACTCTCACTCTGTGGGTTCTGTCTTTGAGCCAGTTTGCAACCCATCTTGTGACATAGGGGTTTATATTTAAGCTGGATAGTTTATCTATGATGCCCGAGTGGGGTATTGTGTCAAATGCCTATGCAAGGTCCAGATAGGCTGTGTGGACTACCTTCCCTTCATCTATGGCTTTGGTGACTGTTTCGAAGAAGTCAACCAGGTTCAAAAGGCAGGATCTGCCCTTGACAAAGCCGAACTGGGTAGGATCTAGTGTCTGTAGGTCCTCAATGTCTTTGTTTATGAGCTCCATGATGATCCTCTCCATAGCCTTGCAGACTAAGCTAGTCAGGCTTATGGGGCAATAGTTTCCAGGGTCCATAGAGGCTCCACCTTTGTGGAGTGGGACCACTGTTGCTGTACGCCATTCTGTGGGCACATATCCTGTAGTGAGGCTGAGATTGTATAGCTGTTTTATTTGAGGGATTAGTTCCTCTTGGAGTTCATGTAGGATGCAACCTGGGACGCCATCTGGTCCCATGGAAGCAGTGTTTTTTGCTTTGGAGAGGGCAGCCTTCACCTGAGCATCAGAGATGTTTGGGAGGCAGCCCTCTGCTGGGATAGATACTTGCTCTTTTGGGGGGGGGGTGGAGAAGTTTGCACTGAACCTGTCTGCCAGGATATTGGCGATGTCTGTGGGTTCAGTGTATTTTTTGTCATTTAGAATCAACTCAGAACAAGTCTGGGAGTTGCATCCCAGGTTTCTAACATAACTGAAAAAGCCTTATGATTGTCTTTGGTGTCCTGTGCAATTTTTCTCTCAAGCTGGCCTTGGAGGATTTTATGAGGGATCGTAATTTTTGCTAGTACTGATCAGAGATGCCTTCCTATTAGGGATTTTGCTCTATCATATAGTAGCTTCCTCCTTCTGTTGTACAGTTTATTTATGGCAGGGGTCCACCAGACTGGACGCCTGCCTTTGGATGATTGGGTCTTGGTTTTGTTTGGGATAGCATGATCCATGCATTCCTGGAGATGTCCGTAGAATGCGTTTATATAGGATTCTGCAGTTTGGGCGTAGTTTCCACTGGCCCTGGGGCCTTGAAAGATTCCACTTCGGTTTTGAGAAGTGAGAAGTTCGCTTTGAGAAGTTTTTCACTGTGGTTTTCTGGGCTGGGGTGGGGTCGGGATGTGGACATCCAGTGAAATTAATTTATGGTCTGATCTTACCAATGAGGGATATACTTCTGGTGTGGAGCATAGATTCCCCATGTTGGTAATGATCAGGTCTAGTATGTTGTCCCTCTTGTGGGAGTGGTGACTAGTTGTTCCATAGCATTTGAGTTTATAATTTCCAGGAACCTTTGGGCTAAGGTGCTGGGGCTTGAGTAGTGCTCCCAGTCAATGTTTGGGTAGTTGAAGTCGCCCAATATAATGGTGTTCGGAGAGATCTTCATGTTCTCCAATGTTTTCAGGAAAGCCGAGTGGGATTCCTGACTTTGAGAGGGTGGTCTGTAGGATGCTATAAACTGAAAAGCAGTCTTGCCCACTGTTAGTTGCACATGGATGGTCTCCGATACTTCGTGCAATGCCACTAACCTGGAGGTGTGGATATCCTTGATAAATATGGAAACTCCCTCCTTTTGTGGTTCGGTCCAGGTTTTGGGGCCGAAAAGCATGATATGAGGTATAGCCTGGTAGTGCTGGGGTGCTCTCTGGAGCCTTGAACCAGGTTTCTGTCACTGCACAGATATCGATGTTCTCCATACTGAGGAGAGCTTTGAGTGCGTGCATCTTGAGGTTAAGACTTCTGGCATTTAGCAGCATTACCCTTAGTTTCTTGTTCCTTGTGCTGTCTATGGGGGTGGGTTTGACTTTTGAGCCTTGCCTAAAAAGGCACTATGGGGGTGCAAGAGCCTTTGCCAATATCCGAAAGCCCAGTGGTGACAGGTGCAAGCCGTCCCTAGCGAAGCAACGTGGCTTTTCGAGCATGTCATCCCAGGCTGACAGACACTGGATCCCCTTTGAATGACACCAAAATTTTAGCCAATTGTTAAAATCGATCATTTTGTCTTTGTACTGTGGCATCATTCTAGGTGAGGGTAAGATGCTGCTCAAGGTCAGGGTCATACCAACCTGGGCTACATGATCATAGAGCTCCTGTATGTCTCTTTTCATATAGTCCAGGGAGGTACGTCTCAGGTCATTCACACCAGCATGTACAATGACTGAGTCATATTTGTATTTGCTTTGGAGTGACCTGAGTGCTTGCGTTATGTGGCGGATCCTAGCACCCGACAGGCAGCTCACCGTGACCTTCTCTTTATTCAGCCTGGTGAGCGGGACGTCAGTGTGTCTGACAATAGAGCCACCTATTACAAGAGTATCAGGTGTGTTATTCAGCCTTAAGGGCTGTGGCTGCTTGGCACACTGACTTTGTATGCTATGTGTTGTGCATGTTTTGTTTTGAGGTAGCGTTTGCTTGGATGTCTGCTTTGGAGGTCTCTGTTGCTTAGGTAGATTTTTATTTAGAGCCTCCGAGTATGTTTTTGTGTATTTATGTGTTTGGTTCGCTGATGTGTTGGGACTATGTGATACTGGAGCAAACTCAGACAGCCCTGGTTGAACTATACCTCTCAGTTGTCCATATCTTTGCAGAATGAATAGATATTTGCTTCTTATTTTTGGTTTGTTCCTCATACAATGAAGTCACTAAATGACAGACATTTGAGTTTCAGACGTCATAACCTTCAGAAAAATGCATGCTAATGCAAGACCTGTCATTCTATCAACTGTCAAGTTTATACAAGAGCAATTTTTAGTAGTGTTTGTATGTTCCCCCAATATATTTAGCCTTGTCCAGATTTCCTGCATTAAGAGGTTGAGAGGTATGTGCAAATCGCTTTGTAGAATTAGGAATATCCAAACCTCTCCATTGTCCCCAATTTTGGCTCAAAATGTTGCTCTCCCCTAATAATCCTTCCTCAAAATGGCAATTTTGGAAGAAAATGTGATTGAAGTCTCCTAGAATAATGGTGTTGGCTTAATGCATAGGGACACCATATTAGTTAGGTAGGAGATATGGACTGATGGGGTACATAGAGGGACCTATAGTTAGGTATGACACAGTAAGGAGTTTTGTTAATGCTAAGCTGGATGCAGAGGAATTCCACGTCATTATCTCACATAGCAAGTCTGGAGATGAAATGTTGTTTAAGAATATGTAGACACCATCACCTTTTCATATTGGGTGATAGACCTGAACTTGTGGCAGGTATTGAAATCCTGCATTAAAGGAGTACTGTCATCTGTCTTGAACTAGGTCTCTGATGTATATATATATATATATATATATATATATATATATATATATATATATATATATATATGTTTTCAAGCAGTGCTTGTAAGGAGTGAACTTTTTAGCTTAGGCTCTGAAAAGGAAATTGGTTATTTTCTAATTCATGTAGCTATAAAAATTCAGTATAAAAACTGTAAGTTTCTGAATGCAAACACACTAGTTAAGCAGCATCATGGTAGGGAGTACTTCAGTACAGAGAGATTCAACTATATACATAGCACTTTCTGTCACTCAACTATATACATAGCCCTTTCTGTCAAAAACACACACACACCATGGTCACACAGAGTTTACAGTTGTTGTAACACGTTTCTGAATGCAAACACACTATTAAAGCAGAATCGTGGTAGGGAGTACTTCAGTACAGAGAGATTCAACTATATACATAGCCATGAGTTCCCTTATAACTTTCTGTCAAAAACAAATGCACACCATGGTCACAGAGTTTACACTTGTTGTAACTTTGAAAAAATCAATCTATTTATGTATTTCTTGCACTAAAGTTGAGGTGTGTGTGTGACAGACAGAAATGCCCTAGTTAGCTCTAACAGGTGGAATTTATGTGCAACTGTTTTGTTTAGCAAATGGTATCATTATTGTGGTATAGAATTTTAAAGCAGTGTTAGCACAGCAGGTAGCATACATGCATCTTGATGCAAAGGGCTGTAGGTTCTATTCATACAGCATGTACATTTGTATTTTAAGGGGGTATGGTACTGCAGTTCTTAGTATGTCCTCCTTTGGATGAGACACCTAGTAACTATAAACCTGCTTTTCAGCCTGCCACCCATTCCCTATTGCAATATATCAACTTACCATTTATTTTAATGTAGCACATGCAATTTATTCTTCAAGGGCAACAGGCACTGAATTTGTAAATGAAACACTGAAATATAAAGTTTTTTCTAGCAACAACCTCTTCATTGGTTTCAGATCTCTTTAATGTGGAATTATTCAGATGACTTTTACTTCTGCAGAGATTCTGCATACTGATTGATATTGGTGGATTTTATGACAGAAGTTTGAGTGTTCCTTTATGGTTGAAATGTTCTGAATTGGGCAGGCTGTCATTATTGGTTCATATGATTTGTTTCATTGCTTAAAGGAAAGATGCTCAGAACTATAAATTTAAAACACACTCTAACAAGTGGTGCTGTGTTATACAAGGGATATAATTCAATTATTATGTAGTATAATAGTCAGGAAGGTGAATCGAAGAACTCTTGCATGTTTCTAAAAATGTGTGCAAGGAGCCTATGATTTGGAAACGGGCCAAAGGTAAACTTACCCTGCCACTGGCCAGATGCATGTTCGTGAAATGTGGGTTTCATGCTGTTTCAGTGAATGTGGGTTTCAAAGGTAGAGAAGTTTTAATGCTAAGTCTGTTTTCATTGTAAGACTATTGCTTTGTTTAGGTTTAGTAAATGTCTGTCAGTGTTTGTGCTATAAAATTTGAAATAAAAGTTGTAAATGAAATCCAGATATCTGTAGTCATTGTAGAAGTAAAGCATAAAACAAGTATGCACACAGAGATTTGAACAATTTCTATAAAATGGGGAGAAATAGCCAAGTAATGGGACACTGGAATGGCTGCTTGGGTGGAGGGGGTTAGTGGGCGGGGCAGCATAGGGGGTGGGGTACTGTGGGCGGGGCTTGGGTTTGCACCCCCCCCTGCAAAAAATCCTGCGGGCTCCCTTGGTTCTGTCCTCCTTTTGTGTAGCTGTGCATTCTCTGCAGTAGCTTCAGGGGCTCTGGAGAGGAACACATCATTGAATAAGATGTGTGGATGGACCACAGTGGCAGGTTGCATATGTAGCTAATGTAAGCTGTACTTGCAGTACACAGGTGGTGCTGACTTTTTAACCTCATCCTCCCATCAGCCTATGTGGTCAGGTTGTTGACAACTCATGTCACATTAATGGTAATGGCACTGTTCCCCCTTGTGGTGGGATGCCAGTGGCACAGGTGACTGTTTGAGCCAAATTAATCTTTGGCTAATCCAGGCTAATCCCTACTCTCTACCACAGCTTTTCTGACCACTATGCTTTCTACTCACCTCTCTACACCTCTGTATGTACTTGTGACACCCTATTCTACTTATCTTGGAATGCCTCTCATAATCTGCTAACTCACTCTATCCTTGTATGAACACCTTCAGACCGTACACCATGCACTGTTTAGAGCAGGTATGTCTTTCACATATTGCATTTGTAGCTTCCTAAATGATTTATTTATTCAATGAATTTGTATACTCCCTAGCATTACAACCTGTGTTAAGAGTGCCAGAATTATAATCTGTGTCTATAGTCTGATAACTGACTTGTAGTAATTTAATGTTCACATATATTTGGGTTATATACTCGAGCAATTTATTGTCATATGCAATGTTATAAATAAGGACTGTTACTGTCATATGTTATGTTATGTAAACTCTGTAATGCTATACATAAGAAATGTTTATTGTCAAAGGTATTGTAATGTAATATTTGTCTTTCATGTGGAGCTTTTCTCCCCGAGCCTCTGCTGAAAAAGGGCTTGTACCCAGTCAGACTATCCCAGTAAACAAATGTAAAATAAAATAAATAAATACATACATAAATCTTATACTTAGGCCTTCCTAGTTCTGCTACAAGAGTGTCTGGCTACAGTCTTTATGGAGGAAGTGGAGAAAGATCTCAGTCTCCACCATGCACCACCTTCATGCTTTAAAAGAATCAATACCTTCTTCATCTCCAGCCATGATGGCTCACCTAGAAGTAGAGAAAAATGGCAGATACTTGATGCCTACATCGTTCCCACATGCGTCATCTGTCAAGTAATGATGAGTATCTCATTTATGTGGTAGATTGTGGTCCAGGCTAAAATATGTACCTTATTGTAATGGTTCACAATGGCACTTCAAGTTGTGGACCACAACAGTCCGGTACTCCATTATATGTTGTTGAGAAAGAAAGTGTCACAGCAACTCCATTTCTAGATTGTATGCGGAATTACAAAATTCCCCTTAGGGCATGGCACAGATCATGCCTGTGCAGTGCTATCTGCAGGTAGACAAGCATGTGCATGGCATTGAGCAGATCTGAGTGCAGTATTATCTCAATGTGTCAGTTGAGTGATTCAGAAACAGTAACAACTTGAGCCCTAATTGGTTTAATCACCTTACCCAGACAGGTGAATTTGCATGATATAAGCATGAGGAAAGGCATTAACAACCATCACACTATGGTGAATTTCATATAGCTGCAATTTGGAAACCTGCAACAGGTGAAGCTCAGACTAATTAAGTATTAAGCCAAACTAAATCTAGCTTCCACAAGTTAAGTCCTAATTTTTATAAGTCACGTTGTGGTGACATCCACAAATGAGTGCCGTCCCTCATCTGTGCTGTGGAAATGATGATTGTGCCCTGCCATTTATACATTGTTACTTGGGTTTTGTTTGGCAGATGCACAGCATGGCCACCCTATGCATGGGTAAGTGCCACCTCCAGTGACTCTTATTCTGACTCATAATACACACTCACACACTACTTGGTGTTCTGGGGACTGCTGGCTCCTGCAAGTGCCCACCCTGCTGTAACTGCTTTCTAAATATGGTATTATAGGACACTGTTCACACTGAAAATAGTTTTATACATGTGGTAGGGTCATACTGCAGGGCACCAGCAGATGAATTCAGACAGTGAAAGTGTGCCTTCAGCAGTTCAAACACATGTTCATTAATGTGCCTCCTTTTCAATTGGGTGTAGTTGTATCCCAGGCCTGTTTCATTTTCTGATGGTTGTCATATGCCAAGGCTCCAGGGCATGTCTGGCTTGGCCAGTAAGATGCCCCTGAAGGAAGTCACTCCTCACAAAATGTTGGTACTGGTCACACATGTGCCATGTGCGAGGGTTGTGATAACTGCCTGGGTGGCATAAGACATACTGTAGGTAATACCCTGGCAGCTGATGGAGTCATACCCTTTTATGATTCACGTACCTTCTTCTCAGTTTACCAGGCGGACCCTTTATTTCAATGTGGGTACAGCCTATGGTCCCCAGTACCAAAGGGAAATAGTTATATCATAGAAGTCCTGCATGGTGTTCCCTCTCTTTTCTATGGAAATGACATATGCTCCACACAAGCTGCAATATGGCATTAAGAAACTGCTGGAGTATTCTCAAGGTAGAAGCTTGAAGCACCCCACTGTGTCTCCAGTATATCACTAAATGGTTCCAGAAAGTGGTATATATAAAGTGACACATACATTGGTATCCACTGGGATAGGTAGTCCATGACTCTAATGAGGCTGTAGACTGCGATGACGCATGTTTATAGTGTCTACCATGGTCTCCCTATCCACACAGTAAACAATGTTGATGTCATGGAGTCCATGAAACGATATGCATGGTCGACAATGGTTGACACTTTGCATCACGAACCATAGCGGCAATAAGACCTTCTTGCAGATACACATTTACTAAAGCTGCATTAACCCTAACATTATTTATCAATTCCCTTTGCAAGAATGGAAATATTCACCAGAGTTCAGTTTATATAGCATGCCATCCCCAAGGTATATCCAACAAAAATATATAACTGGTAAAAATAGAAAAACACTGGTGATACCTAGGTAAAATCACCAAGACTTTTATTGAACTACAACATGTAACTGACTAAGCGCTTTCACCCTTGTAGGGCATCTTCAGAGTCAGTTTTCCACATCTAATCACAACCATTAAATACACTTTTCAATTAAAACTAAAATCAAAGGGTAATTAGATACAATACATCAGTCCTCTGAACTTCTAAATTTTAACCCTTAAACTGTCATTAAAGAAGCTTTTGTATTTTGTTTGAACACCAAATAATCTGTAAATAAAAAAATTATTTCAATACCTAAACTCGTAATGTACATTAATGTATATAAAACAATACATATGTCTGTGTGCAAGAAATATATATATACAACAATATTGTATACATATAAGTAAATATGAGTATATAAATGCAAAAATGTGTCAAAATGTGTGGTGTAGAAGTGTACAAATAAGTATGTAAACCTCATGAATCTACCTAAAAAATCAAGAATCAAAATTCTCTGTTGTTTCTGTCTGTTAAATACAAGTTGCCCTGTGTTTCAATATACATGCTAGAGATAAGCTATCATTGATGCCAGGTGCACTGCTTGCGTCTAATCGTATTTGCCACAAGCATTCCCTGACTTCTAAAATGGTTTCATAATCACCACCAAACTCCTTGGTTTGTAGTCTGTCTATAACAAAAAATAAGAATTTCTTGTAGTTAATACAATCTTTACTGTGGTTATATAATGAGTTAGTTGATTTCTTGTTTTTGGGTGAAAGCGCTAAGTCAGTTACATGTTGTAGTTCAATAAAAGTCTTGGTGATTTTACCTTGGTATCACCAGTGTTTTTCTATTTTTACCATCTCCAAGGTATGCCTTTTATACATTTATGAATTGCTCCGCCATCTTGTTTTGCCTCATTTGCATAAACTGCTCATTTTAATAATGTTGCTCTTTACCTATACAACCATAAATATAAATGACCGACCCTGCTTCTTGTTATTTCCTGATAATGGTATCTGTGTATCTGAATTGCACACACCCTGCATCTGGCTGTACATTATGCAAATTCATTTACTTCAATGCAGTAAAGTTTTCTGAATCTCAACTTTGGTCCACTGCATGGAATTTAAGGTCTGTTTGCTACAAGTTTTTTTTTTTTTTTTTATTTGCTCTTTTTACTCCTGCTGTCTTATCAGTCATGAGTCTCCTCTTGGCTAACTGGCCTAGCCATTTCTCATCTCTATGGTAAAGATCAGCTGGGAGAGGTAATCATTTTGAGGGCCATCAGAGCTGGTTTGAAGTTATCCTTTTATGGCCCTATTTCCCCATGTGTGCTCATGTAAGAGAGGAAGGGGGTTGTGCAATGTGCTGACTGTACTGGTCATCCTTTACTTTTTTGGGGGGCCTTTACCAGTAAGTAGCCCCATCTCCAACTCTAGAAAATCGTACTTCCTGTAAACTTCTCAAACACCCACAGCCATCCCCCCCCCCCCCCCCCCAGGAGAAGCAAGTAGGCCACAGCCTGTCAATTCTGTCCACCACACTGGCTTTATCATGTCACTGAATCACAGATTATCTTTGTTGTCGGACAGTCCTGCATTGTCCATTTAGCAGGGGCGGCTCGTGGCATAGGGCTGCCGGACTGCAGCCCCCTCAAAAAGAAAAAAAGAAAGAAATGAAAAATAAAAAATATTTTTAAAAAATTGGCGGACCAGCATGCGCAATAGGACCGAGTCCCAGCTTATCGGTCTATGATGCTCAGGGCAGTCCGCCGCCCCCCAGGGGGACACATGAGCGTGTGCACTTTTACAGTGCACAGACCCGCCAGGATTATGGGACGCGTCCGGACTGCAAGAGGAGCAGCAGGGACTCAGGACAGTGCCTCAGGGATCTCGGCAAGGAGCATGTGGATCTCGGGTCTTCAGTATTGCTTGGGAAGGATGTATGGATTGTACGGACGTTAACTCTGGATGTATTCATTCAGGAAAGGTGCCTTTCAATTTACAATGTTTATTTTTCTTTGTGTATGGTGCTTGTGCTTTACTGGAGTTTGTGTATGGTGCTTGTGCTTTACTGGAGTTTGTGTATGGTGCTTGTGCTTTACTGGAGGTGTGTGTGTGTGTGTGTGTGTGTGTGTGAAAATGCCCCAGGTGCTTATGGTGGTGTGGTAGGGAATGCCTCAGGCTTGAACCCTGTACCCTGTATGCAGGTGTTAAAGACTTGAGTTCCCTACCCACCACCATTTGTAAAAAAATTTCAGATTTTTACCTCATATTTGATCTGATCTGTTCCTCATAATATCTGTGGTTTGTAAATGTTGTAATGCTTGATATTTGATGGTGTAGTAGTAGCATTGTTGCCTCACAGCTGCAGGTTCTTGGGTTTGATTCTTGGCTGGGGTTCCTTCTTTGTGGGGTCTGTATCTTCTCCCTGTGTTTGTGTGGGTTTGCTTTTGTGCCTCCCATGTTACAAAGACATGTCTGCATTATTTCTTCCTGGGCCTCCGCTGAAAATTTGTTTATTTGTTCCAAGTCAGACTGTCCTGATTAAAAATGTTAAATAAAATTGATAGGCATTTGAATTTCAGACTTAAGGGTTTCTGAATGTTTAATTCCCTTGATGGTGCAGTGGTAGTATTGTTGCCTCACAGCTATAGGTTTTCTGGTTTGATTCTTGGTTGGGGTGGCTTCTGTGTGGAGTCTGCATCTCCTGCCTGTGTTTGTGTGGATTTGCTCTGGTGCCCTGCCATTTTACAAAGATGTGTCTGCAGTTTTAATCCCTCGTCCCGCCTCTGCTGAAAATTGTTTTGTTCTGTCCAGTAAATTTGACAGGCATTTGAATTTCAGACTTCAGGTTTCTGAATGTTTAATTCCTTGCAGATTTGATGGTGCAGTGGTAGTATTGTTGCCTCACAGCTATAGGTTTTCTGGTTTGATTCTTGGTTGGGGTGGCTTCTGTGTGGAGTCTGCATCTCCTGCCTGTGTTTGTGTGGATTTGCTCTGGTGCCCTGCCATTTTACAAAGATGTGTCTGCAGTTTTAATCCCTCGTCTCTGCTGAAAATTGTTTTGTTCTGTCCAGTAAATTTGACAGGCATTTGAATTTCAGACTTCAGGTTTCTGAATGTTTAATTCCTTGCAGATTTGATGGTGCAGTGGTAGTATTGTTGCCTCACAGCTATAGGTTTTCTGGTTTGATTCTTGGTTGGGGTGGCTTCTGGTCTGCATCTCCTGCCTGTGTTTGTGTGGATTTGCTCTGGTGCCCTGCCATTTTACAAAGATGTGTCTGCAGTTTTAATCCCTGCATCTCTGCTGAAAATTGTTTTTGTTCTGTCCGCAGTAAAATTGACAGGCATTTGAATTTCAGACTTCAGGTTTCTGAATGTTTGATTCCTTGCAGATTTGATGGTGCAGTGGTAGTATTGTTGCCTCACAGCTATAGGTTTTCTGGTTTGATTCTTGGTTGGGGTGGCTTCTGTGTGGAGTCTGCATCTCCTCCATGTGTTTGTGTGGATTTGCTCTGGTGCCCTGCCATTTTACAAAGACGTGTCTGCAGTTTTAATCCCTGCTGAAAATTGGTTTTGTTCTGTCCGCAGTAAAATTGACAGGCATTTGAATTTCAGACTTCAGGTTTCTGAATGTTTAATTCCTTGCATAATTGATGGTGCGGTGGTAGTATTGTTGCCTCACAGCTATAGGTTTTCTGGTTTGATTCTTGGTTGGGGTGGCTTCTGTTTGGAGTCTGCATCTCCTGCCTGTGTTTGTGTGGATTTGCTCTGATGCCCTGCCATTTTACAAAGACGTGTCTGCAGTATTAATCCCTGCGTCTCTGCTGAAAATTGTTTTTGTTCTGTCCGCAGTAGAATTGACCGGCATTTGAATTTCAAACTTCATGTTCTTCAGAATACATAGTAGCACAACCTTTTTTCTAGCAATTTTCTAAGTTTATAAGATGAATATTTTAAATTTGTCCCTATTTTTGGGACTGTATTCCCCATTATTTGGCTTGCCCAGGTTTTGTGCTAAGGTTGACAGCTATGGCAAGAACTGAATTCACTGAATATGGAATGTAGAATTGTGCATACTTACTTACTGATAATGGTGGACTGTAGAATTGTGCATATTTACTAATAATGGTGGACTGTGGAATTGTGCATATTTACTAATAATGGTGGACTGTAGAATTGTGTATATTTACTAATAATGGTGGACTGTGGAAGTCTGAGTAGACTTTTTATGATAAATGTTCTCAACTGGGCAGTTTTGCCATTATGGGTGCATATGTTTTGTTTCATTGCTTACTGGAAAAATGTTCAAAACAAATTTAAAACACCTCTAACAAGTGTACTGTATTGTACAAGGAATATAATTTTTAGTACAATGAGGAAGGTGTATCAAAGAGCACATGTATGTTTCATATGCAAATTAATCTTTATCTGCCACTGGCAAAATGTATTTTCTTTGAATGTGGGTTTCAATGAATGTGAGTTTCAAGGGCAGAGAAGTTTTAATGCTAAGTTTTCATTGTGAGACTGCATTGCTTTGTTTAACAGATTACTTAATGTTTGTGCTGTAAAATACAAAATAAAACTTTCAAATGAAGTCCAATCATTGAAGTAAAGCAGTATGCACATTAGTGTTTATGGTAAATGGAGTGAAATAGCCAAGTAATGGTTAATTGGAATGGCTGCAGAGGCTGTTTGTTGTTCATAAAATTTGTAGTTTTAATTCCTAAATGATTTGCCAGAAGTCACTAAATAATAAGTTTCAGACTTAACTGTCTCAATTTATACAATTGGCCTTGTTCAGATTTACTGCATTAACAGGTTGAGAGGTACATGCAAATAAATTGCTTTATAGAATTAGGCATAGCCAACCTCTCAACTGTCCCCCCTAATAATAAAACATGGAGGGTTTACAATTAAGAAATAACTGTAATAATCAAAGTTATAGATTACTTGAAATGCATGTAGATTCTTTTATTTTGTCAGCTGCTCTTTGACAGGTAGAAGCTGTATTGTGTGTCTATTTTATATTTTTGCATCACATTTTGGTCATTTTTCATAAAATTGTGTTTTTGCAAATTAGTGACAAATCACTAAAGACTGAAGTTAGAAAATGACAGACATTTGAGTTTCAGATTTTATACCCTTCAGAAAATTCATACTAATGCAAGACCTATTCTATTATCTTTCTAAGTTTATTAGAGCAATATTTAAAAATTGTCCTTCTTGTTGTGCCTTTGTCCCACTTCTGTGTATGGCTTTGTCCAGATTTCTTGCTCTTGAAGTTGAGAGGTATGACAAATGTGTCACATCACAGTCAGCCAGAGAGATTTCAAATTGTGACATGCTTGTTGCACCCTCCCCATGTAGTGACTCTGGATGTGTCCAAGCAAGGCAAGGAGTAGTTGTATCTACCTTGGATGGGAGGACACACTGCATAAGTACTACAGTGGCTTTTCATCTGTCCTTGATTTTGCAGAATGGTCTGGTTTCGTTGATTTATGCTTATTACTCAAAGTGCCTGATGCTTTAATGACCATGCTTGTCTGACATCAGAAGATGCAAGTCTGTTGTTGCCATGCAGAGAATACTTGACTAGATAATGCATTACACTTGTTGGAGACTTAAACAGAATGCCAATCATGTGTGGTCCATAACCTGTACAGTAATCCTTTAAGCAATGTATCTTGAGCTTGTTTCTTGTTTGCTTTTCATTTTTACTTTTATCATGTTTTCCCCATGAAACGTTGTCAGGCAGCAGGTCTTTTTGGATAAGAAACATTTTACAAGTGGGGGCATCACATAGATTTCTACTTTCAGCATGTTGCTTGGTACTTTAATAAAGCTGAATATATTATAATTAGAACTGCAGTGCAAGGAGAAGTAGTTTGAGTTGAGTGCTTCTGGTTTTTCTTATACTTGATTTTGACTGGCATTCCAGTAATGTATTTAAAAAGTAATTTATTTTTTCATGCCTCACAACCTTTTGTTTCCATCTAGATATTAAGTAAGCTGTCATGCAGCCAATGCATTGAAATATTTTTATTCTTCTACACTTATTTTGTCTTGATTGGACTTTCATAATGATGGTTTGCCACCCAGGGCAGCGTATTTAATTAAAGTTAGTTTTTTTGTGGTTTTGTGCATAGCTCCTCCCCTTTATGGTTGACCACCCCCCTTCCCTTTGCCCCCCCCCATTCGGCGTCTCCTGCAGCCCCCCTGTGATTTGAAGTCACCAGCCGCCACTGCCATTTAGCAGTGGTAGTGATAATCTTTTAGCATCCCAGGGCTGATCTTTCAAACTTTCATCACTTTTCTAGTAGACATTCTATCCTAGAGACCCACATTGTTATGCAGTCTGAAACAAATTATTGTGCAAACTAATGCAAGATTTTATTTAAAAACTACATGATAGGATGTTGGTCCTCTGGTGATGCATGTGATGAAAGATAGATGAATTAAGAAGTAATCACAGTGGTTTGTTACTGTTTTATTGAATAAAACTGTTATGGGTGACTCAGCTAAGGTAGTGTGGAGGTGTTCTTTTAATTTCTTCTGGTTCAAATAGTATAAGATGTTTACTAGGCTAAGACACGTCTGTTAGAGAAGTCAGTTCTTTGTCTTGTTTTCGATATTAGCATGCATATGTAATACATCTTTCTGCTTTATTGCCATATGAGTTTCCATCTGTGAGTTATTTAGCATGCTTTATATTATTACCAGTTGCCATAGAGAATGTTTAAGCTGCTTTTAGCATAACTCTGTACTGCATTTATATAATTCTAAAACTAAAAAAAGTAAATTACTATATTTTTATGATGTCTGCATACATTTAACACATTTGTGTGATAGAAGAAAGAGGTATATATGCTTCTGTTATTAATGATGTTGCTGACTTGAATAAATGAACATGCATATTAAAAAGGTGATAAGAAAAATTGGTCCAGGGAAATTAGGATTGCAAAGGCTTAAGTTAATATACAATTAGACTGACATAAGGTAAGTGCACTGAAGTGAGACCCCTTTTCAGACAGTACCTGTTGCAGTAATTATATAAATAATATGCAAACCAAATTTATACATGTTATAAGCACATATATATTTTATTTGTACAATTACATATAAGAAGGACAGCACATTAGGCTTCATACTTCATGACCAGGTAAAAGGTATGCATGGCTGACAACTAGAGAGCATCAGTGATTTTATTAGCTTGCTATGAACATTTACAAGTGGATCCTTTGAAAATATATGAGTTTAATTTAGATTTTGAACATGCAGTATATTGATGATGCTTCTGATTTCAAGTATCTTTTTGGAACACACATAAAAAACGATGGTGTACTGCTTCCCTCTAATGTATATTGAGCTAAGATAAGTGTATAAGGTGAGGAAGCAATGAGTGAGCGGTATTTGTTAGCATTAATTAATTGGCTAAGGATGGGCAGTATTTCTCAAGTAGCAGCCTATAAGTGAGGAGGACATAAAGGAGGTTGTTGAGGGTAAAGTGCAGCGAGTATGCTTGCCACAGGATGGAGCACTTATGTTCTTTACAAGGGCAGGATTCACAAACAGTGTTCTCAGTTTTATAGGAGATGGCATGTGATAAAAATAAAAAGACCAAGTCATAGCGCTACAGTTTTCTTAGAAGTGCCTAACCCCCCTGGAGTACCTGCATACACTACTGTATAACAGGAAGAGTTCAGGTATGTAGCAAGCATGTAAACAATGTTTTGTAGTACTTTTCACAGCTTACAAACATGTGAATCATGGAGTTATGTTTTAGTGAGACAGGTGTTTACAGGGTTACCACTGTAGACCTACTTCAGCTATTACAACAGGTGAACACTTGATGTGCCCAGAAAGGTGATGTGTTGGTCAGGTTACCATAGCTGGTCAACATCAACTTTAAAAGTAAGAAAACAACTCAATGTATACAGTTAAAGAGAGGAATGCAAATGCATATCCTGTAGCTATGTATCATGCACACAAGCACACAGTGTCATAAGTTCATAGGTTAATAGGTAGGTACTAGGCTATCTGCTCGAAGGCATTTATAAGCCTAGCCAGAATGTGTTGGCTTTTGCCGCTCCCTTAGATTAGTTCCCTGTGCCTCTGTCCAGCAGAGCCACTGAAGTGATCCCTGTGGTAAACTTTCTGTTTCCCATCCACTCGTCAAGGTTTCTCTTGAAGAGTGTTAGCGAGGAGCTCTGCCTAATGTAGATTGGAATCTTGTTCCAAAGCATGGGAAGTCTCTGGGACAGGAATCTATCCCTCCAGCACGTCCTGTTTATTGTGGTGAGGTTTAGATCCCTAGAGCGTGTGGCTCGAGGGGATATGGTTTTCTTTAGTTGGAGCATGTCCATCAATTCTGGGTTGAACATGGCCTTGTATGTCAGGCAGAGATCACCTCTGAGTAGGCAGTATGCAACAGAGTACAGCTGGAGTTTCTTCAGTCGAGCTGCATGGGGCATCTGTGTGAGGCCAGTGATCCTCTTGGTGAGGTACTTTTGTGGTCTTTCCAGCTGTTACAGGTGTTTTGTAAGGTACATCCCAAATGGGGCATTGTACTCTATGATGGGTCTGATGAGTGATGAGTAGAGGGGCACAATGACCTTTTTTGATCTGGATGCGAACCCTTTTGTGATTAGGTGGGCCACATAGAAAGATTTTCTAACCACTTTGGCAATGTGATTATCAAAGGAGAGATTACTATCTACTTGGGTCCCCTGATCCCTTATTACGTCTTCCATATTTAGGGGGCTACCACCTATGTGGTAGTTTGTGGGTACTTTGTTTTTTCCAAAGGGGATGACTATGCACTTTTTGGCATTTAGCTTGAGGTGATGATTTTGACACCAGGTATCCATCTCAGTGACACCCTTTTGGAGGATGTCTGCGTCAGCTTGAGAGTTAATTATAGCCCCTAGTTTGCAGTCGTCTGCGAACTTGGTCAGCCACAGTCCACCTGTGCTTGCCTGTATCTCTGAGAAGTATATGCCGAACAGGAGGGGTCCTAGGACTGTAACCGGTTTAGAGTCGGACCTAGCTTCTGCAACTCTCACCACGTGGGTTCTGTCCGTGAACCAGTTGGCAACCCATCTTCTGACGTCAGACTGGTGAATGGTGTTGAAGGCCTTTGTGAGGTCTAGGTAGACTGTGTGTACCACCTTTCCCTTGTCTATAGCCTTGGTAACTGTCTCAAAGAAGTCCACCAGGTTTAGGAGGCATGATCTGCCCTTAAAGCCAAACTGGGTAGGGTCCAGTGTTTGGAGGTTCCCAATGTCTCTGTTAATGAATTCCATGATGATGCACTCCATAACCTTGCAGACCAAGCTAGTCAGGCTTATAGGGTGATAGTTCCCGGTGTCTGTTGTGGCTCCACTATTGTGGAGCGGAATAACCGTTGCTGTGCGCAACTCTATGGGTACGTAGCCTGTGGAGAGGCTGAGTTTGAACAGTGTGCTTAGGTTCGTCTTTGACCTCATGTAGGACGCAGCCTGTGACACCGCCTGGTCCCATTGATGCTGTATTTTTGGCTTTGGAGAGGGCTGTTTTAACCTGAGTGTCTGTGATTTCAGGGGCTTCACGTTGTTCTGGTATGGTTATGGGCTGTTTTGGGGGTGAGAGGGGGGTGAAGGTTGCACTGAACCTGTCTGCCAGAATGTTGGCAATATCAGTCATTTCAGTGTATTTTGTGCCATTCTGCACTAACTCAGAGCAGATCTGAGAATTGCCACTTAGATTCTTGACATAGCTAAAGAATGCCTTGTGGTTATATTTGGAGTCCTTGGCAATTTTTCTTTCGAAGTTAGCCTTGGATGATTTTATGAGGGATCGTAGTTTCTTGCTGATACTGATCAGGGATGTCTTGCATTCTTGGGATTTTATTCTTTTCTGTACTAGTTTCCGCCTTCTGTTGTATAGCTTGTTTATGGCAGGGGTCCACCAGACTGGTTTCCTTTTCTTGAAGGGGTGAGTCTTGGTTTTGCTTGGGATAGCATGATCTATGCATTCTTGTAGGTGCCCGTAGAATGCATTAGTAAAGGATTTTGCAGCTTCTACAGCATTATCCTTTAGCATGGGGACTTTGAAACTTTCCACCTCGGTATTAAGTAACGTGAAGTTTGCTTTTGAAAAGTTTTTTATGGTGGTTTCCTTGGCCGGGGGTGGAGGCAGAATGTGGATATCCAGAGTGATTTGTTTATGGTCATATCTAACCAGCAAGGGGTTGACCTCCGATGTGGAACACCGGTCGCCCATGTTGGTGATGACCAGGTCCAATATGCTGTCACCTCTGGTGGGAGTGTTGACCAGTTGATCCAGGGTGTTTGAGTTTATAAATTTTAGGAAATGTTGGCAAGGGAGTTAGTACTTGAGTAGTTCTCCCAGTTAATGTTTGGGTAATTGAAATCACCCAATGTTGGGGTGTTTGGTAGGACCTTTATGTTTCCCAGTGGTTCCAGAAACACGGAATGGGGGTCCTGGGACATGGTGGGTGATCTGTAACAAGCTACAATTTGAATTGCAGTTTTGCCCATTGTTAGTTGCATGTGGATGAGCTCTGTAGCATCGTGCTGTGCCACTAATCTGTAGTTGTGGGTATCCTTGATGGATATGGATACGCCCCCGCCTTTTGTATTTCGGTCTGAATTCTGTGACCGAAATGTATGGTATGAGTTGTAGCCTCGTAGTGCTGGGCTGCTCCCTGGAACCTTAAACCAGGTTTCTGTTACAGCACATATATCGATTTTTTCCATACTGAGGAG